>NC_143478.1:99020786-99361064 GCF_027475165.1 Benincasa hispida | reverse complement strand
CTTCAATTGCATGAAATCTCCTTTAGCCACCTCCTACTAGAATTTTGTGTGATCCTTCTTTTCCACCTAAATCACCTAAATACTTCACATATTTCTCTACTTAAATTGTTTAAGTTTTATATTCGTATACCCTTGGCATCCTCCCTTGAAGTTTTCCATCAATTAACCTCACCTTTTGTCTTTGACGCATAGCAATTCACCTTTCCTTCATCAAAGTCCAACTTAGCCAATACATGAGTTGGCCATCACCAACGCATAAGGTGTTTGCTAACCCTTGACGCATGGCTTGCTAGGTTTGCTTGCTCAGTCTACCAGGCATGAACGCATGGTGCTGACCATCGATGCATGGTGTGCTGCCTAGGCGCTTGCGCGCTTAGTCGGCCGCATGGGCATGCACTTGGCCTGGCGCAACGATGCATGGTTGCTCGGCAAACTCAGCAGCGCTTCGACGCATAGGCAGGCGCTCAGCATACACCATCAATGCATGGGCTGCTCGCTTGACGTACGACCTGCGCACTTGTCCTTGACGCATGGCCTGTACACTTGGCCTTGCCACCTGGCCGGTGCGCCTCGCATGCTTCACTCGACGCATGCTTGCTGCCTGTGTCCGCATGGCTCATGTATGCCTTTGCGTTTGTTGTATGCAACCCTTAGCCATTTTTTCAAGTTTTCTTGCCTCCATCCTCCATGCCTTCTTGCGTCCATATGTTTTAAGCCCTTCATAGGCATTTGGATTTTGGTCACTCTTTTTGGATAATTTTGATGTTTTCCTCCTTTTGTTCCAATATCCTTACTTAGGATTTTTCTTCTCTACTTAACTTTCCACTTTAGATTTAATGTTAGGGTCTTATAGTAGCTACTTGTGAAGTAGTAAAGGAAGCAGTTTGGCTTAGGAAGTTCCTATGTGGTTTGGAATTGGTTCCGAACATGGATTTGCCTATCACCTTGAACTGTGACAACAGTGGAGCAGTAGCCAACTCTAAAGAGTCTCGCGGCCACAAACGAGGAAAACATATTAAGAGAAAGTATCATTAGATATGGGAAATTGTGCAACGAGGAGATGTGATCGTCACAAAGATCTCTTTAGAGCACAACATTGCTGATCCATTTATGAAGGCTATCTCGACTAAAGTGTTTGAGAGTCATCTAGAGAATCTAGGTTTGCAAGACATGTACATTGTATAATCTAGGGAAAGTGGGAAATGTGTAATGGGTCTATGGATGCCCTAATTGTTGTATTTAATTACCATTCCCTTTGTTTTGGATATGATATTATGTACATCCCACTGACTAGAGTTTTAGTTCAAATAGGAGTTTGTTGGGTTTTATGCCCTAAAACTTGTAGATGGTAAATGTAAATAATTGACCATCATCAATAAAGAATTATTGATGTTATTTCAATAAGTGTTATTGATTGTGTTGTATTCTATTTTGTCTTAATAACTCTAAGTCAAATAAACTAACATCTTAAGCTGTCTGATGAATCTTCAACTATATATGGAGACATATAGGGATCAATGTTTAAGATACAGCCTAAAGAATCTATATTATAGGGATAAGATCGGATACCTTATCTTTGTGACACTATGGATATGACCCACTTTGTATTTGATACAAACACAATGACACAATGCATTTGTGTAGGTGACATGCGAGTGGGGGTATCCTATGCAATGAGGTTTCATAAGATTGGATCACGAAATAATAACCATTAGATATAACACCATTGACTAGTTAGGTTTTTATTTCAATACGATGACCTAGGCAACTTCATCTTAATCTTAAGTATATTATGAACTTCTATTAACGAAGGATTGTCCTTTGATTTGTGTGGGTGAAAGTGGCTAGTTCACTATCTCAATCAGCCTACCATTTTGGGTGCAACACCAAGTGAGGAGCTAGGAACATAATAATATAAGATGAACTTCACTCCTTCTTGACTTTAGGGTAAGTAGATGAGTGTTCCCTTAAGTGGTACCTCTGGAATTTAAACAAAGGGCCTTACATTCTCACTGGCCCGTGAGGGGTTTCTGTTTAATGGTTGGACAATAAACAAGTTTTTCATTAGAGAAGTACTTGTACTTAAGAATATAGAGGTAACCTAGGGGTAAAATGGTAATTTGACCTAACTGGTGTTACGAACACTCGTGAAGGATTAAATTGTTGTCATTGGTCTATATACGTGGACACAAAAATATATCTGTAGTAAGAAAAATGCAATTCTCGGTCATTATTGAAGTGTACCCACAGTTAATGAATATTGATTAATTTGGTTAATGAGTTTGGTCAATTAATCTCATATCATTGAAGCTTCAGATTTGTAGGTCCATGAAGTCTCCTTCTTAGCTCATAGAGGGAATATGAGGTAACTATGTCTTGAATTGAATTTGAAATGTTTAAATTCACTTAGGAAAATAATGTAATGTATAATGATGCATTATAATGTAAAGTTTATATTTTAATTAAACTTTATAATATAAAGTTAATTTTTGGATATGATTAAAAAATTATTTATAGGAGAATGAAATATTTGAAGGAGTTCAAATATTTATTTAATGTGAACTGGATTCATATTAAAACTATATGTTAAAATTAATGTGTATTTGATGCACATTAAAACTATAGGTTATGAGAGAAATAAAATTGAATATGATTCAAATGTAGACTAAATTAAATATTTGATATTTAATTTGGTAATTGTTTAATTGGAGAATTTAATAATTATTTAATTTAACTTAATTTAATTTGATTTGATTTAATTAAATTTATTGAATTAAAACTATAGGTTATATGATAGATGTTTCATTTAATATGATTTAATGAAATCATTAATTAAATTAGATTTAATTAATGATTAATTGATGATTAATTAATTAAATTAATTATCAGATAACTTTCACATATAGGAGTTATTTGAAATGTGGGTGATCCCACGTTCCTATCTTTTTGTGTTGATCAAAAGCATTACCTTTTGATCACAGAGATGTGAGATTCTATAGAAGGGTTCTGGATTTTTGTTTTTCCCTAAAAGGCACTTCTTTTTACTTTTTTCCAATTCAATTGGTTCCCACAAACCAAAGCCCTCAAAGAATTCCCAGAGGATATGGAGGTAATGTAAACCCCTGAACTTGTTTTACAAGTTAATTAAGCTTAAGTTCTCTTAATTGTGTATTGAGAATGTGTATAAAGACTAATGCAAAAGTAAGCTAAGTACGTAATAATGATTCGTCTCAAATGTTAAGAGAGGAAAAATTTTCTAAGTGTTACGAGCATATGCATTCGGTTGTAAACACAATTAACACATGGAGAGTTTGAGAAGTTTAAACGATGGCAAGCTAGAAAAGGGGCAAGAAATTATGCTACGTGTGAAATGTTGAACTCTCAGGTGAAGTAGAAAGAAGTTAACACTTAGAGAAAGTAGAGGACTCCATGTGTTGGAGCTCTGAGGCGCCATGCGGCTAACTCTATTGAACTACGTGGCTAGAGGTACAACAAGGGGACGTTATGGCTAAGTAGAATAATGCGGTGTGAGGGAACTTTGCGACCAACCTCGTATGCCAATGTTGAGGGCTAGGTTGTAAAACGAGGCAATAAAAGATCATGCATCAAAGGTGACACCTAGAGGATATGAAAATAAGTAGAAGTATGCACTGATAGAAAGAAGCTTAAGTAGCTGCAAGGCTATGCAATGAAGTTAAGTTGAGAAGTTCGGCTTAATTAACTGGTAAGCAAGCGAGGTGACAGACTTACAGATGTCAATTGAAAGATAAGTATACCAGGTGGCATTTAATTATACTGAATGCCATGCAAACTAGGTATAAATTAACTTGATGAAGAAGATAAATGGTTTGCCAAAACTTTCTTACGCCTAAGAGAAGAAGTGTTGTTGCCACTTGAAGACTTTGAAGTTTAAAGAGTTCTTGGCAAGTTAAAGGAAATTTGAAGGAAATTTTAGTCAATTCAAAAGGGAATAATGTTCAATTCCTAAAGTAAGTGAAAGTTAAGATGTCTATGAGAAAATTCGTTAAAGAAAGTTTAGCTAGTTGAATGCTGGAATTAAAGTTGTGAAATATGGAAGATTGAAATTCGAAATGGTATTGTGGATGAAAAAGCAGGCAGCTGCGTACGAAAAATAAGCAAGTAGCTGACCAATTGATGATATGCGTTATTGCGCAGACAAAGAGTTCACAACTAAGGCGCTCTGAGTATTGCGCATAGTAGACGTTCATCGCATAAGTTCTAAAAGTGTTTCAGTGCTTCAAGCACCCGGAGGAAAGATATCCAAATTTCCAACTAAGTTATAAGGTAAGATGGCTAAGGATAGCTGATGCGGTGAAGATGGCTTATAATTCATTGAAGCTAATTGTGATGTGATGAATTATTAATATGCGATGAAGTCAAGTTTATACGTTAAGCTCAAAAGGGAGCTAACTATACTGACCAAGGATCTTTCCTTACTTCAGGGCATACACAAATAGGGGAAGCCTACAAACCCCTTAGATAAGTAGTTTGAGATAGTGGGTGACTAGTTTTCAAAATATTCTATAAGTGTTTTACTTATGAATACTCAATGCATAGTTGCTCTTAACTCAATGTTCTAGACATGCTTTTAGTAATGGGCATAGGGTTAAACTAATGAGTAATGTTTTTAAAGATAGTGTTATAAGAAATCCTCATGCATTTTATAAGTCATCTATTGGTTTTAAGTTTGGAAGCATGTTATTAAATTATGTTAACATGTGTAATGATATGAAAATCTACTCCAAGCTTTGGTACTGAAGGTATGGTAAGGCACTCTGTTATATGATGATCCTTACTACCGAAGGTATGGTAAGGTAAGCAGGATCCTATTCAGTTCTTTGTGTACGTAAGAATTATGTTATCGACGTTGATGAGATCGAGCAAAAGGACTCTCTCTGAACTAAGGTTATTAAGGATTGAGCAAAAGGGCTCTCTCTCATGTTCAGGCAAGGGAGTAGAGGCATTTTACATGATATGTTGATGAGTTTTAAACCAGGGTTTTTATGTAATGTTTTCATTATTTCTTAAATTTTATTTCTGAACCCTGGAATGTTAATGAGAATGTTTTATTTTAAAGTTGTTTATACTATAAGATATGAAAACATGTTTTTTTTTAAAAAAAAAAAGAAAAAAAGAAAGAAAGAAAGAAAGAAAGAAAGTCACTCATTGGGTTTTCTAGCTCACTCTTTTTAATGTTTTCCTTCCCAGGTAGCGGTCGACATCTCGAGGCCTAGTAGTCCTGCCAACCAGTCACTTTTGATTAGTAGGAATTTGTATGCTTTGAGTTGTTGTTGAGTTTGTATGTTAAGTTCTAGAGAATTATAACTACCAATCCGATTTAGCAGGTGCCAAGGATAGGTTTTTAGGAGTATGTTGGACAGTAGTTGTCATAAGAGGGTTGACAATTGTTGTCTTCACATCTCTTTCCAAATTAGGAGGGTGATTTGGGAAGGGGAGAGACAAGTTGGTATCAAAGCATAAGATTTTCTTAATAAAGTCTTGCATTAGATTCGGAGCATGTGGATAATGTTATGAGCCTAATAATGTATACGTTATAGAAACCAAGCTAGAAGAAAATGACAGATTGACTTGGCAAATAGCTGAAAGAGTCGTAACCCTACCAGAGATCCCATAGCTCGAAAGGATCCAAAGTTTGTTAGAAGACCGGTAGTATAAGAAGCTACATTAGAGGAAGAGTCCAGAAGAGTCCAGTACCCCTCAGGTAAGAGCAGATTCTTAGATGAAGGACCGAGTCTTTGATAGGATTGCTCAGAGACTGACAGTCAGTGTAGGATCTGTACCGACAGATCCTGAGAAGAAGTATGGTATTGAGAGAATGAAGGAACTGAGTGCCACTACTTTCGAGGGTACTATCGATCCTGCAAATGCTGTGGCATGGTTAATCCAATTAAAGAAATGTTTTTAAGTAACCGGATGCCCTGAGGACCGTAAGGTCAAGTTAGCAGTATTCTTGCTATTGAAATGGGCAGAGTTATAAAAGCCCTTTTTCGGTGTCGTTTAATTCCTGAAAAGAGCCACAAATCAAAAGAAAATTTATAATACCAAACTACTCCTACAACTACAAAGACATGGAAATAGTGCTAAGTATAGATCGATCTGCAAGGAAGCGCGATTTGTTTTGTTAAGCCAGTTTCTTAATTAGAGCGGTAAATGGGGGGGTTGTGGTACGAAAGAGATAAACATGTGAAACATAAAATGCAAGAGTAAATATAATTTAGGATAGGGGTCTAACTAATTTGTAGAGAAAGAGATAGAATCCTATGCAATTTCTATCATGGAATTCAATAATTAAACAAACATTCCATTCTATGCATGCACATCTACTAAATTGATTGTGCTTAACTGGTTTCTACGAAGGCCGACAACCAATTAAAACCGAATCGATCTAGCATCCTAATTATTAATCAAGATTAAAAAAAAAACCCTTAACTAAACTGTATGCTCTTAATTCTATTGGGTTTGATAGCATCCATATAGTATTAAAGTTCATATGCATGAAGATTGAGGATTCAGTTGTGTTGACTTATTGATTGCATACTAATTCAATTAATCAATTTGTTCTTTGAATCTAGGTTGAACATGCATTACTAACATTCAAGTCTAGCCTATAAATCTAAGCATTCACATTCAATCTTATTGACCGGGGTAAATTCAAGCATAGACGAACACAACGAAATGTGCGAGCTCGAAATTAACTAGTAGAGACATGTGATTATGATAGGGTTGTCAATCCAACACATAAACACGAATCTAAATTACATATAGATTTAAAGAAAGCATAGAGCTGAAGAATATCAAATTTAATCAAGGAAATCTTAACAAATTGAACATAGAAACTCTTGCTCAAAGAAATTATATAGGAATTACCTAAAAGTTCATAGGCAAACTCGAGATAAAGATCCTATCCATTGATCACAACCCAAAATAGCATGTAAAACCTAAGCTAAGATGCTAAAATCTGGAGGGAGAAGAAGGAAATTGAACCTCCACTTCAACCTCCATGAATTCAACCTTTTTTTTTTTTTTTACCTAATTCAAAAGAATCCTTTTATACAATAAACATAGCATTGCAATGCTAGGAAGAGCGTTGCAATGATCTTGTCGACAGAAACCCTTGAGCGTTAGAGTGGCGTTGCAATTTTATTGCGAGGCTGCCCTGCACGTGCGCGTTGGTGGCATTTTGTTAAAAGTTGTAGCGTTGCAACACTCTTGGGTAGCATTACAACGCTACCCTGCATCCATGCATTCTACCTTTTAGTGTTGCACTGGAGCATTGAGTGAGGGTTGCGACACTCCGATATAGGGCATTTTGGTCATTTCTTCTTCTTTGAAGCTTGGATGTTCAAATCACCTCCAAATTGCTTCAAATTAACATTGTTTGACTCCAATTGCTCGGTTCTACCTCTTTGACATTCAATACCTACAAAATAGGATATTTAACATTAAAAATTCATTAATGAGCCTAAATTAAGCTAAGAATAATAGCTCTTTTTTAGAGCTATCAAACACCCCCAACTTAATTCTTACTTGTCCTGAGCAAGGTAAAACAAAATCTAGACATGAATCATGTGATGCAAATAATTGACTCAACTCTCAAGGCTAAAGATAACAATCTCTTCATAAAGATAGGATCATTCAAATGCATGCACTAAATCAAGAATTTTAAACTAATTCTCTATCCCCTATGTGTGTGTGTGCGCTTAACCAATCCTATTTAGGTATTTACTAGCCCGAGAAGGTTTTATTTGATCCTCAACTCATTTCCCCCTACTCTGGCTTGGAGGATCAAATATTAAGCTACCTAGACCATGGGTGGCAATGTAAAACTTAGTGGAACCAAACTTTTGTTCTACTTTAATTTTTACACAAAAAAGGAACCCTTATCCAGTCTATGCCACCTTCGTTTTGGCTTATTTATAGGGGTTATGTGAAAGATATTCAACTACGAGCAACATATCCTTTAAAGATGTCGAAGCTTACTCATTCCTCAAGGGCACTTTATCTTAGAGGGAAACTACGGATATCATAGATGCCCTAGGTTAATCACACCCCTAAGAAAGAAGAGTAATCCCCTTCAAAAATATCATACAAACTTACTTTACCTGTACAACTTGCTTGCTTTTTATTTAGCATACAATGGGCTTTTACTTTACAAAACAAGAGTTTGTCAAAAATCTAAGCATGCATTACTATGTTGAGCTTCAATTACTTAACAACTACCACCTTTCTGGGGGGACAACAAGTATATGGACCAAATAACCCAATCCTAAGCATTCAAGACTACAAATAAGATGGGTATGTGCTCAAAATATGCAAGAGAATTAAGAAAATTTTAAATTTGGCCCAAAATCATGCATACATTTTTGTGGATTATATACAGAGCGAATAGAGAGTTATCTAAAACTTTTCACAGAAAGCCATCATCATAATATATGCATCACAAAAATCATATCAGCAGCTCAACCACAAAGTCCGAGCTTAGGTGCTCAAGGACTTTCCAGACATGTATATATAACCACCACCCCCAACTTAAAATGATACATTGTCCCCAATGTATCTCTAGTTTCAGCCCAATGACAATAAAGACAAGGGAATAGAAAACCTCCCTTGTAGCCGTTTTTGTGCATGATTTTTTAGGTGTGGTAGAAGAGCTCGCCTCTCAAAAGATGTTTTTCTTTTTTAGGGACCAGGGAGAGGAACCTACAAAATAAAAACAAAAAGAAACCTAATCGAGAAAGAAAATAAAGAAAGCAGTAAAGTTTTTCACCTAACTTCTTCTAGGAAAGGTAAATTTTTTAACGTCGGTTGCTCGACGTGACCTATCCCTTATCAAGACACAAAGAAATTCTCGTATTTCTTTGGTCTCTTCTTAGATGAGCCAATATAGCCTGGTAAGGCTATAAGGCTCTGCATCTTTTGAAGAGAACTAGATAGGTCGAATTTGGTGTTTTTCATATTAGTAAAAAAAAAAGGTAAAAAGAAAGAATCAAAAGACTCAAGCGACTCCAAAGAGTCAAAATAAAGAAAAGATTCAACAAACTCTTGAGAACAAGAAGAACAAAACTAAAAAATAAACGATATACTAAAGAGTGGAATAGGACGAAGTCTTTCGACCTCTAACTCCATCACTTAGAAATCGACGATTTTACGCTCAGATTCTTCATCGTCCTAAAAAACTAGCTCTAGACATGACATGCTATCTTCCAACTCATCCTCAATGTCGGCATAGGTTACTACATCACTGCACGCCTTGGTAGTGTCATAGGATGTAATTAGTAGGGATTCACGTCCTTTCTCAACTGAACCAGAAGATTGAACGACCGAACGTCCTCTCTAAACTGAACCAGAAGATTGAATGACCGAGTCTTTCAAATTCTAAAGATCAGTTCCAACCTCAATCTGAAAATTAAAGCTCTCATGCTGGAGGTTACGAATCTCCTACTAAAAAAAATATTGTTACCAACAAGTTGTCTCATCACATCTTCTAATGACATTCTTGAGTCGGCAGTGTGAGCTTTCATCAACATGTTGGATATGGCAGGGTGTGGATCATAGTGGCATTGGTCCCATCCTAGGTTTCTATAGCCATAGGACTCATTGCATCTAGCCCGATGGAAATCATCATTCATATAACTAGGATAGCCTCCTATGGAGAAATCTCGCGGCATAGGGCTCCACTGCAAACTTGGGCATGTTTGCTCAGGGTGATGAATCTTACATGCTTGCACCTATTGTGGTTTACCTGCAACCAATCAATTAACCAAAAAAGTTAACTCAGAAAGTTAACCTCGAAGGTCACAAACCTCGTCAATAGGCTGAGATGCTCCACTCGATTGTCCCTATCCTTATGCCATGCTTAGAACACTGACACAAAAACGAAAACAAATCAAAAGCAAAAGAATGCTCTGACTAGAAATTTAACTAATGAAACATAATGACTTCCTTGACAATGATGCCATTTTGATCGAAGCCCTTTTTCAGTGTCATTTAATTCCCAAATAGAGCCACAAATCAAAAGAAAATTTATAATACCAAACTACTCCTACCACTACAAAGACATAGAAATAGTGGTAAGTACGGGTCGATCCATAGGGAAACACGATTTTTTTTATTAAGCCAATTTCTTAATTAGAGTGGTAAATGGGGGGTTCTGGTGTAAAAGAGATAAACGTGTGATACATAGAATGCAAGAGTAAATTTAATCTAGGATAGGGGTCTATCTAATTTCTAGAGCAAGAGAGAGAATCCTAAGCAATTTCTATCATGGAATTCAATAATTAAAACAAACATTCCATTCTATGTATGCACAACTACTAAATCGATTTTACTTAACTAGCTTCTACAAAGGTCGACAACAAATTAAAACCAAATCGATCTAGCGTCCTAATTATTAATCAAGATTTGAAAAGATAACCTTAACTAAACTATATGCTCTTAATTCTATTGGGTTCGATAATGGCCATATAGAATTAAAGTTCATATGCATGAAGAATGAAGATTCAATTGTGTTGACTAATTGATTGGACATCCTATTTCAATTAATCAATTTGTTCTTTGAATCTAGATTGAACATTGATAGGTCTTGTAAAGAGCTATCTTATTAGTACTAATTCCCTCAATTATTCTTTAATTATTTGCTTAAAATGTCTATTTTGATAGATAAATTCCAATCCCATATCAAACAGTGTTATTTCGAAGGATTTTGAGCTATTTCAAGCCAAACGACACCAAATAATCACTTAAGAAGAAGATCCAAGACAAATTACCACTTTGCCCCCCAAGAGGAACAATTCAAAACACTTCAGCAATGCTTACAACGTCGTAACGCTCCTCAGAGCACTAAGCCTGACGCAATGCTAAACCTATAGATATAAATACTATTGTTCAACAAAGAAAGAACAAGAAGAGAAAAATCATTTTTTTAGAGAGAGGTTAGATCGAAACTAGAGAGAAAATTACTCAATTTTGTGTTTGTATTGAGAGATTTCTTCTAATGTTCTTGGGCTTAATTTGAATAGAAATTAATGGAGGATAATTGATGTTTTGATTTCACTGAATTCTTGTATGTAATTTTTGCTTGGCACTATTGCATAATGGTGAGATAGGTTACAAAGTTAAGTTTTCTTGTGTCACAATTAGGACTTTTTTTTTCCAAATTTAATTCTTGAAATTCTTAATTAGAACATTCATTCAATCATTCTTGAAACTTACTTTAATGTATTTCTTGAATGTCATAATCATGATAACCCATGTCTTTAAAGCAATGTAAGAAAAGAACATGATAAATGCTATATGGAAGTATTTTTTACTCAGATTAGGGCTAATTGATGTGATTCATGTTAATTAGCTATATGGGTCTTTATGGGTTTTTTCTTATTTGATTATGGGATGTTGAGTTTTCAAGTAATTTTTCAAGAACAATGATAGGATTAAACCTAGTACAAGAATTCCCAAGAATCTTTTTCTATCAACTATCTTCTAACAAAAATAGTAAGTTTGTGTTACAATTTTCCTTTATCTTCATTTTAGTTAGCTTTTAGTAGTTGTCAGAGCATTATAAATTTCATTTGCTTGGATAAGATAGAATTAACGACACCTATTTTGCACCGATTAAATTGGCATTGTTGCTGAAGAATCGTGCAATTGGCATTTAAGAATCTTTGAATTCCTTATTTTTAAGAAAAAGAAATAAAAACAAAAAAAATAGTTAGTTTGATTAAACTATCCTTTTTTGCATGACCTGCTCCTCTCAAAGTGTACTTTGTGATTTTGTTGTAGATATCGATCGAGAGGTGCGGAGACTACGAAAGGAAAGAACAAGAAGAGAAGAAGGAGAATTTGAAGAATCAAGTTAAGAAGAGGAACCAATACAAACAAACACTATGGGTGAAGCAAGGGAGCAAACGTTAAGAGAGCTTATCGAATTGGATTACACTCAACAACCGTTATGTATAGTATATCCAGAGACTACGGTACCTTTTGAATTGAAACCCGATTTAGTTCATCTTTTACCTACCTTCGAGGAAATTCAGGTGAGGAACTACACAAACACATGAAAGAATTCCATTTGGTATGTGATGGTATGCGCCCACAAGGGATAATGCAAGAACAACTTAATCTTAGTGCCTTTCCCTTCTCCTTGAAGGATGTGGCTCAAAGAGTGGTTGTACTACTTGCCGGCAGGATTGATTACCACGTGGAATCGTCTTAAGAAAAAGTTTTTAGGAAAATTTTCCCCTGCATCTAAGGCTAATAATATCAGAATTAAATATTTGGTATAAAGCAATTGGTATGAGAGTCCTTATATGAGTATTGGGAAAGCTATAAGCAACTTTGTGCTTCCTTTTCCCATCATCAAATTTCTAACCAATACCTTATCTAGTATTTCTATTTAGGATTGCTTTCATCTGAGAGGAGCAATATTTATGTGGCCGCCAGTGGAGCTCTAGCTGACAAAATACCCATAGAAACTAGTCAGCTAATATCAACCATGGTGAAGAATTCACAGAATTTTGGATTAAGGACTCTCAAATATGATGGTGTTCAGTGTAAAGAGGTTAGTGAGTTGAGAACTCAAGTATTTAATCTAGTTTCCCTTTTTACTCAAGTTGCTCAAGGAGGACTTACCCAAGTTAAAACACGTGGAGCATGTGGTGTGGTTGGACATGCCTCCAAAGCTTGCCCACAAGGCCAACCTCAAGTGAATGTAATAAGAGGTTTCCAAAGGAAGTACGACCCCCACGAGCAAACTTATAACCAAGAGTGGCAAGATCATTGATGACGGGCAGAAATGTATGTTATTATAAGCCTTTTATTTAGAATTATGAGGGCTGTTAAGTAGAATATACGGCAATTATACTAAGAATTTATGAGAAAATGAGCTTGCATCGATCGACATTAAGAATCTCAGTTAACCCACTATTATGCATTATTTTGCATCCAATTGTCTATTTTTGTAGCTAATGCAGGAATTGATCACATGCGCGGAAGCCAGGCTATTGCAAAGACAATCGCATGCGGTGATCGCATACATCCGTCGTATGGGTGTTGCGGCTATCGAGCAAATGCAGTCATCGCAGGGAGATTGTGGCTATAGAGTAATAACCATAATAGAAGGGGCGAGCACAAGGTTGGTGGAATGCAAGCATGAACGCATACACTGGGCTTATCAAAAAGATGATGTTGACATTTCACCTACCATATCACGAGTGACAGAGATTCAGAGAAGGACCATCACGTCGCGAGTGTCAGATTTAGAGCAGGTCCATTAATGCTATCGACGATCAAGCTCTATAAATAGAAACCTTAGAGCACAACTTCAAATCATCTAGGTTTCTACCTTCGAGTGGATCCTTGTGATCCAGACGAAAGCATGAGGAGATGTTCTTGAGAGTTCTTCATCCCTTCAACCATTTCGAGTGACAATCGGAGCCTTCGCTGGAGCTAGATCTCGAGAGAGACTACTCCACCGCCCATCCACGGCACCACCGGCAGCCTTGATACATATCTGATGGACGCAAGACATTGCTTCTATCTGGCCCTCTATATCTCTTCTATCTTTGTATTGTATTACATTGTGGCTTAAGAAATTAATACATTTTGTGATTAATGCATTTCTATATTTTTCTTCGACTCCATCTTCATCTTCATTTACTTAGCATCCTTTACTTTCATTGCACCACTAAGTAAGACTGCTAGAGTATCACATACGTAATCATACAGCATAGACATATGAAGCATGTAGCAAACCACCGAGAGGTGTGCGTTGCGTGAGTGTTATGAGAAATCCTATTTTCCTAGGGTGAAGCTGTAGCAACGCTTGTTTATAAGCGGACACAATGCTTGTTTATAAGTAGAATCAGCAGTGACCAACTGCCTGAGAGGGTAAGTAGTTGAACGCATTAGGCAAAGTAAACAAGTGTTCCTAGAGATAGGAATAATCTTATGTCAACCATGTTCTATGTGATTACCTTGTCTTATGAGCGCATCATTCATCATTTAGGCATACTTGGGAGAGTAGTCTAAAAACCAAATCTAGACTTGAGAGAGCAGATTGGATCACATAAGCAAGAATGGAGATTTAGGAATAAGCTCTATTTGCTATTACACAATGCATGCACCCTATAGATAGGAAATGAAAGTATGCGGTCACATCGCATGCGTCCAGAAGTAGGATATGGTGGTATGCGATCATCTTGTTTATATGTGAGAGCACGTGAGCAGGAATCGAGACTTAGAAATAAGTCCTATCGACACTATCGCATATACATCGCATGCATCTTCATCAAGTGTGTATAGCATAATTGCATAGCTTGCGTTGGCTGGGGTTACCCTTGCGATCAAGCTTAGTGTTGTGGTGAAGACATCCCCGCCATTTTATCTATTTTTCCATGCATTTTACTACGCGTTAACAGTTTCCGTGTCTCTATCTCTCACAATCATACTTCCATTGCTTAATCTGTTAGTTAGGAGTAGGAGTGGTGCATAGCCCATAACCCTCAACATTCTTTTATTCTTCGCCGGAAACACATTACTTCATGACATTTAGCTACAAGTCCCTAAGTTCGACCTCGAATCACCCGAGAAACTTGCGATCTCCTTATACTTGGTGAGAGAGAAATAAAACTTGTGGTAGAAACGTATGGTCATTACATACATTCTTAGATGCATATTGCATATCTGGCGCATGACTAGTGATGCATGGAGAACGCATGATAAACACATATTTATTCACTCCATTTCCCAAAGCATCAATCATCCAAATTTCACATGAGGTCTCAAGGGAAATATGAGAATCGGAATCAATTGTCTTCAAACTCCTCAGGTATATCTCTCGAGGATGTAGTGAAATCCCTTGCTGACCACTCTTTGAAATTTCAACAGGAACTCCACAATTTGCAAAGGGACAACATACAACTTCAATAAGAAACCAAACAACTTTAACAAGATACAAAATCTTTCCAACAAGAAACTAGACAAGGCTTCTCAAACTTGGACACACAAATCACCCAACTTGCAACTGTGGTAAGCAAGCTTGAGAGTAAATCATCTGGAAAGCTCCCTGCTCAATCGGAGCATGCAAATGCTAACGCAATCACTCTAAAAAATGGTAAGGAAATCCACTCAACCTCTCAAGATGCAACCCCGGTTCAATCTCCCCCCAAAAACCCAAAAAAGGTAATGAAAGATCAAGAGAGCCAGGTAAATGAACTGAAAAAGACTATTTTCCTGAGGTATGTGATTAGTCTCCTCCTAAAGTATAGCCATATGTACCCAAGGCACATTCCTTAGTAGATTAGCAAGACCTAAGGTACAAAATACTGACCTAGAGCTTGTTGAGATGTTCAAAAAGGTACAAATTAATATCCATTTTCTTAATGTTGTTCAACAAATATCTAGGTATGCTAAATTTTTAAAGGACTTGTGTACTAAGAAAAAAAAAGAGAAGGAAGAGGAGAGAGTAACTATTAGCAAGAATTCTTTGCTTTGCTAAAAAAAGATATGCCCCAAAAATGTAGAGATCCGAGAATGTTAACTTTTCCATGCAAAATAGGAGATAGAATTATCACTCATGCTATGCTAGATTTAGGTGCTTCAATAAACATCATGCCTTTTCATGTTTATGAAGACCTTAATTTGAATGGTCTACAAAAAAGAATGTTTGCATACAACTAGCTGAAGGCCATACATACAATATCTAGGCATAGCAGAGGATGTTTTGTTGAGAGTTGGAGAATTAATCTTTCCCGTTGATTTTTACATTTTAAAAATGGATGAACCATACTCTACTTCTTCCTCTAATATTTTACTTGATAGATCCTTCATGAAAACTATAAAAACTAGAATTGACGTAGATAAGGGGTCTTTATTAGTTGAATTTGACGGAGAGGTAAAGTCCTTCAACATATATGATGCCATGAAATTTCCGGAGGAATATTATTCTCCTTGCTCTATAGACACATATGATGAAATTGATCACATTGTTGATTCCATATTATACAAAATTTTTAATTGTTTGATAGTGCCTTCTATTCATTATGGTTTTTATTTGATTACTCATGATTCTTCTCATACATCTATTAACTTTCGCAACCATGATAATCCAAATAAAAAACATGTTTCTAATTCTTCACTTCAAATTTGTAAAAAGAATGAATCTTCTTCAAAAGATCATAATGATAATTCTAACAACAAATTTTGCCAAAATGTAAATACTTTAAAAGTATATTCCAATTTTTAAAACAAAATGTGTATAAATGAAAAATCTTCAACAGATAATTCAAATTCAAAATTTGTTTGTAATACTAAAAACAAAAAACAAAACTTCTAATATTTGCTCCTTTTTCAATGTGTAGATAAAAGGGATTGAGCCCAAAGCTCTCCTTCTCCGAAGAAGAGCAAGAACTTGGGAAATTGTTCCAAAAACCCCAAGAAACAAAAACCTAAAAAAGACCGAAAATTTTGATCTTCCCTGAAAAACACAAAAATCTTCAACGGAATGGGCATAGACTCAAAATTTATAGTAAATGACATGTAAACCAAATCCAATTGGACTTGTGTTTGACTAATCCCTTATATATATATGACACCCCTCTTTGCTAACGTCGAGCAAACAACGCTAAAAATTTGCAAAGATAGGACAAATTTTCTTCTTTTCTTTTCCATTTTTCTTTTCTCTTTCTTTCTTTCTTATTTTTGCATATTTTTTTACTAATTGATTCTTTTTCTTTCCTTTGTAGGTTATCAAATATATGTATATATATATAAGAAGCTCTCAAGGAAAAATTAAAAAAAAGCGCAAATAAATCATCAACAACATAAATCAGGGAAGTTTCTCTCTACATCTTTTTTTTTCTTGAATTCATTTGATTATTCTAAACATTGAAGACAATGTTCCATCTTTAAGTTTGGGGTGGGAAACATTGCATGCATGTTCGTTGGTATACTTTATGGTATTCTTTGCTTTTTAAAAAATGAGCCTCACTGAAAATTTTTGCTTTATAATGATCTACATAGAATCATAAATGCATGTCTAGAACCCTTGAGCATCTCAGCTCGGGTTAATAGATTGTTGATTACTTAGACTGATTATATAGATTTTGCGATTTTGTTATGACATATCTTAATAAATTTGAGGTTTTGATTCATCTTGATAGCGTAATTTTGATTCTTTGAATAACATGACTATTGAATTCTTTATGCTCCAAAAGACCATTTTTTCATGAATGCAATAAATTCATCATTGAATAAATGCATGTTTGCACGTTCAAGAATCTCATTCACTTTGTTCTATGCATCATTTTTTTTTACACAATCTTTCGATTCTTATCGATGAAACTTTGATGACGCACTCTTTCAAGTAAGGATACAAACAAAATTTTGGGCCTTTTAAAATTTTCTTTCAAAATTTTGAAACTCATCTTTTAAAAGAAACTATTCCTTTTAATTTCATAAAAATTTGAATACTTAGCTTTTTAGATTTATTTAGAATCTTAAAACTCTTAGAAATGTGATATCTACTTAATTTTCTCTGTTGCCCCGATAGGACAACCTTTGATCTAAGAACAACCATCTTGTTGGAGTAGCAAGTCTAGACAAAGAGGAATAAAGAGAGCCTAGTGTATAAAAAAAAGATTGCTAACATAAAAAGAAGAAAGAAAAAATGGAAAATTAACATAACCTTCACTACGTGTGTGTGTGTGCATGGATAGAGGTGAAAAAAGCTACCTTCATCGTATTTCTGTCAGGGCCCACGAGAAAAGAGCGATAGGTTCCTGGCGGTGTGAGTGTGAAAGCTATCCCTCTAGGTAAAAGAAATGCCAATTACATGTTGTGTGTGTGAGTTTAAAAGGGACCCTTGTATTAGACTTGCCTCTCTCCAATGCAAGTTAGGTATATCCTAGATCGATAACGGGACTAGTGTAGGACGGAAAGGAATTAAGAGTTGGATGTATCCTTTCTATTAGTTTAGGCCTTTGAGTAAACTAAAACTAAGTAGTCTTTTCTTTTATGATTTTGCAAGAAAAAGACTTTCTTTTCAAAATAAACTTCAACCTTTTGTTCGCAAAACTTTAAATTTCTAAATGCTTGGTAATATCCTCACTTCCTTGATTATTGAGAGAAGAGATGAGAATCAATTCGTTGTGTAAGACAATTGAATGTATAGACCATTTGAATGTGAGGATGAAAATGTGCAACTTGTATAATCAATTTTGAATAAGTGAACGAAACTTTGAATAAAAAAAATAAACAATCCATATTTTCTTGAATGTATGCATACTTCTATTTTTGACTTGTTTGAGATGACCAAGATCTAAGTTAGGGTTATTTTGATATGTCTTGTAAAGAACTATCTTATTAGTACTAATTCCCTCAATTATTCTTCAATTATTTGCTTAAAATGTCTATTTTGATAGGTAAATTCCAATCCTGACTCAAATGGAGTTATTTCGAAGGATTTGAAGCTAATTCGAGCCAAACGACACTAAAGAATCATTTAAGAAGAAGATCCAACATAAATTACTACTTTGCCCCTCAAGAAGAACAATTCAACACACTTCAGCAATGCTTGCTGCGTTGCAACGCTCCTCACAACATTAAACCTAACGCTAGCTCAACGATTGAACGACAGAATGCACCCATTTACTACAAAACAGGGCAGTGTCACAACGCTTCACCTAGAGTCGCAACGCTTAGGAGATTGACGAAATCGCGTGCGCGTGCCTTGTGCAACCGAGCGTCAGCACAGCGCCAAGACGCTAGCCCAACTCTTCTTAGTTTCTTTTTACAATTTAGCATTGCAATACTAGCCTCAGCGTCGCGACACTACACTTACAAATATAAATATTGTTATTCAACAGAGAAAGAATAAGAAAAGAAAAATCATTTTTTTTAGAGAAAAATTAGATCAAAACTAGAGAGAAAATTACCCAATTTGGTGTTTGTATTGAGAGATTTCTTGCAAATTCGACAATTCCCTAGTGAATTGCTTCATGGATTTCATAATATCTTCAAAGATTTCTTTTAAGACTTCTCATCTCTATGGCTAGGTAATTCTTTTTCTTGGGAATTCTTAATTCTAGATTTAATTCTTGAGTTCTTTTTGTATATTTTCTTGAATTGTCTTCATTCTTGAATGCTCTTGGGCTGAATTTGAATAGAAATTAATAGAGGATAATTGACGCCTTGATTCCATTGAATTATTATATATAATTCTTGCTTCGCACTATTGCATAATGGTGAGATAGGTTACAAAATTAAGTTTTCTTGTGTTAATTAGGACTTTTTCTGAATTTAACTCTTGAAATTCTTAATTAGAACATTCATTCAATCATTCTTGAAACTTACTCTATTGTATTTCTTGAATGTCATAATCATGATAATCCATGTCTTTAAAGCAATATAAGAAAAGAACATGATAAATGCTATATGGAAGTGTTTTTTACTTGGATTAGGGCTAATTGATGTGATTCATGTTAATTAGCTATATGGATCTTTACCGGTTTATCCTTATTGGATCGTGGGATGTTGAGTTTTCAAGTAATTATTCAAGAACAATGATAAGATTAAACCTAGTACAAGAATTCCCAAGAATCTTTTTCTATCAATTTTCTTCTAACAAAAATAGTAAGTTTGTGTAACAATTTGCCTTTCTTCATTTTAGTTAGCTTTTAGTTTCTTTACAAACAACCTCCCCATCCCCCCACCCTGCAATTACTATCTTTTTTAATTCAGAGGTTCCTTTGGGATCGACTTCCTACTTCCACTCTAACTACATGTTAGGTTTAGTGGTTGTTAGAGCATTATAAATTTCATTTGTTTGGGTAAGATAGAATTAACGACACCTATTTTGCACTAATCAAACATGTATTGCTAAGATTCAAGTTCAACCTATAAATCTAAGCATTCATATTCAATCCTATGCTACAACGGTAAATTCAAGCATAGACGAACACAAGGAAACATGCAAGGTCGAAATTAACTAGCAGAGACATGCAATTATGATACGGTCGTCAGTCCAATACATAAACGTAATTCTAAATTACATCAAGATTCAAAGAAAGCATAGAGTTGAAGAATATCAAATTTAATTAAAGAAATCTTAACAAATTGAACATAGGAACTCTTACTCAAAGAAATTAGATAAGAATTACCTTAAAATTTTATAGACAAACTCGAGATAAAGATTTGATCCATCGATCACAACCTAAAATAAAATGTAAAACCTAAGCTAAGATGCTAAAATCTGAAGGGAGAAGAAGGACATTGAAACTCCACTTCGGCATCCATGAAATCAACCTTTTTTTTACCTGATTCAGAAAGAATCCTTTTATACAATAGATGCAACATTGCAACCGCTAAGAAGTTCTTTACAATGCTCTTGTCAAAAAACAACCCTCCAGCGTTGGAGTGGCATTGCAACTCTGGTGTGACGCTGCCTTACATGCGCATGTTGGTTGCATTCCATTAAAAGTCATGGCGTTGCAATGCTATCCTGCATCCATGCGTTGTGCCTTTTAGCATTGCACTGGATCATTGAAGAGGGTTGTGACACTCCGGTCAGGGGAATTTTGGTCATTTCTCCTCATTTGAATCCTGGATGATCAAATTACCTCCAAATTGCTTCAAATTAACCCTGTTTGACTCCAATTGCTCGGTTCTACCTCTTCGAAATTCAATACTTATAAAATAGGATAATTAACATTAAAAATCCATTAATGAGCCTAAATTAAGCTAGGAATAACAACTCTTTTTTAGAGCTATCACAGAGCTGTGGTGGAGAGTGATAGATTCTAGAAGAAACAGATCAAAAGAGATGGCATGGGATGAGTTTAAGAGAGATTTTTAAGACAAATATTATCCTACTTTATACCGTGAGACGAAGAGGAACGAGTTCCTAAAGCTTATTCAATGTAATATGACAATTTCTAAGTACGAGCAGAAGTATACCGAGTTATCCATGTATGCTTCTATGATCATAGTCGAAGAAAAATACTGATGTTGACGTTTTGAGTGGGTTTGAGAAGGGAGATACAAACTCCTCTTACTACTATAGGTAACTAGACAGATTTAGTTAATGGAGATTGCGATACGAGTGGAAGAGAGCCTAATGGAGGATAGGCAAGATAGGGAAGGCTTCAGAAGGGAGAAGAGGAAATTTATTCCAAGAAAGTCTACCATGAAAGATTTTAAGCCTCGTTTTAGTGCGCTAGTGACCTCGTAAGGGAGTACAATGGGCAGTCAACCAAGGAGAGGCAGACAGAAACCCACCCAAATAGTTGAGGAATCTAGATCAGGACGTTTAGGGGAGTCCTTGGCCAGTATAAGTAGGAAGCCCTAGTGTACCAGATGTGGTAAATTTCATTCAGGTCAGTGTTATAAGGGGCAGAATGTTTGTTATCAATGTGGACAACCTGGACAATACAAGAGGGAATGTCCCCATTTGATTTCAGGGGCACAGACTGAGCAGAAGGCAACATCTCAGACAGTGATGCAACCTAAGGTAGGCACAACAGGTGATGAGGGCACTAAAGGTGCCAAAAAGAAACATGAAATGTGACAGCCACGTCAGTAGGGCAAGGTTTACACTATGACCTAGGAGGAGACTGAGGATGCATTTGATGTCGTTACTGGTATGGTCTTTATTCATGATAGACTTTCACATGTATTATTTGATCCATAAGCAACTCATTCATTTATTTCTAGCATGTTTGCATTGAATATTGATAGGATACTAGAAACTATGCCTACAAAGTTAGTTATTTCTACCCCTGTTGATGATGTGCTACTACTTAATAATTATTATAGAAACTGTGTATTTCTTATAAAAGGACAACATATGGAGATTGATTTGATTCTCTTATAATTGTTAAAGTTTGATGTTATTATGGGGATGGATTTCTTATTTAAATATCACACATCTGTTGATTGTCATAAGAAAGAAGTGATATTAAGATTACCAGGTCAAACAAAGGTAATATTTTCAAGGGAAAGGAAAATGCTTCCTACTTGTCTGATTTCAACAGTGAAGGCCAGAAAGCTATTGAGTAAAGGTTTTGTAGCGTACTTGGCCCATGTAACAATTTCTCAACCGAGAAAGATAAGAACAGAGGATGTTTCTATGATATAGGAATTTATTGATGTTTTCTCTGAGGAGTTATCAGGATTACCACCTGATAGAGAGTGGAGTTTACTATAGTTTTAATACAAGAGGCAACACCCATCTCATAGACACTGTATAAGATGGCTAAAACTGGAACTGAAAGCTCAACTACAACAATTAGTTGATAAAGGCTATATCAGGCACAATGTGTCTCCTTGGGGAGAGTCGGTTTTATTTATGAAGAAGAAAGATGGCATATTCAGATTATGTATTGACTATATACAGCTAACCAAGGTAACTATACGAAATAAGTATCTGTTACCTCGTATTAACAACCTGATTTGACAAGCTAAAAGAAGCATCAGTATTTTCAAAGATTGATATGAGATCAGGTTACCACCAATTGAAGGTTAGGGAGTCAGATATTCCTAAGACGACTTTCCGGACTAGATAGAGGCATTATGAGTTTATAGTTATGCCATTCGGCCAAATTAAGGCCTCAACGGTGTTTATGGATTTGATGAACAGGATATTTCATCCATACTTAGATCAGTTTGTAAATGTTTTCATAGATGATATCCTGGTGTATTCAAATAACAAAAAAAGATGTCGAACATTTGAGGATAGTGTTGCACACACTACGTGAGAAATAGTTAATATGCTAAGTTCAGCAAATGCGAATAGCGGCTTGACCGAGTGGTACTTTTAGGACACGTGGTGTTTGCAGCAAGAGTTAACATTGATCCTCAGAAGATTGAGGCTGTAATTAGATGGGAATGACCTATCTCAGTTATAAAAGTATGTAGTTTCCTTGCCTGAAAGGTTACTACAGGAGATTTATGGAGGGTTTCTCAAAGATAGCACTTCCATTGACCAATTTGACCAGGAAGGATTCTAAGTTCAAATGGATAGATAACTGTGAATGAAGTTTTCAAAACTTAAAGCAATGATTGGTAATTGTGTCAATTTTAACCCTTCCAGTGCCAGGGAAGGAGTTCGAGATTTACTGTGACACATCCAGATAGGGATCGGGAAGCGTGTTGATGCAGGATGGTAAGGTTATAGCTTATGTATCCAGGCAACTGAAGAAACATGAAGGTATTTATCCTACTCATGATCTAGAATTAGCAACTGTTGTGCTAGCATTAAATATTTGGAGGCATTACTTGTACAGTAAGAACGCCCTATCTTTATAGACCATAAGAGTTTGAAATATAATTTGATTAGAAGAAGTTAAATCTGAGACAAAGACGATGGATGGAGTTAATAAAAGATTATGATTGCACCATTGATTACCATCCAGGTAAGGTTAATGTGGTAGCAAATGCTTTGAGAAGAAAATCAAGTTGTTCCAGGGACATGTTGAATTCTTTAAGGGGAAGGTTATTATAGGAATTCAAATGAGCTAGTGCAACATTAACAGTAGGACATTTGGGATAAATGATAGCTCATTTCCAAGCAAGATCTATATTAGTAGATGATATCATCAAGGCTCAAATGGCAGACGATAATCTCAGTAAGTTGATTGAAGAAGTTGAACAACAGAAGAGATTAGATTTTGTTTTGAGACAGGATGGAGTTTTGATGAAGGATGACAGGTTATGTGTTCCTAACGATGAGTTATTGAAAAATGCAGTGTTAGAAGAGGCACATGATTCAACCTATGCTATGCACCCAGGTACCACTAAGATGTACAGGACATTAAAGAAATCTTATTGGTGGCCGAGAATAAAGAAGAACATAGCTAGTTATGTAGATAGATGTTTGATATGTTAGTAGGTTAAGCTAGTGCGTCGGAGACTATAGGACTGTTGAACCCACTTCTAGCACCTGAATGGAAATTGGAGCATGTGAGCATGGATTTTCTATTTGGTTTACCTAGGACACCTAGTGGTTATGATGGTATTTTGTTAATGGTGGATAGGATGACAAAGATGACAAAGTTTTTGCCCGTTAGAGTTACATTTACCCTTGACCAATTGGCTAAGTTATATGTTGATCGAGTTGTGAGCCAGTTTGGGGCTCTAGTATCTATTATATCAGACAGAGATCCAAGATTCACCTTAATTATGGCCTAGCATACAAAAGGCACTTGGTACTAAGTTACATTTTAGTACAGCCTTTCATCCATAAATGGAGGGATAATCAGAACAAACGATTCAGACTCTGGAAGATATGTTGAGAGCCTGTGTACTGCAGTTTAAAGGTAGCTAGGATACACATTTGCCATTGGTAGAATTTGCTTATAATAATAGTTTCCATTCCAGCATCAATATGGCACCGTATAAGGCTTTGTATGGAAGACCTTGTAGAACTCTAGTTTGCTTGAATGAGGTTGATGACAAATAATAGGACCAAAATTGATTCAAGCAACATCAGAAAATGTTATGTTAATTAGAGAAAATCCAAACATAGCTCGTGGCAGACAGAAGAGCTATGCAGATAAAAGAAGAAGGGAGTTAGAGTTCAAGATTGGAGATCGGGTATTTATGAAGTTATCTCCATAGAAAGGGATACTCAAGTTTGATAGAAAAGGTAAGCTAAGTCCAAGGTATCAGGTATTTCTTTAATGGCTATGAATAGATTGTGTTCTAGGCAAGAAAATGTCATGATTTGGAAAGAAAATCTATGTATTTGGAAACTATGTTGTTGAATCGTATATTATTATTGAAACTATGTTGTTGGATCGTATATTATTATTGAAAATTTTCAAACTTTATTATTACTTTTTATTTTAAAGATTGAAATATTACTCAGTCAAATCTCTCCCCTTAAGATGAGCGAGAGTTAATTGGAAGAGTTACAACCCACCTCCACTAACACGATGGGTAACTCCCCTCTTATTATAATTAATTAATTATATATTAAATCTAATTTAATATGTAATTAAATAAATCATATTAATTTATTAACAAAAAATTAATTAATTAATTAATATCATATATTTAATAATATTTGAATCATATTCAAATAATATCTTGTCTCATAACTTATTGTTTTAATATGGATCTCATTCACATTAATTTTAACCTATAGATTTATATGAATCTCATACATATAATTAATATTAGAATCTTATTCAAATATATATCTTTCTTATGTTATAAAGTTTAATTTTTGAATCTCATTCAAAATTAACTTTATATTATAATATATCCATATACATTGTATTAATTATATCTCATACAATTAACTCCCTTATTTAATCCAAAATTAAACGATTCTTGTTTTTTTCCTTAATAAACTAGCAAGGGGACCTAGTGGACATAAGATTAGAAACTCCAATTGTAAGAGATTAATTAATTAAAATATTTAATTAAATTAGTTAACATTCATTAGTTGCAGGTCACATCACTAAAGATCTAGAGCTAAACTCTTCGCACTGTAGATATATTTTTGTGTCTATGGATATAATCAATCAATAGTAAGTCAACCATCCACGAATTACTCATAATTACAGTTGGGTCAAAATTACCGTTTTACCCATGTAATTGCCTCTAACTCGTAAGTACCATTGGTCCCTCTTGAGTCAGTGAGAGGTTGAGGTCTCATTATTTAAGACCCGAAATCTGCCCTTGAGGGAACAATGCATCTACTTGCCCTAAAGATGGGAAGAAGTGAATGAGGCCTCATTATTCAATATCCCAAATCTGCCCTTAAGAGAACAATGCATCTACTTACTCTAAAGATGGGAATGATGAATTCTATCTTGTGTAGCTATGTTCCCAGCTCCCTATCTGGACAAATCTCCAAAATGGTAGGTATATTGAGCCAACAAAACTTATCACTCTCACTCATACAAATCAAAGGACTGTCCTCATAGACAGGAATTCATAACTCACTCAGGATTGAGGTTGAGTTATCTATGGTCATCCTCTTAATTGTTAATCTCTTCAATCAACGACGTTACAAGAAGAGATTAATCATTTCGCGGTCTGGTCTTATTACAAACTCTTTATATAAGATACCCCCACTTGTATATCACCAGATGAACGATTTGGATCACATCATTTATAATACTTATAACTCTTGCAACATTTACAAAGTGGATCATATCCGTAGTGTTACTAGGATAAAGTACCAAACCTTATTTGTATACTACAAACCATTTCGATTATTGATCCACCTGTATGTTTGCCACATACATGTTTAAGTTACATAAAATAACCTAGAATCTTAGTTTATTGGATTATGTTAATGCAATCTAAATGTCAAATAAAATAAATCTTTATTTCATTATATAAATAATTCGTAGATACAAATTAATCTACGAGAACCAGAAGATTTAGGGTACCAACCCCAACATAAGCTTCAACCTACATGTACTATTATTGAAAATCTTTGTGTTTGTTGTTGAGATTTTTGGTTTGGCAGCTAGTTTAGAACTCGGGAGGAGTTTTATTTGATATTATATTTATGGAGAGCCTAAGTACATTGAAGATGATGAAATCTTACAGTTAGGGATAGTTTATAAGTATGTTGTATTGAGGGGATCTCATACAAAACTTAGAGAAGCATTATTGTGGAAGTGAAGGGAGTTCATATTTAGGGGGAACCTAAGTTGAAATTGAAGAGGAAGCTATACGTCAATCACTAAAGAGGGAGTCCATCAGATATGTACTTTCGTTTTTACTACTAAACTCTTTGTATAATGGAGTTTTGTTCCACCAGGCACACAACCCCCTATACATAGGTGATTTTGCACCGAATTAGGTTATTAATCTCTGTGTTCATACATATAGTTTGTGACATTGTGTTTGACATTGTATTATATATTAGATCCATTTTTTTTTTAATCCGGGAATACTTGAATAGTTGTGTGTTTGTTTTGTAAGATTTCTACTAAGAAATATCATATTTACATAATTTTCCAAGATTGTCAATTACGATTGTTCATTAATTTATAATCAGTTTTATATAACTTGAACTTATGTAACATATTTATTTTTATTAATTTCAATTTTCTTTTAAAATAATATAGTTTTATAATTTTATTTTTTATTTTTCTCAACAAAAATAATATATATTAATTTAAGATTTTTTATAAAATAAATATTAATTTAAATTTGAGTTTGAATATCTTTCTAAAAAATAATAAAAACAACTATAATATAATGAAAAAGAGTAAAATACATAGTTCATAGTATTTATCTTAATTATAAAATGTAGTAAAGAGTGGTGATATTTATATACATATATGAAAATAAAGAAGGGTTAAATAAGTAAAAAGTTGACGCCCTCAACACAGGAATCTTAAAAATCTATGTTTCAAGAGTGCATCCAAAACTCTCGAGATGCCCTTCATAAAGACATCCCATTAATCTCAAGATATCTAGGCATCTTACATTACCACAAAACAAATATAGTAATTCAGATACTCATTCTATGGATATCTTAGATTCCCAGGAAACAAATGAACCTTTAAGGAAAAAGTTCATTTCTTTATCCTAAACTTGACACATGTTATATCAATTTTACCTTTAACTTTTAGTTTCATCAATTTAAATCTCAAAATTTGTTTAATGTATCAATTTTAACTTTAAACTTTCATTTTCATCGAGCTAAATCTCAAACTTGAATAATCGTATTAATTTACACCCCTAAAATTCTATCTCCTCATCCCCCTCTCTGCTTTCCTCTTCTTCTTCAACCTCTTCCCTTTCATCCTCTCCTCTATCACGGTCGCCGCTGTTTACCATAGTTGCTACAAAAGACCCACTCATCCACCCCCTTCTTCTTATTAATAAATCTGAAAAACCCCACAAACGAAGACTAAAACTATTGACACTTCATAAATTAAAGTTGCCTCGTCTTCTCATGAAGAGAGATCATGTGTCAATACAAAGTAAGTATACAACAAAATAACAAATTATTTAACAAACTAACTTCCTCTAATACTCCCCCTCGAGATGGAAGATTTGACTGTTCGAAAATATTCAAATACCCATCTTGGATAATAAAAATGCATGATGGTGGCAAAATTATGGTAAAACGCACGTATCTAATCTTCAAACACTCACACGACCAACGACACTAAAAAAACCATGAACAACAACCTTAAGAGCTTATCATGAACAAGGAAGCAGGCTTATAGGTCCTTGAAGTTTTAATTTTCACTCTAATGTGTCTTTGACCTATTCAACGTTTTCCAAAATTCACGGATTTATATTAGAGATAAAATTGAAAGTTTAGAAATCTATTACACACAAAATTCAATTAATTTCTAAAAGTTTTGTATTTTTTAAAAACTTACTAAACACAAAATTAAATGTTGTGAAATCTATCTAACATTTTAAAAGATTAAGGGGCATTTGGGACAAGAAGTTGGCTATTATAGTCCTAGGTTATTATAGTTGTATTATAATAATATGCCTTTGAGGTATAAACTATTTTAATTTGAGAAAGAAATAGTAAACACTGTAGAAAAGAATAAAAAATTGATGAATGTAAAATAATAAATATTGTAGTAAATGTGCTGTTTTGAAATATTGTTGAATGTAGCTAAATGGAGGTATATTATTATAATCTTAAAATAGTTCTTGTCTCGAAAGCTTCCTAAAAATCTAATAGACAAATTTGAAAGTTCAAAACTAAACTTTTTAAAGTAAACTTACCATTACTAATTCAACATTTATAGTCAATGGAAGTACCATATAGGTGCACTGCCATATATTGTTAAAAACTAGATTAATGTTTTTTTTTAAAAAAAATTTATATAGAAAAATAGTTTGGCATGTTAATCTGTAAAATTAATTTTCAAAATATTAAACAAAAAGAAATAATTTCACAATAGACCCAGATATAAAATTGACACTAAACATGTATGCATAAACACATTGCATATTGATCCAACTAATATCATAAATAAATCAAATATAACTCAACTGATCAAGATATTATAAGGAATTAAAACTTATTCATATAATATTGAAATCAAAGATGAATTAAAATTTTATTTTACTCTTCAAGTTCTCTAGTTTGATACCCATCACACTATTAAGCTTTATTTGCAGTTTAACACACCCATCACATGATTCTCATTCTTCCATTTCCATTAGATTTCAAAATTGAAAAACAAAAATACTAAGAAAAATTAAAATAATTAAAAATTAAAGCCAAAACTAAAACCAAAACTCATTTGCCTCCCTTTTCTGACAAATACACATGAAAACAATTTGAAACCAAAATAAAAAGAGAAAAAAAGAAAGAAAGAAAGAAAGAAAGAAAAAGGATTTTTTTTTTTTTTCTCATTCTCTCTTTTTAATTTCTCCTTTTTCTCTTTCTTCCTCTCTTTTTTTCCATGAAGAAAAGGCAATTGAAAAAAGAAGAAGAAGAAGAAGAAGAAATGGAATGAAGTTGAAAATATAGAGGAAGGTTTGTCTGATTCATGGAATGTCATTTTCAGAGCGATCAAAATGGAGAAGCTGACCATTGCATTTAGGGCAATCTTCAAGATTTTTGGGAACCATAAAATACATGAAGCATCTCTTGCAACCTCCAACCACCAAAACATCTTTTTCTTCTTCTTCTTCTCCCACAAATTTCTTGTTGTTGTTGTTGTTTGACGACTCCGTCGACGACTCTTCGCTGTCGTATGAGCTATCGTCGTCGTCCGAGTAGTAATAACAATAATCTTCACTATATTCATCATCTTCTTTTGTGGACCTTGGATCTTCCTTTGCCTTCATTCCATTTCTCCAATTTATATAGTATATCTCCCCTGTCTATCAAATCAAATAAAAAAAAAAAAAAAGGCAAAAAAGAAAAATTCACATATATTATTCCTCCTCAAATTCAAACCCTAATCCTTCTTCATGGATTATAGAAGCAAGAGAGAAATAAATGGAAATATAAAAAACATCTCTTGAGATAAAAGGGCAAAAAGGGCAAAAGGGATTTTTCTTTCTTTCTCCAAACCCTACTGTTCTTTCTTGTTGGGAAGAAATTGAAGGGTAAAACAAGAAGGAAGATGGTTATGTATTTATGGAGGCAAAATAAAAAGAGAAAGAAAGGGAAAAAAACCTTTAAATCAAGACATTGCTCCCAATGGTAAGGCAAAGAGAGATGGGAGTTGAGATCCAAAGTGGTTGTTGTTTGATGAATAGAAGAAGCGTTTTTGTTGTTGGAAGAAGAATCTGATGAAGAAACAGGTTGCTGTTGATGATGAGTTTGATGATGGCTTAAGGAACATTTTTTGAGAGAGCATTCTAAAGCTTCTGTGATTGTTCCCATATTTGCAACTCTACTACTCATAATTTCATTACTCTTCCAAAACTCTAAAGATGAAATCAACAAACAACCAAAAATAAAAAATACAAATAAAAATATATATGAGACTCTTCTACCCACACATACATACAAACAGATTAAGGGACAGATATAAAAAATTATAAAAATAAAGTTAAAATACTATTTTAGTCCTTTACTGTCCAATTTATTTCCTGGATTGCTTTTTAATAAATCTTAAAAAAATCATTATAGATAACTTAATATCGATTTTTTCTTTAAAAAAAACGCTATTATGATACAAATTTTTAATTGACATCATATTGGCATTTCTATGAACTTAATATCGATATAAGGAGAGAACCAAGGGTACTTATAATATAAAAAAAAATCCATGAAACATAAAAAATTAAGGAGATTTTCAAAAATTGAAAAGTAAAGAAAACTATTTATACGAAATAACAAAATTTTAATCTTATTTGATAGAGGTTGATCGATGGTGATAGAAGTCTATCAATGTCTATCATTTTTTTTTTGTTATTTCTATAAATAATTTGACATTTTTTTTATCAATGAAATTTTTTCAAAAATTAAGTTACAAAATAGGTAAATATAATATAAAGAATAAATATATTAATCTGTTTAAAAAGTTTGAAATGTTTATTTAATAATTTAGGATCCTTTTATAATTTTTCAAAAATATTCATCAAACATCATACTTTTAACTTTGATGTTATTAACATCTTTTTTATAAACTTTGAAACTATATTAATAAAAAATAATTTGAAGGATTAAGTTTAAATTTTATTAGAAATATGAAATACTAAATTTGAAAGTACATGAAATGGAATCTAAAGTATTTGATTAAAACGGTATTTAAAAAAAAAAAAAAAAAAAAAGAAAAAGGGTATTATAATGTGTGGGCGTGAAGAGGAGAAGGGGAGGTTTACGCGCGTGAGAATCTTACCGGAACAACTCAGTTGGGGTCCACCACGTCTTGTCGACCATCATCGGTGGACGCATTATATCAAATCCCAATTACTCTCCACGCGCGGATTGAAGCGCGTGTTACACCCCATTCCTAGATTTTTATTTCTCCGAGAAATAGTGATTGTAAAAAGAAAAAAAAACGCGTTTACCGAAAAGAATGCCGCAGTTTTCTCCAACACTTTCTCATTTCTTTTTATTTGTTTATGGGTAAATATAGAAAGGAGGAGAGTTCAAATAATCCGACAATTTTAAGTTATTTCAATCAAATTATAGTTTGAATTGTATTTGGTTGATTTTTTTGTTTATTTGTGTCAAGTTGGACTGAATTTCGAGTTGTATGAAAATAAGAGATAGTTATAAATATAGTAAACATTACCAAATATGACATAATACGAAAGAATTTGTAGATATGTCAAAATTTAGTTACAACTTTTGCGTAATAGATTATATAGTTGGTAAGAGCCTATTAACTATAGAGTCTATAGTTGATAGATTTTGCTATATTTGCAATTCCTTAAAAATTTTGATATACACTTAATTATTATGTTTATGTTTGTTTAAATTTTGTAATAAATATTATTAGGGGTGAACTTAGAATTAAAGAAATATCAAAAGTCAGGAACAGATATGGAAGTTAAATTCAAGATAAACGGACTTAGAAACAAATAACTACAAAGCGATCTAATCAAATCTGACTTATGTAAGATAGAGGAAAAATACATCTCATCCTAATCCTAATCCTAAGAAGAAAAGATAAACTTCAAATCATTCTGTCTATGGATAAATTATTATAACTAAGGTAACTTCATATCATTTTCTCTAACTTTGGTTTTAATGCCTTTCTTCTTTAATTTGTTTGGTAGATCAATTGGTTTTAATGCCTTTCTTCTTTAATTTAATTTGTTTTGTAGATCATCTCTTCTTTAAATTACAAATTTATTGTTATTTTCACGTAAAGATAGGTGCACTTTTCCTGTATGGATTTTGCCATCAACGAATATCATGAATATTTGGTATTTAACATTTAATTATTAGTCATATGTTGTAGATAAATTTAAATGTTTTAATATAATAAAACAATATAATAACTCGATAAGCCAACTCAAATTCTAAGAGTTCGGTTGGATTTAGTTGGAGACCCTATTTGGATCTTTCGTGATGCCAATCCAACCAACATAAGATTTCGGATTGATTCAAAAAAGCTCCCCCAACTTAATTCGTGTCATCCTTAAATTGTATTAGTTTAGACTCTAATCTTATTTATTTGAGCCCTAAATTTAAATAAATGATACAGTTTTAATTATAAATATTCAAAAGTATTGCAATTTTAATTTTAAATTTTAAAAAGTGCTACAATTTTATCATTTGTTGAGTTCTCACTCCAAGCATTAAGAAAATTCACGTATGCATTTAACAAATTGTATAGCATATAACATATATGAAATTGGTAAATTTTTAGATAAAAATAACAATAAATTTTTTGGGTTGAAATTTATGAATTTGGGGAATATTGTTCCATGGTTGATTTGTGAATTTAGTTAAATTTATCTTTGTGCAAAATTTTGTTTAGTGAAATTGTTGAGTTTATGAAATTTCTTTTTGTTAAAATTAGTTGATGAGTTCGCTAAAATTGAATTGATGGTTAAATTTGTAACATTTATTCATGTTTAGAATTAAAACTGATGAAATTAAAAGTTTAGAAGTTAGAAATCTTTTTCCTATTATTTTCGTTTTTCTTCTTATTTTTTTATTATTTTTAATAATATATAAGATGAAAGAAGCAAATCTCTGAAATTAAGTCGATAGTATTTTAGCGTAGAAAAGAAATCAGATCATTTTACTAGATCAGTAATATAAAAGTTGTGTTGTTTATGCGTTGATGTCAATTTGGAAATGAATAATGAGAGAAAATAATGCAATTGTTCATATTGCTATTTTGAAAACCTCTCAATCATTAGAATGTAATAATGTTTACAATTACATAAAGAAACAAAGAGAGTTCATATGTGGTGGAGGGATCCACCACATTTTATCCTAGGCCCCTTATAAGCACCAATCATGATAATCCTAATATGGACTCTTAATAGTGCCAATTCTTGAAGAACTTTTAAGGAAAAAAAAATCTCCCATTCCTATTTATTTATTAAATTAATTAATAATTATTTAGGATCGTTTTCAAATATAAGAAATGAGCCAACTTATTTATAAATATAACAAAATGTCACTCTTTATCACTGATAGACACCCATTAACACTAATAGACATTTATCAATGATAGGAACATTTTCCTATATTTGAAAATATTTATAGCAATTTTATCATTTAAAAAAAAAATAATCAATTACTTATTGTAAAATTATGTATATTTGTGGAAAGTAAGAGCTAAAAATTACTTTTTTTGGTTCGAACTTTTATAAAAAAAAAATAATTTTGTCCCTCAACTTTATTTTTTTTTTTATAGTTTAATCTTCGTATTTTTTGGAATTAAAATAATTTAGTCCATAAACTTTAATATATAAAAATTTCGTCCATTTATTTTGAAATTTGTAACAATCTAATCCTACCATAGAAAATTTCATAAAATTAATTACCAATTTTCATGATATATGTAATAACTCAAGTCTTTGCAGTTTATTAATATAGATGTTTATTTTCCTCAAAGGGACCCATCCTAACAGAGTGGGGATTTCCCATTTAGTTATAAAATGGGAGAGGGAACTTTGACAAAAAAATATCGTAATCTAAACGGGGACGTGGATGGAAAATGTTTGCTTAACAAGTCTCATGGCTAAACATTCATTAAATAGAATATAGATACATAAGTTGTTTTGATAAAGAAGAGATAAACTTTATATTTTAAAAACTAGAAAAGTGTCTTTGAGCAAAATTTTGTTACGTAGAAGGATAAGGTAGGGCTTGCTAGGAATTAACAAGGATAGAAGGAAAAGTGCGATGTCAGGTAATGTGTAAGTGTAACATTCGGAGCAACCAATCATCACAGAAATATAAGATAGGGTTGGAGCATGATTGCCTTGGTAGAAGATATGCTTGAAGACAAGCTATACCCCAAGTACCTCCTACTGAATGTTCTTCCTAGGGGTTCATTAACCTAAACAATCCGACTACTGGTTTTAGTCTAATTCATTTATTAAGTCCGCTCAAAAACAACTTTTGCCTTTGAAATAAAACAAGTTCAAGTAGTCACATTAAACTCTTTAATGCACTATCCTTAACTTGCATGCATGCATCAAATCTATCTAATTGACCTTTTCAGGTAGGTTCCCAAGTAGGGGTGTTACGTTTTCGTCACCTTAAATATCTCAGCCTAGACAGAACCCGACTTAGACAAAAAGGTCCCTTATAGATAGATTTGCTACAGTTTAACCTTTTATTAGTTAATTTAATCCTATTAAATTGATTAAAAGATTAAAACCTAAGGTTGCTAATCATATTAGAACCGTGATCTTAGATCTATCTCATTCAAGTTTTAAACATTTTAAAACCATGAATTAAACCTAAGTTGGCATGCATGTCTTTGTTATTGCCTTTAGTTCTAATTTCTTTTTATAACCATTATAAAAGAAACAACTAAAACATATGTTGCCACACAACTAGGTATTTATAACGCTTATAAATTAACCTATGTGTCATGCTTCATGTAATGTCCGGTCATTACTATACATAACTTTTATATACAAGTAACAACCAAACTTTATGCATTTATAATATAAAGATGATGCATGTCAATGCTTTACGTATACATAAATATAACTCTTATATTATATGATGCATGAGCATGCTCTTACGTAATTTAAATCATGCTTCTCTAAATTATAACACTTAATATAAAGAGATGATGCATTACCAATGCATAACCTAAGGTGAGATTTTTCTATATGTGCATACCATATAATATATAAAATAAACCATACATCTCATGTATAAAATAACACTGATTAATGGACCGAGATGAACCACCTCTAAAACCGAAATGAAAAATTCTATCTATTACATTTTTCCACCGAGCAAACCAGTTCACAGGCGAACCGGGTCTTGAACCACCAGGCAAAGCTCCCATCGTTTAGTAAATGCCTCCAGGTAAACGAATGTACAATGTACTAGACGATAACGTGCTGATACTAAACGATCGCTTAGACGACAACGAGGCTGCGAAGCCTGATCGTCTAGATGATCGCTTAACATGTGATAGGTAAACGATTTACTACGCGATTTACTTTACGATCGTATAGTCAGTAACTAAGCGATGAAGCTTGATGAGCTATATGATCGTCTAGTGCGCGCGTGTTAAACGACTCCCAAGCATCCGATCTACCCCATCGTCTACACGATTCGACCAATGTCTGGTCGTCTTCATCCTCAAAGAACAACAACATTTGCTCCGAAGCTTCTTCACGAACGACTCAAAGACTCAAACTAACTTTGAATATAGACTCGATAGTAATTAATAATGCCAAAAAACGTAGGGGCCTTTACAATTAATTGGAAATGTAAAAGAATTTAACAAACCAAGGTTTCATCCCAGAAAACTCCATTAATCCACACATCCAAAAATGATTAACACTCAAAACAAAGAGTGTATGTGCTTTAACCCACCGAGAATGTAAATGCAATTCTTTGCAGCAATGAATTTGTAATATTAGAAACCTATCTCTGATACCAATTGAAGGAACTTTTATACAAGAGTACCTCTGAGTGGAAGTGGATCTTTCCAAACCATTGTGATAGAATTTCCATATTTACATTCACATATACAGATATGCATCAAACTATAAATTACCGACAATCTTTCAGATAAATTAAATGAAAGAACAAGGAACTTACCACTTGAAAACTTTCTTCTTGACAAATCTTGCTTTCTCCACAAACGGAAGCTCTCGCTCTCGCTAAAACGTCGGACTATCGTTCAGCAACACCACGGTCGTCTACCATGAACGGCTTCACACAAACAACTAGAAGATGGGGAGGGCACCACCACTTAGAGCCCTTAGTATTCTCGGACTGAGAATCGAAAGAGTGAGCTCTATTCAGATTTGGTAGAGAGGAAGAGGAAAAGAGATCGTATACAACGATCAAGCAAGTGGGAGAAGGCAACGACTATCATATAGTCAAGATGCTTGATCATTTAGGTGAGGTACATGATCGTTTAGGAAAAGCTAAGCGATCGTCTATACGATCGTTTAGTAAATCTCGGGCACTAAGCGATCGTTTAGGAAAATGTAAGCGATCGTTTAGTATATGCATGTGCGAGTGTAAGCGATCGGGCAATAAATACAAGCTATTGTGTAGGCTCTGAATTACTAAGAGATCGAATGCAAACACTTCATGAGCAATTAAGCATGTTCTTTGCAAAATAAAAACAATTTTCATTTTATTCTTTAGTTACAAAAATCGAATTGGAACTTCCCACTAACGCATGGTTACGGAGAAAACGCCGGCCAATTATCCCATAACTGTCCATTTAAAAACAAATATATAATCATATTGTATTCATAAACTTATATTTTGATATCATATATCAACCATAATGTTTTCTCCTCTACTAGATATAAATCATATTTATATCCAATTTCCTCCAATTAATGTATCTCATACATAAAGTCAATTATATCATATACAATTAACAAGTTCAATCATATCATATATAATTGAACTCCATCTTCTCAATTTGAACATTTCAAACTGACCCAAAAACTGATTCTCAACTTGTATCCAAGCTACCAAAGGGACCTTATGGACCTATAGCTCGAAGCTCCACGGTACGTGAATAGCTGACTAAACTCTTTATCCACGAGATCGACCATCTGTTAACTGCTAGGCATTCAACTAAAGACCGAAAATTGAACTCTTCTTACCACAGATATATTTCTGTGTCTATCAGATATAACCAATCATCAGTACGAGAACTCTTTCACAGATGCTCGTAAGTACAGCTGAGCCAATTTACCGTTTTGCCCCTGTAGTTACATCTTACTCCTTAAGTACCACTGATCCCTCTAATGAACAATACAACATAGTCCTACTTATAATACATGATGCATGAATAATTGCACAACTTAAGGTGGGTTTCAAATCTATATGTCATACACAATGCCATATAAACCACATACATCTCATGTATATTAAACAAAATGTTGATGAACCGAGAAAAATTGCCTCAAAATCTTCAAGACTAAAAGCTAACTATTACTAATACAAAGAGTCTCCGGTTCAAATAGGCAAACTGAGTCTTGAACCGTCTGGTCGAAGTCCACGTCTCTACTCATCGTGTACAAAACTTCCCCACGATCGTTTACACGAAAGAGTAAACGCTTTACTCAATCCTTTACCTACACTTCCAGAGCTAAACGATCGTTTAGCTACGATCGTGTACCTTTTACTACGCTATAAATCATGAGGTACCCAATTGTGCAGCGCACTCCGCAACGCAAACCTTATACGATCATCTAAATGACTACGATGCGATGAAGCACAATCTTCTAAACGATCGCTGAGCGAGTGCCTTTGTATTGTATATCGTGTGATTGTGTAGTCAGTGATTATGCGATGAGCATGCTAACAACATGATTGTTTAGTGCGTGCCTTTTTCTAAACGATAAGCATCATATGCTCCTACTCAATCATCTACTTCCAGCGCCTATGTGATTGGGCAGCCAATGCTACGCGATAGAGTAAACGATTTACCCGATCGTTTAGCATTGCTAAACGATCGTTTAGTAAATACTACACGATGACATAGAAAAATCTACTCCATCATTTAGCCAAATCCCAACGATCCTTTACCTGAGGCTACACGACACGACCAACTCTTGGTCTCCTTATTCGTTGAGAACCACATCTCCATGCTTTGAAACTTCATCACGAACGACTCAACTAACTCAAACACTTTGAATTACCTACTCGATTGCATGTTAATTATGCCCAAAAACAATGGGGCTCTTACAAATTAACACTTGTAATTTAATGAAAGTGATAATGACAGAAATGCATGTTATTACAGTGCTAAGTTATTAAACAATGACGGTTTGCGTTGATAAAATATGTTAGATTGCGTCCAAAAAAGCATTAAGTTCATAACATTGCGTTAAAAACAGTTAACTTTTGTATTTTTATGCAGAATATGCGTTGACGCAAGACGAAAAGTGCAATCACAAGAAATCAACGGTGGAGCGCAGCGTTACCGCAAGGTTTTGCAGTGATTTGTGCTCGCAACTATCTGCTTAAAAAGGATCACCGCATAGAGCCGACACAACTTGGTGGGCGCATCTGGGTGAAAAGCATATTAATCACGATGGGACATAAAGCTGATAATGGTCGAGTCTGAATTAAGTTGACAAGCCGCTTCTACTGTAACAAGTACACTCAGTTTTTCGGTGACAAATATTCGACGCATCAATCAGAGAATTAACGCCATCCCATCTGTGCAATCATAAGAGAGAAGCCACCTTTCACCCCGAAGCTCTATAAATACCAAAGGCAACCTTCAGCAAAGGTCAGACAGTTACCGAATTTTCCCTTAGATAGAATAGCCTTGTTCATAGTTTTCCTTTTTATTTAGAAGGCGGGGCGAGAAAAGGGAAGAGACGTCGGAAGATTTCTTAGGGTAACTCGAGAGAGAACCCAGAGGCGTGGAAAAGCAGAGAGCGGGGCGATTCTTGCGATAACGAGACTATCTTTTGAACAGAGTAAAAAAGACAGTGTAAAAGCCTTGGGATGCAAGAGATTGCTACCAGGCTCCTTATTCTCATCTTGCATTTTTATTTTGTATTTCAACTCTATATCTATACAATGTAATTTCTTTGTCTACATCTGTTCACTCTCTTGATGCACGCATGAGTAGCTAAATTTACCGAATGGGTTGAGAAGAACTAAGCTAACATGACCTAGGATTTTTTTATATTATGTGGTTGCTTTATTTGTGTGAGTGTCATGTTGTCATCGCATAAATAAGAATAGAGGCTTATATGTAGGTCCTATAGACTCATCACATATATCGCATGCGTTCTAGTATTAGAAGCCGTAGCATTCGCGTTGAGAGATGGTTTGCTATTGTATGTGTGTTTCATGATCGCATAACATGAACGCATCCTAGGAAGTGTTAGCCGAACCCCTTCTCAACCCGTTCACTGCATACTCATCACATCTTCCATATTATCAACTCTTTTCGTGACTTCGCCGCATTTGTTTATTTTATTACCAGAAAAAATAACCCAAAACAACTATTTGATTTCTTGGTTATCACAAAGTCTTCTTGAAATTTACCACCGCATACCGTTTTCCCTAGACCCTAAGTTTGACCCTGGACTTACCAAGAAACTCAGTGGAATTTATACTTAGATTCTGCTAAGAAAACTTGTTGCTCAACGCATTTCCATCACCGTATTTCATTCCATAATTTAACCTTATAAAATAACGCATCAGAAAGCTTAAAACAAAGGCAATTAACCCGTAAACATTCATCAATGCCATCCACAAACGCATTTAACAATTAAATGCAATGTAGGAAACCCACCATAACTATAAAAGAAGTTAAAAAAAAAGTGAAATTTGGAATATCAGAACAACTTGGCTTTGATACCAATTGAAGAAAATCGGACATGAGGATTTCCATGAGCAGCGGAATGATCTTTCCAAATTTTATTCGTATATGAACATTGACAATTACAATCAAGAAATGGAAACTATCTGGTCATGCAACATACGAAATTACAGCATGATTTTCTATAAGATCAAGGGATAAAATAAACATACCTTTGAAGACTCATCTTCAAACATCCTCGATCACGAACGCTCGAACAATCTCCAAGACTGCAATCATGAATGCTCGAACACTTCAACCACAACACAACATGATCATAGCAATCATGAACACAACAAACTCCAAGATCACGAACATAGCGAACAACCTCTAACAACCTCGACTTAGTCGAGTTGAGTACGACACCACCACAATGACTACCTTGGTATTCTCGGTGTGAGAAACTAGAAATGTGGGCGCTGTGTGGACTTGGTTAGAGGAAGAGACCAGAGGAGGAACAATTGTGTAAATGATTGAGCAAGTGGGAGATGGCAAAGGTCTATCGATTAAACATTTCAAATCAACACCAAGAACTGATCCTCAACTTGAATCCATTAAGCTACCAAAGGGACCTTATAGACCTGTAGCTCAAAGCTCCAACGGTACGTGAATAACTAACTAAACTCTTTAGTCATGGCATCCCCATCCATTAATTATCAGGCACTTCACTAAAGACCTACAACTAAACTCTCCTTATTACAGATATATTATGTGTCCATTTCAACCAATCAACAGTTTGATAACCCTTCACAGATTTCTCGTAAGTACAGCTAGGCTAATAACCATTGCCTCTGTAGTTACATCTAACTCCTTAAGTACCACTGATCCCTCTAATGAACATAATGTTGGGGTTGATGCCCTAAAGTCTCATGTCCTGTAGTTTGTAAACAGTTTGTACGAATGCTTGTGATGTATAATATGTGATATTTTACTTTACTTCTTGATTTTGCTCAGTTTTTTATTTTATTTGCTTTATCACAAACCAATAAACCTAAAATCCCTGGTTATTTGTATGTAACGTAAGAATGTATGTGGTGACATACAAGTGGATCATGTCTTAAGTGATAACCAAAATGGTTTGTAGTATATGGATATAGGAGGGAAACCTTATCCTATTAACACTATGGATGCGGCCTGCTTTGTGGAATGGTCACACATGACGTGACTTGTCACAGATGGTCTGATCCTGATCATTCGTGTAGGGAACATGTGAGCAGGGGCGTCCTATACAAAGAGTTTGTATAAAACCTAACCACGAAATGTTAACGTCTCGTTATATAACACCGTTCATGACAAAGACTTCACTTCACTAGGATGACCATAGGTAACATGACCTCAATCTTGAGTGAGTTGAGAAATCCTGCCATTGAGGGTGGTCCTTTGATTTGTGTGAGTGCGAGTGGCCAGGTCGCCGACTCAAACCTACCATTTTGGGGATTCGTCTGATTTGGGAGCTGGGAACTCAGCTACACAAGATGACATTCACTCTTTCCTCAAAGCAGGGGCAAGTAGATAGATAGCTCCCTTAAGGGATGATTCTAGGGCTTGAACGATGTTGCACCACACATCTTCTCTTGGCCTGAGAGGTGTTCACACATAGTTGGACTATATTGTATTATTCATTAGAGGAATCAGTGGTACTTAAGGAATGAGATGTAACTATAGGGGCAAAACGGTAAATTGGCCCAACTGTACTTACGAGCATCTGTGAAAGGTCATCATACTCATGATTGGTTATATTTGATGGACATAGAAATATATATGTGGTAAGAAGAGTTTAGCTGTTGGTCTTTAGTGGAATGCCTGGCAGTTAATCGATGGTGGATCTCGTGTAGTCAGCTATTCATGTATCGTTGGAGCTTCGAGCCACAGGTCCATAAGGTCCCCTAGGTAACTTGGATAAAGTCGAGAATCAGTTTTTGGGTCCATTTGAAATGTTCAAATTGACGAAAGGGAGTTCGATTATATATGATATAATTGAACTGGTTAATTATATATGATATAGTTAACTAAATGTATGAGATACATTTTTTTGGAGAAAATTAGATATAGATATGATTTATATCAAATAGAGGAGAAATTACTATAGTAGATATATGATATCAAACTATAAGTTAAGAATATAATATGATTATATTCATTTATTAATTAATTGGTTGGTTATGTCATAATTGACCAGAAATTTCTCCTGAATTGTGCGTTTGTGGGAAAATCAATTTCGGTTATTGTAACTGAAGAATAAAATGAAAATTGGTTTCATCTTCCAAAGAGTTCGAAAAAATCGTTCAAGGTGTGGAAACGTTACGATCGATTAGTTGAGAGCCTATTCGATAGCTTCTTATCGCCTAAATGATCACACACCTCGTGTACTAAACGATTACTCAGTTTTTCTAAACGATCGCTTAGCGCGCCGAGTTTCCAACTCCTAAATCAGACAAGTCCCTAAAAAGGTAGGCATGTTGAGTAGGCAATCTGGCCACTCTCACCCATACTAATCAAAGGACCACCAGGAGTTCCCAAAACACTCAGGATTGAGGTCATGTCACCTATGGTCATTTAGGTGAGATATAAGTCTCCGATATCAACGACATTATATACAGGGACGAATCATCTTGTGGTCCGGTTTTATACAAACTCTTTGTATAGGACATCCTCGCTCGCATGTCTCTACATGAATGGTCAGGAGCTACCATCTGTAGTAGTTCATAACACTTGCAAACCTCTACAAAGCGGGTTATATCCGTAGTGTCACCAGGATCAGGTATCCCTCCTTAATACTTATACTACAGACCTATAGGTTATCATTTAAGGCATGATCCACTTGTATATCTCATATATATGCTTAAGTTTACATACAATAATCATGGAGCTTTTTTTATTGGATATGAGTACATGCCAGATAAAATAACTCTTATTTTATTCATAACAATGTGTATATATTACAAACTACGAGACTCCGGGAGACTTAGGTCACCAATCCCGATAGAAGTCTTGTCAACCAGCCGCCACTGACCTTTTACCTGAACTCCCAACATCCACACCTATAACAAGAGTTGGATTAGGGTCAGCTAGCACTAAAGCCACTACAAGAGAGTCACCACCCTCCTCTCTTAGAATATCAAACTGATTATACTCATCAACATGCTTTACAAACCTCAAAATACCTAGCGATCCACGAACTATTCTACTGCCCAGAGATGAAGATCTTGAAGACCCATGAACACTTCTACTGACAACCGGACCTCCACCAACAACCCTATCACGTCGATGACGACTAACCAATGTGAACTCATCACCACGTCCTACACCACCATTCAAAACAATTGGGCTAACATCAGAAACAACCCTGCCTACACCACCCCCTACACCCTCAGGTGCACAGCCACCCTCATCAACACCCATCTCCCCGGAACATCCATCACTAGCCACCACAATACTCAAATCATGAGCCTTCAACATATTCTGCTTCTCACACATAACAATAGTATATCCAAACGAACCGTAACAACCACGCTTACGAGGTTTCCACTCATACGATATTGGAACAATAAATTCTTGGCCCCGCATTCTAACCGTAACCATAACTGCCATGAACGAATCACCATCCACCTCCACACAAACTCTAGCATAAGATAAATGATACCTCTCTATAGTTGCGACGTTAAGAGTTATAGGTCTACCTATTGGACTAGCAAGCACCGCCAATCCCTATCTGTCCACAACTCTAGTGGTACATATTTTAATTTATTCCAGATTGGTATAGAAAAAAAACAAAGGTTTCAGGGACAATATCTGGAGACCACTGCCAAAGTAATATAGGCTTGCCACCCAGGTGCCACGGTCCATTATCTAACACCCAGTCACACGATTCCGTTTTGAGGAACTTAAAAATAATCAAGCCGTTCTCCAAAAGTGCAATGGTAGCCATCTCCACACGACCCCATATCCATTGGAAAAGTCGAGAAATCATGGAGAAAGGGAGCTTCACATCCACAAACTGACCCATTGGGGACTTTTCCCACATACTAATACTCGGATCAAGTACCTTCTCACACGGTTCAATAGAAACTCTATCATTCTTAACCAATGAAGGGGTAAACTCCAAGCTTTCCTTCAAATTTGATCCGAACAAGGCATTCCACGATTTTTTCTCCACCGAACTGAGATTCGATCCACAAGAACTGGCTACTCTACAACCAAACCGGCCAGCCGTTCCAAGTGGTTTAGACCCGACCTCCCCCATCGATTGAATAGGACCACCTGTAGGCCCAGAAACCCAGTTCAACACATCCAGCTCAAAACCCCGCGTTCTCTCCAACCCAATGGATCTATCCTTTCTAGGCCCAAACTCCATGTACGGCCTACTTTGCATGCCCCCCACGCAACCATCCAAGCTAGCCTTACCTCCCTCCCCATCAAGAAGCCCAACCCCATGCTCTAAAAGCCCAATCTCAGCTTCTAACCCATCCCCAAAACGAGCTCTCTCAACTCCACTGACGCAACCTACTAAGCCCACACGACCCACTCAGCCCAAACCCATTTAACCCAACCACAGTGCCATTCTTGGCCCCCTTCTCTACTTGGGCCACAAACCCAGAAGGCCAATAAGACCCAACACCCTCTAGCATATCCTCAGCCCCAGGCCCTTCCCCAAACTCGGACATTGGTCCACCCCATTCTAGGTTCTCAACAAGCACTAGGTTTAACACCAGTTCAAGGCCATCTTTCTGATTCATCTTCAAGCTTACGTCCGCGGCCTAGAGCTCCCAACACCACCTCTAGCAATAACACCTACAATAGAGACCTTTTCTAAGATCATTGATTCCAATTCCTTAATCAAACAGCCTGAACGCCCATCATCACCATCAAGGACCTTCAACTTCGATACAGAATCCCTATCAGCAAGCGACTCTAAGATCCTCGGCTTCAGAGCGCGATAAGGTTGTCGGAGCAACCTCAAACCATTCTGGTCTTTCAGAGTAAGGCAGAACGCTTATGTACCATCGAATCAGAGCACAAACTGATCACAACAAAATAAATCAAGAACAACAACCAAAACGATCGGACGAAATGACAAAAGGGTGTCTACACGCAACGATCATGATGCACCATTCAGTCGCATCCTCCAGGTCAAGTTTTCTCTAAACCTAGTATAATGTATATTGATTCATTATAATACATAGTTAATTATGAATGTGATTTATAATTATACTATGTATAAAAGAATTAATATAATGTATATTGATATATTATGGTTAATTATATGTTTTATAATTAATAAGAGAGATAAATATTTGAATGAGATTCAAATTGATGTAATGTATATTGATACTTTATAGTACATAGTTAATTATAAATATGATTTATAATTAAATACTATATAATATATGAGAGTGATACATTTGAATAAGATTCAAATATTAATTACATGAATGTGACTCATATAAATACTATAGGTTAAAATTAATATGAATAAGATTCATATTAAAACTATAAGTTATGTGAGATGATGCCATTTGAATATGATTCACATGAAATCAAATATATGATACTTAATTATAAATTAATGTTTTTACTTTAATTATATATGTATATTAAATTAGATTTAGTATATATATACATATACACACGTACGTATATATATTAAATTAAATTAAATTAACTCCCACTGGGTGTTATTAGACATTAAAATGATGGAGTTATTCACCTCTCCCTTATTCATCTGTCTCACAGAACTCTCAAGGAGATGTGGTGGAGTGTTTTGGTTTTATTGTAAAAGTTACTGAGAAGAAATACATAGGACTCTCAACATTTCTCTCATTTCCTCACTGCATTCCTTCCTTCCCAAAACAAAGGATCCCACAATCCTTATTCCTTGCTAGAGAATAACTAGGAAGACTTCTTGGTGGTGTCTATTGTTTGTGAGTTGCACTGTTCAGGGGAGGAAGGCACTATTCGTGATTTTCATGGAGTGTCTTAGTGAAGAAGAGATTTCTACAAGGGAAAGTCTACTTATTCCCTTCCTTTTTAGAGTAGCATGCTTAAAAGGTTAGTATGTTTATCTTGCATTTCATATTCTGTATGAAACTTCTCTGTATTTTGTGTTGATTTCGAAATTGGAAACCAAATACACGATGTTCACACGCTTCCGCGAGGAATTTAATTCCTTCCAAAAATTCTCATAACATACTTTATAAAATTAACATCATGCACATACATCCTCTCTAGTCAAGCAAAATTTATATAAACAATCTTACAAAACCAATAATAACATCCTAATCAGCCTGGCACATAGGCAATTCTAATAATAAGATTACTTATCTCACCCACGTAACTAGAAAATCAAACTCTTTGTTATCCTTGACTAAAATTCTTGAATTCTCTCCCAAAATACCAAAACTGGGCTTTGATAACAATAGACAACATGTTTCCACTTCAAAGCTCCTTCCAAAACGCGAACCTAAAACCAAAATACAATAGGTATCAACCAATTAAATACAACCATCTGTGGGTATCAAAGAATCTCGAGAAAATCCATAAAACTCACCTTAAAACACCAATAATAACCTTCGAGGTCCCTGGATGACTTGCTTTAGACTTCAATAATTCCTTCAAAGCTCTAATCTACAAGCCGAGGGCTAGAGGAAGAAGATGTACACACTTAACGAGGTCCTTCAATTCTTCTTTTTTTCATATTTCAAAACTCAAAATGAAATATGTATAAATATACTTCCTAAATTCAAACCCTACTTGGATTGAATTAAATACACATAAATATTTCTCTTTCCTTTTCAAATTCCTAATTAAAAATTTCAACATCCAACTGAAAATTAAATCCAAACTCAACTAAATTCCAAACTAAATCTCAAACATGCAAACCTTTTATCATGATTAATTTAAATTGCATTATCTCATTTTAATAATTCAATTTAATCCTTTAAATTCTAAATACCACACAAATGATCCCAAATAATTAAATTAACAATTACCTAAAACTTTAGGATGTCATATTCTACCCTTCTTAAGAAACTCTCGTCATCAAAAGTTCTAATCCTGGAAGAGCTCAAAGTAATTTGTTCTCATTTCGTCCTCTCGTCCCCATGTTGCTTCCTTGAATTAGTGGTTCTATCATAAAAATTTTACTAGTGTTATTTTTCTATTGTGCAAAGTGTTCACTTCTCGAGCAAAAAAATTGTTAGGTTTGTCCTCGTACCTTAAGTTCTCATTCAACTGTAATGGCTCGAAGTCCACCATATGAGACGAATCTATCACATTCTTCCTCAATATCGAGACATGAAAAAATTGTGAACGATAGAAAGAGATGGTGGCAAGGCTAAATGATATGCCAACAGACCGATCCACTCTAAAATCTCGAATGGCCCAATGAAACGTGTACTTAACTTCTCTTTTCTACCAAACCTCATAATATCTTTCATAGGTGTTACTCTAAAAAGCACTTTATCACCCACCTCAAACTCCAAGTCTATATGCCTAACATTGGCATAACTTTTTGATCTACTCCGTGGTTTGCATTTGTGCTCTAATCTTCTATATTGCTTCATTTATGGTTTGCACAAACTTATGTCTTAACAACATCCCTTCACCAACCTTATCTCAATAGATAGAAGATTTACAACCCTTCCCATACAGGACTTCAAATTGTGACATGTCAATAGTAGTTTGGTAACTATTATTATAAGTAAACATCATTAGATGTAAGTGAGAGTCCCAACTCCTTGAAAACTCCAATGCGTAGACGCGTAACATATCCTCCAATGTTTGGTTCAATCGCCTCGTTTGATCATCAGTCTGTGGGTGAAAAGTTGTACTTAAATTTAACTAAAGCCTAATGTTGATTGAAGACTCTTCCAAAAACTAGATGTAAAGCGAGGGTTTCTGTCAGGCACAATAGACACTGGCACCCTATCAATCTCACCACCTCTTTCATATACAACTGCACTCACCTATTCACTGAATATGTAGACTTCCTTAAAATAAAATGGGCTAACATAGTGAGTCTATCCACTATGACCCGTCATTGTATAACCTTTTGTGTTCTTAGTAAACTGATAACTTGTAGAAATACAAGTTATTTATGCCACCTTATTTAGATATTGCAGCCAAAAGTTAGTAAATATGCACCAACTGTATGAAGATTAGCTTAGAATTACAATAATTATAAATGATCGCAATTACACCTACTAACGCCATAAAGATGGAAGACAAGTCGAGTTTTACTCTGTTTTGCAGGAAACCAAGTCACCGCTTGCACTCAAGGCTCACGAGAAACTGATCAATGCATCTCTGTCACATTGCACCCATCAATCAACAATCAAGAGACGATCATCGCAATGATAGCGCAATGCGACAGTCGATCCAGAGCTAACTTTCAACCGTATGCGGTAATAAAAACAACACCGCATGCAAACCCACGATCAAAAGATGTAGCTGAGCAATGCAAAAGCGGAGGATTGAGACACGTGTACAACTAACGGTTATGCAGAATTGACGGTCTGATTGCATAACAGAAGGAATAATATCCCTTTATCTTCGGAATTACCATAACCATCAGTGGGGACCACAAGGCCGGAGTCAAAGACCTGCACCAATAAATACCCCATAGATTTCAGAGAAAACTTATGCTACTTGATACGAGGCGAATTGTTGCTAAAGTATTGAGAGAAAAGTCTGAGCTGAGTGCTTAATTGAAGATATCCGGGAAGAAGACGAGATAAGGTCGAGAGGTGAATCTCAGATCTAACCTGCTGAATACTCGATCGAAAGCTCTGTGCATAGATCTCTGCTACCGGTGGAGTAAGCCTGAAAGGGAAGCTCTTCCTACCATAAAATCCATCCTATCCGGCAAGCAGATCTCCATCGAATCAGTCCCAAGACATTGGCACTTGTTTATATCTGTTCTATCTCTTTCATCATTGTATTTCACTTTCTCTTATCTTTTCATTCACACACCATGTATCAAACGCTTAATAGATATATTAAATGTTTCGATAGCATTCATATACCATTCTCTGTCTATTTCCGTTTCTTCATTAATCATTTTCTCCATGATGTCTTCTTAATCCCCTAATAGATAATATGAATCAAACAAGTACTTAATCTGTGTTAAAGGTATAAAATGCGTTTAACTAAGGCATGCTAGATGACATCTTCACCTATGAGAGCAGAAGTGAAGATGCCATTCTAATCTATCGGGAGAGGGTTAGAAGAATGCGTTAACTAAAGCGAGTAGTACTTCCAGGCATGGAAGCAACCTTGCGTTCATTACGTTATTCTCTGTTTCACCACAAACACATGGGAACGTGGCCGATCACTGAAAGGTGTACACCAAGAGAAGAGTGGAACAACATTTCTAGCTTCAACGAAGTTGAGAACTTGCGCTGTTTATATTATTTATCTTTCTCTTTCTATTCTGTTCATAAGACTTGCCACCGCATTCCACGTCTTTGCATAACTTTCACAGCCAACCTTGACCCCAACATCTTGTAAAATGAAGCCTGTATCTTGTATCATCTAGCTTAGGTTTATTGTATTTTATTTTATTATCGCATCCTTACTGCTTTACTTTATTTTATCGCAATTTATATACCTGTACAAACACATTTTTAAAGATTGAAAACCTGGTCGCATATATCATGAACATATCACAATAACCTAAAACAGTCCCTGAGTTCGACCTCGGATCACACCGAGAAACTTGTGGTGGAATTACACTTGGTTCCATTGTAAGGAAACTTGTGACAACGCATGGCATACTACGTGAACATCCATAATTAACGCATGTCTAGCAGCAGTATCGCATCATTTCGAACATAGAACATCATCAATCATACCTACTAGCGATTAGTCAACACAAACCCACATTGAATTCCAAACACATTCTTCACTTTCATTTTGGTAAGCTTAGGGGTTGTAGCAAACCTGTTGGTTTCTGTCTTGGGGCTTTCACCTGCTGACACATTAAACACTTACTGACAAACTCTAGTATCTCTCTTTTCATATCATACCACCAGTAATATTGTTTCAAGTCTCAATACATCTTGATATTGTCGGGATGTATTATGAATGGTGAACTATGAGCTTCTGCCAGTAATTCATTCTTAAGGTTACTGTTTGTAGGCATGCATAACCATCCCTGATAAAGGAGACCATTATTTAAGAATACCGAGAATTCACCACCTTGTCCTAAATCCACTTGGAAAAATTGCTGATCAAGGTAAGGATCGCCTTGTTATGCATCAATAATATTTTGTCTCAAGGTCGATTGTACTGTCATCTATGCCCACTGTGTAGTGACTTGCCCCATTGCTAATACAATTTCAGCTCGTTCAAAATTCTTGAATAGATGAGTCTGTTTGGTAATTAAACCTACTGAATGAGTTGTCTTTCTACTAAGAGCATCTGCACCTACATTTGCATTGCCTAGATGATACAGAATCTCACAATCATAATTCTTCACAAACTCTAGCCATCTGTATTGTCTCATATTTAACTCCTTCTAAGTGAAAAATTATTTCAAGCTCTTCTGGTCTGTGAACATCTATATCTTCTCTCCATATAAATAATGTCTTCAGATCTCTAAAGGAAAATCACTGCTTCTAACTCCAAATCATGTGTAGGGTAGTTTTGTTCATGATTCTTAAACTGGTGAGAGGCATAAACAATCGCTTTATCCTATTGCATTAGCACGCACCCCAGTCCTTTCATGGAGGCATCACTATAAATTATGAAACTTTTTGATCCATCTAACACTGTAAAAACTGGTGAAAAAACCAACTTCTATTTGAAATGCTGAAAACTGTCGTCACAAGTCTTACCCCAAAAAAATGAAGCTCCCTTTCTGGTCAACTAAGTCAAGGGGGTGGCTATGCAAGAAAAGTCTCTAACAAACCAATGATAATAGCCTACTAAACCAATAAAACTACACAATTCATTGACTATCGTAGGACGAGACCAACTTATAGCTGCCTCAATCTTCACTGAATCTACAGATTCTCTATCCTTTGACACCACATGCCCTAGAAAGGACATTTTCTTACACCAAAATTCACATTTAGAAAACTTAACATATAACTTATTCGATCTTGGAGTCCCCAAAACTTTTCGTCAGTGCTCATTAAGTTCTTACTCTATCTTGGAATAAACCAAGATATCATCAATAAAAACTATAAAAAAAAATGTGTCAAAGAATTCCTTAAACACCCTATTCATCAAGTCTATAAATACTGCACAAGCATTAGTCAAGCCAAACGACATTATAATGAATTCATAATGTCCATATCTTGAATGAAATGTTGCCTTAGGAATATTGTTGTCCTTTATCCTCAATTGATGGTACCTTGAACATGGATCAATTTTGGAAAACACGGTTGCTCCTTGTAGCTGATCGAAAAAGTCCTCGATTCAGGGAAGAGAGTATTATTCTTGATAGTCACCTTCTTCAACTCTCTATAATCAATGTATAGACGTAATGACCCATCCTTCTTTTTCACAAACAGCACTGGTACATCTCATGGTGATACACTCGGGTTTATAAAACCCTTAACTAGCAACTTTTGTAGTTGAATCTTAAGCTTCTTCAACTCTACTAGGGTCATTCTATAAGAAGCCTTCGAGATGGGAGTTATACTTGACTCCAACTTGATAACAAAGTCTATCTCCCAATATGGTGGCAAACCTGGGAGGTCTTCTAGAAAAACATCTAGATAATCCCTTACAATGGGCTCTAAAGTCAAGGCGACCTCGGTTTCTCTAGTGTCAACCACACTGGCCAAGATACTCCTTATACCTTGGTTAAGAAACTTGTTGGCTTTCATAGCTGAAATTACTTTGGGCAAACTTACAGTCCTGACTCTTTTAAACTCAAAGCTAGCATCCGTAGAAGGGTTAAAAATCAACTCCTTACAAGAACATTCTATACTAGCATGGTTAGTAGCCAACCAATCCATGCCTAATATAACGTCAACATCACGCATGTCCAAGACTATTAAAATTACATCTAGCATATGATTTTCTATTACAATATGACATGCTTTTATCTTTTCATTTGCTAACATAATTTCTTTGAACGGAGTAAAAACTGATAAGACATAATGAAAAGGGTTCTAATTCTAACATAGCATGCTTTACAAATATTGAAGATATAAACGAATGGGATGGGCCAGAATCACACAGCACCAATGCATAGTGTCCCAAGATTGGGAACATCCCTGTCACCACAGTGCCCGACTTATCGGCCTCCTGTCAAGTGACTGAATAGAGACGTCCTTGTTTTTTCTAATGGCTCGAACCCCCTTAATTTATACAGGAAGTCTGACCCTTACTTCCTGATGAGCTTCTTTTGGGACATTTCTCAAACATGTGCCCTTCTTGACCATATTGAAACCAAACTCTAGTACCAACTAGACAATGCCTCTAATGACATCTTCCGCAAGACAGACATACTAGCTTATCTACTCTAACGGCTATTGACTGGGAGCTCTGCTACCTCTAATTTTGTGGAGATCTATCTAAATTTTGGCTCTTTTGTGGAGGCTTTGAAGTTCTTTGATGTGCTTTCCTCTTTTGACCAAAGGAGAATCCCACCCCAAAAATCTTTAAGTGCTCGCTCTCTGATTGGAAATCCATCTCAACTTCCAAACAAAGTACTTCTACATGAGTGATTGGTTTAAAGGCTCGCACAAAACCTCTATCCCATCCTTCAAATCTTGGATGAATCTTTCCGCTCTCATAGCCTCTATAGCGACCAACTCAGAAGCGAAACGAGACGACGTATCAAATTCCTGATCAAGCTTCTCAATAGTCATGTGCCTTTGTTTCAAATCCAAGAATTTCTTCTACTTATTATACATCAGGTTAATAAAAAAGTACTTTGCATAGAAGCGCTTCTTGAATAGCTCGCACATTACCGTCCACCACTTATACCAATCAACCTCTCTGACGACTACCACTAATTCTATGCTTTATCAGTGAACATGAAGATGACATACTGCACTTTATGATCCTCTACGCATTTTGTGTATTAAAATATCATCTCAATTGTTGATAGCTATAGCTCTACATTGGTAGGGTCCTTCAATGACTCGTTGAAGGTGCATGGGTTGTATTTCCTGAAATTCTGAAGGTGTTTGGCCTCACTAAAAGGTCTGACATATTCTAATTCTGTGTCTAGTTCTAGTCTGAACTTGTGGCATCTGAATCTATAGAGAAGGTACTTGTTGGTCTCAGCAAATTGGGCAATTCGCCCATCCATCATGTCCTTTATCTTATTTAGTATCGTTTTCATGACTGCCTCCCCTAACACCGCTGCCAAATCAGTATACTCAATCAGGACAACTGGGAGAATCGGTGTCCGTGAAGGCACAATCGTATTCAAAGTTCGATTTCGTGTCTGAGTTCTCTGCCACCTCGACCTAGAAAGGTCATTAGGCGACAGAGGATCCTTTGGTGCAAGAAGGTCCCAAACTTGTGGGTCTTGCACTCCCAATGCAGAAGGGTCTCAGGTTGGTGGATTTTGAATGTGTGGATCTTCAATTGTTGGGTTAGAATCTTTAGGATTTCACCCCCTTCAGCAATCTTGTGACTGTCTCTTCCTCTAACTCATACCATTTCCTAACGATCATACATAACCAGTTTTTAACAAACTCTTCATCAAGAAAACATGTCAATTACGTTCATAAATTCAGTATAATCTTGTGCATATTATCCTATAGGCTTGTCTTAAGGGACATATCTGACGATGACGAGGAATCCACTATTAGCCAGATGGGACAATCTAGACTTATATAGTAAGTCAGCCTACAAAACCTAGAACTTGGGCTCTAATACCAACTGTAACAACTCAGCATATTGATGCATTGTGAATGTGATGAAATAATGGTACAAAATTGCAGTGGTGAATTATGTGTTGCACATGCAAGTTTTCCTAGTAAAACCCAAGTATATATCTTACTAGGTTTCCTGGTAAGTCCAAGGTCGAACACAGGGACTACTAAGATACTATGCGTTGGTAATTTTTTTTATTCCTTTGCGGTGAAAAATACAAATAAGTGGTTGATGTATTGTTTAAAGTATAAATCCTATGCGGCAGAATTGAGTAAAGAGTTGATGACAGTGAAAGTTACAATGAGTATGCAGGGAACGGGTTGAGAAGGGGTTTAGCTAACACTTCCTAAGATTGCGTTCAAGTCATGCGATCATGCTACACACACAACAACAACATGTCATCTCTCAATGTGAATGCCATAGTTCCAATTTCTAGGACGCATGCGATATATACGATGATGTCAATAGAACTTATGTCTAAGCCTCTATTCTTGTCTATGCGATGATGAATGACACACACATACACAAGGTGACCGCATACTATCATATCCTATTTCTAGGGTGCATGCGATGTACGGTAGCAAACATAACTTATCTCTAAGTCTCTATCTTTTGTTTATGCGATTCTAATCTGACTCTCTCAAGCCTAGATTCTAACCTAACTCTCTCAAGTCTAGGTTCTTTCTTTAGACTACTCTCTCAAGTATCTCTAAAGGGTGAAGGACGTATACATAAGACAAGATGATCGCATAAAATGAAGATCTTAGGTCATGCTAGCTAAGTGCTTCTCAACCCATTCAGAAATTTAGCTACTCATGCGACATGTGAAGAGAGTGAACAGATGTTGAGATGCAAATTCCATTTTATAAATAAAGTCAGAATACAAAACAACAATGGAAAGTAGGGATAAGAAGCTCGGTAGCAATGTCTTGCTTCCCGAGACTTTTACACTATCTTTTACTTTACTCTGTTAAGAAGAATGTTCTTGCTTTCGCAAGTGTCAGCCCTCTCTTCATTTACAGCGCCTCCCAGCAGTCTTTCGAGCTACCTAGGAGTGATTGCTCGACATCTTCTTCTCTTCGCTCGCCTCCGCCTTCTAAGTACAATTACAATCCAACGGCTATCTATGATATATCTTTTTTGTATATGGCTAGCTGTCTAGAATACGAACTCAAAACTCCAAAACTGGAACTCGTTTAACTGTGGTGGCCTTCGGTATTTATAGAGCTTCAAGGTGAAGAAGATTTTCTCTCAAATGATTGCAATGATGGGAGGTCATTAAATCTCTATCTGATGCGCTAATTAATGGTCACCGAATAGTGGAATGTACTTGTTACAATGTGTCATTAACGACTTGTCAACTAAATTCGGATTCGATCGTCGTCAGCTTTCTGTCCCATCATGATTTATTATGCTTTCACCTTGATGTGCCGTCTTTATGTGGCCACCTTCTTGAGAAAATTTTCGCGAGTGCATACGATCGCATGTCTTTGCGGTCACAATCTTTCAATGCGCTCGGGTGCCGAATTCCTTGGATCGCAATTTTCTTTGTGCCAACGCATTTTCCTACATAAAATAAGTAAATTAGCTGCTTTAATGCGATGGGTGCATGCGATCACAATATTCTCAACTTAATGCTTTTGGACACGATTTTGTATATTTTTATCGTCGCATACCCACATTGTTTTATATCTTTGCATTGTAATAACATACATTTTTGCCCAATATCACACCCCCAAATTTAAAACAATACTTGTCCTCAAGCATAAACTAAAGATTTTTCTTTAGAGAATCAGCTGCCTTTTCCTTACCTAGATTTCTCGAGGTGCCTTATTCAAATTTAATGAACCAAAAGCTTCTTAATTTCTATCCAGGTCTCTTCTTAAAATATTTCTAAAATTTAGGGACCGCAAGTTTAACCTTCAAAGAGACTTTACTTGTTTCCAGGGCATCGCATGATTTATTTCAAAAGCTTTTTCCAACCGAGGTATTTCTAAATGATTTTTATCCTTGCACAGTTTAGATATTATTTTTGTGACCTTGCGCTGATCCAAGTGCCTAGCCTTCGTTTTCGCTTGCCTCTACGGGTGTCCTGCAGACATCCAACTATAAGCAAGGCACTCTTTCTCAGTCAAAACTCATGCCTATTTGGAAGTGGAGTTTCGATCACTTGGTTTATGCGTTGATCATGATTCCTACCTTCGTTTTGGCTTGCCCCCATGGGTGTCATGCGAGCATCCAACTACGAGTGGGATCCGATTTCAAGGTTATGATTTTTTTTAATTTAATTTGATTTAATTAATAATTTTTTTTGATGAAATGTTTAAAGGTAGCAAGGTTGAAAATAAATACCAACACTCCTAAATTTAAACACAACAATGCCCTCATTGCCGATAGACTGAAAGAATTCATGCGATGCTCTTAGATGTTTTGTAAAGGTCAGTTTGAAAGAAAGCTGGTGGACCACTAACTTCTAGAAATATTTCATGAATTGGCTGTCCTGAAATTGAGTTGATTCTAGTACATGCGATGAGAAATAGAGGCATGCGTTTCATCAGTGAAATCATAATTGTTATCGAAAAAAATGTGATGACTAACTAAAGTAATCGATATTTAATGATTGTGCCAACTAAAGAGGATGCAATGATAAAATTATCAAAGTTAAAAACGAGATGCAAGGATGCAAAATTTGGAATAAACAAAGTCAAAGAAAGATACAACCCCCAAATTTGCTCTGTTGCCCGCATCATCTGTGATCGCATCTTTCTTTGCGGCGAGCCGATTTCTTCGATTATGATGGCTGAATGAACTAGTCGTGTTTTTCAGTTATAGCATAGCTCCACCGCAATCGTTTACCACGATCGTTGCTAAAAATATCGAGAGGGTAAAAAAAAATATAAAAGACAGAGTTAAATTTTTATTTATTTATTTTTTGGAATGATGGTGTAAAAAGGATATAAAAAGGATAAAAGATATAAAAGGTAGAGTGAGTTCATGAAATGAAGATTTAAAAAGATACTTCAAAAAGATTGCATCCCTGATGAGTTTGAATCGTATGATTCCACAGGGACTGCCCATTTTTTTCTTTAGTCGGGAATTCCTCAGGTCCACGGAGGTTTTCTCGCGATGCAAGTCTCCTTCATGATATTTCTTGACTCTTTGCCCATTGACTTTGAATGCGTTGGTCCCGTCCTCACTGGATAACTCAACCACTCCATGCGGGAATATCTCTTTGATTATGAATGGACCATACCATCGTGATTTTAATTTTTCGGGAAAACGTCGTAGCCAAGAATTGTATAATAAGACCTTTTGTCCAACTTGGAGATTCTTCTCGCATAGTTGTTTGTCATGCCAACGTTTTGCGCGCTCCTTGTAGATCTTGGCATTTTCATATGCTTGAGTTCTCCATTCGTCTAGTTCGACCAACTGAAGTTTCCTTGCCTCCCCTACGGTCTTCAAATCCAAATTGAGCTTTTTCACTGCCCACATTGCTTTGTGCTCTAATTCAAGCGGTAAGTGGCATGCCTTTCCAAACACCAGCATATATGGGTACATGCCTATAGGTGTTTTATAGGCGGTCTGATATGCCCACAATGCATCGTCCAGCTTCATGGCCCAATCTTTGTGTGAAGGCTTTACCACCTTCTCTAGGATCAGCTTTATTTCCCTATTGGACACCTCAGCTTGGTCGTTTTTCTATGGATGATATGCGGTGGCAAGCTTATGGTGGATATTATATTTGAGTAGCAATCTGTTGATGGTAGGCAGTGGCGACCTAATAATGTTTAAAATTTAACAGCAAAAGTGAAATTTATAATATAAAAACATGAAAACATAAGTGGAAGCATTTGTCTAGTTCGAATGGCATGGTCAAGAATTCCTCCTGTCATTCGCCGATGTGTCCTTACCCTTACCTGAAAGACATAACATAATAAGGAATGAGTATAAAATACTCAATAAGTAACCCCACTATCGGGGTCAGGCTAAGTATTAATGTCCAGTAAATGAACACACTAGTGAGACATGAAAACTTCAACTAATCATAGATGGCCATTTAGTGAATAATGGTACCTATCCTACTATAGGTGAGATGTACCCACAAACCTATGGTAAATCCCGAAGGGAACACAAACCTCTGTTGAATCTCAAAGGAAATAAAAACCTCTGGTGAATCCCGAATGAACACAAACCTTTGGTGAATACCAAATGAAACACAAACTTCTGGTGAATCCCAATGGACACACAAATCTCTAGTGAATTCTGAAGGAAACACAAACCTCTAATGAGTATATGACTTAGTTAGGAGGCATTATTCATTATCCTATTTGTTGGGATTCGTGTCCTAATTCTCCGAGAGTCTCGTAGTTTGTAAACTTTGTACACATTGTTAATAATAAAATGAGAGTTATTTTATTTGCATTTACTTATATCCAAGAAACAAAGATCCGTGGTTATTTCATGTAAACATAAGCATATATATGAGGTATACAAGTGGATCATGCCTTAAGTAATAACCTAAATGGTCTGTAGTATAAGGATAAAGGAGGGATACCTTATCCTGGTGACACTACGGATACGACCCGCTTTGTAGAGTTTTACAAGTGTTGTGAACTACTATAGATGGTTTGGTCCTGACCATTCATGTGGAGACATGCGAGCGAGGGTATTTGATGTGTTATTTTATCAATTTTGGAAAATGGATGATATGCATTGATGGAATTGAGTTGTGCACTCAAGTTTCCCCAGCGGAATTCAAGTGTAAATTCCTCTGAGTTTCCTGGTAAGCCCAGGGTCGAACACAGAGACTTGTGAAAATAGTTTGCATAGATAATTTTCTTATGAAAACTTTACGATAACCCCTAAAAAAAAATAAAGTGGTTGGTTTGTTGTTGCATTAATGAAAATAATAATAAATGCAGTAGAGTTCGAAAAGAGTTGGGAACGGAAAATATGATGAATATGCGGTGAACGGTTTGAGAAGGGTTTCGGCTAACACTCCCTAGGTTTCATTCATGCCTTGCGATCATGCAACATGCATACAATAGTAAACCACCTCTCGGCGTGAATGCCACGGCTTCTAAAGCTAGAACGCATTTGATAAATATCCGATAAGTCTACAGGTTTTACACATAAACCTCTATTTCTATTTATACGATGACAATATGACATTCATACAAATATGCGACCGCATAAATCATTCCTATTCCTAAGATGCATGCGATGCAAGTTGACAAACATAGCTTATCTCTAAGTCCCTATTTCTTATTTATGCAGGCCTAATCTTGCTCTTTTAAGTCAGATTCTAACCTAGCTCTCTCAAGACATTAGTTTCTTTCTTTAGATTCTCTCTTGAGCAACTCTAAAGGGATGTTTCGCACAGCATAAAGCAAGACAATCGCAAGCAATGAACTTCCTAGATCATGTTAGCTTAGTTCCTCTCAACCCATTCAACTAGTTTAGCTACTCATGCGTATTAAGAGAGTGAGTAGATGTAGAAATCGAACTTCCATTGAATAGATAAAAGATGAAGTACAAAATAACAATGCAAGTATAGTAAAGAGCCTGAAGCAATTTCTTGCCACCAGGTGTTACACTGTTCTACTCGTGCTCTAAAGATATTCTCGCTTTCGTGAAAGTCAACCCGCTCTCTGCTCTTACGCCCTTGGACGATCTCCGGTGTCACCACTCTTCTCTAGCTCCGCCGTGAAATGGAAAAGAAAACTATGAACAGAGGTGTGAACTTGTAAAGTGATGAAGTAATCGACTACTTAACCCCTTCTCTAAAGAATGCACTTGGTACTTATAATACATCAAAGGTAAAAGGCGACTTCTCTCTCCTAGTTGTACAGATGGGACAACTTTAATTCCTGACTGATGCACCGGATAGTTGTCACCAATAAAGCTGGATGTACTTTGTGACCGTTATCGGCTGTCAACTTAATTTGGATCCGACTGCTGTCAGCTTTCTGTCCCATCGATTTTAATTGTCCTTTCGTCTGGATGCATCCACCATGTTGCGGTGATTCTTCTTGGGTGGATGTTTGCGAGCATGATCAACGCAAAGTCTTGCGGTGAAGTTGCGCTCGACCGATGTATTCCTATGATCGCATTCTTTGCATTGTGTTAATGCATTATTCTACACCAAAATATAGAGATCAACTACCGTAATGCGTTGGACGCATGTGACCGCAATATTGTAGAATTTATGCTTAATGGACGTAATTTAACATATTCTATCAACACAATCCAATATTGTTTAAGAACTTAGTACTATGATAACGTGCATTTATGCCCGTTGTCACACCCCCAAATTTAGACAATGCTTGTCCTTAAGCATAAGCTAAAGATTCCTTTAGTAAGTTAACCGCAAAGTTCTTTTCCTAGATTTCTCAAGGATACTTCATTGAAATCCTATATACTAGAATTTTCTTAAGTCTTATTCAAGTCTACTCTTAAAATATTTCTAAGACCTAAGGACTGCAAGTTTAACTTTCAAAAGGACTTTACTAAATTTTGGAACATCGCGTGATTTATTTCAAAAAGAAAATTTCTACCGGAGTGACAAAAGATTTATCTTTGCACAAATTTTTTTTTATTGCTATTTTTTTTCTGAGCTTGTGCTGATCCGAGTGTCTTGCCTTCATTTTGTCTTGCCCCTACGGGTGTCATACAGACATCCAACTACGAGCAATGCACTTTTTTCTCAGACTAAACTCATACCGATTTAGCATTGGAGTTGCGGTCATTGATTTATGCATTGATCCTCGTAACTTACTTTCGTTTTGGTTTGCCCCCACGTGTGTCATGCGGACATCCAACTACGAGTAAGTGCCTTTCACAACTTAACTCTTATTAACATGGGTTTCCCCTTTGCGTTGACAGTGGAGTTGTTATTCTAAAAAATGTTTTTTTTATAGAACTGAAAATAGCAAGGTCGAAAATAAATATCTTATCCCTAAATTTAAAATGCGGCAATATCCTCATTGCTAAAAGATTAAAATAAGTTATGCGATGTTCTAGAATGCTTGTAAAGAGAGTTTGAAAGAAAGCTAGCAAACCCCTAACTTCCAGAAATATTGTATAAGGTGACTATCTTAAGATTAAGTTGACTCTAATATATTTGAAAGAAATAGAAGCATATTTTTCATCATTGAAATCTTACTTCGAAAAGAAATAGAATGCGGTAAACTACTAAATTTATCTACTTGTTCAATGATTGCGGTAATCAAGAAGGATGCAGTGATAAGACTTCGAAAAGAGAAATGCACTGTGATAACGCAAAATTTGAAATAAGGATAAGGAAGAGTACACCCTCAAATTTTGCGCTGTCGCCTGCACTGTGTTGACGCATCCATCCTTGCAGTGATCTTTCTTCTTTGGGTTGTGGTGATGGAATAAGATGAATAGCTTCATTGCCTAATCTTTCCGTGAAGGTTTGACTACCTTCTCAAGCATCGATTTAATTTCCCGATTGGACATTTCAGCTTGGCCATTTTTTTGCGGATGATATGTGGTGGCCACTTTGTGGAGGATGTTGTACTTGCGCAGAAACTCCTTTATATTGTGGTTGACAACGTGTGATCCTTCATCACTTATGATGGCACGGGGAGTACCAAAACGGGTGAAAATATTTTTCTTCAGGAACTGGTAGACTACTGTCGCATCACATACAGCATATACAATTGCCTCTACCTACTTGGAGACATAGTCAACGACTAATAAAATATAGTGCTTACCGTTTGAAGGAGGGAATGGTCCCATGAAATCAATCCCCCATACATCAAATAGTTCCAGCTCTAAGATAGTATTCATCGGCATTGCGTTCTTCCATGAAATGTTGCCAGTGTGCTGGCACCGATCACATTTCATTGTGTAGTCAGTAGTATCCTTAAATAATGAAGGCTAGAAGAATCCACTTTGTAAAACTTTTGTTGCAGTACGTTGTCCTCCAAAGTGCCCGCCATAAGGTGAATCATGGCACTGTGACAATATGCGTTGTTGAGCAGCATCTGGTACGCATAATCGAATGATTTGGTTTGCACCTCTTTTATACAGATTCGGCTCATCCCAATAGTAGTGTTTGCATTCATTTTTAAGCTTCTTCCGTTGATGGTAGGTGTAATCTTTAGAAAAATTTTCACAGACCAAATAATTAACGATGTCTGCATACCATGGCAATTCTTCTATGTGAAACAGCTGCTCGTCTGGCAACATGACATTCAGTTCAGATTCATTGCGGTTAGCCTCAGGATTTTCCAGTCTGGACAAGTGATACACAACTTGATTCTCTATCCTCTTTCGATCAATTATCTCGATATAAAATTCTTGAAGGAGAAGAACCCATCTGATCAATCTCGGCTTTGTGTCCTTCTTTGTCATCAAATATTTGATTGCTGAGTGATCAGTGTGAATGAGTACCTTAGTTCCCAACAAGTATGCCCAGAATTTTTCCAAGCAAAAATCACAGCCTGGAGCTTTTTTTCGGTGGTGGTATAATTAAGTTGAGTAAAGTTCAGGGTTTTACTCGTATATACGATGGGGTGCAAAATTTTTTTCTTCTTCTGCGCTAGTGCGGCTCCCATCGCATACCCCCTTGCGTCGTACATGATTTCGAACGGCAGTGTCCAATCCAGCACAATTAAAACGGGTGCGGTAATCAGCGCATTCTTTAAAATTCGAAATGCGTTGAGGCAATTGTTGTCAAATTCAAACTTTCTGTTTGCCTCTAGTAACGCATTCAATGGTCTTGCTATCTTAGAAAAGTATTTAACGAATCGTCTGTAGAATCCAGCATGCCCCAAGAAACTTCGTATTGCCTTCACGTTGGTTGGAGGTGGAAGCTTTTCAATTGCGCCAATTTTTGCTTTGTCCACCTCCAACCCTTCTCGAGAGACCTTGTGCCTCAACATAATACCCCCTGTCACCATGATGTGACATTTTTCCCAGTTAAGCATCAGGTTCTTCTCTTCACATCTTTTCAGAATTTTCTCCAAATTGGCTAGGAAGACTTCATAAGAGTCATCGAGATAATCAGAAAAGATTGACATCATGCACCTCTGGAACGTGCTTGGCGCATTGCAGAGGCCGAACGACATGCGATGGAAAGCAAATGTCCCATATGGGCAGGTGAATGTGGTCTTGTCTTGGTCTTCAAAAGCTATCATGATCTGGTTGTACCCGGCATATCCATCCAAGAAACAATAAAAATCATTCCTTGCCAATCTATCCAGCATTTGATCGATGAATGGCAAAAGGAAGTGATCCTTCTTTGTGGCTGCATTCAATTTGCAGTAGTCAATACATATGCACCATTCAGTGATGGTTCTTTGTGGTATTAATTAATTGTTCTCATTGAGGACTACCGTCATTTTGCCCTTCTTCGGCACACATTGCACGGGGCTGACCCACATGCTATCTACAATGGGATAGATAATGCCCGCATCCAGCCACTTGATAATCTCCTTTTTGACGACCTCTTTTATCGTAGGATTAAGTCTGTGTTGATTCTTAATGGTTGCTTTGTGGTCGTCCTTAAGACGAATATGGTGCATGCAATATGCGGGGCTAATTCCTTTAATATCAGTGATCGTCCAACCGATTGCTCGCACATGCTTTTTGAGAATGCCCATCAACGCATTCTCTTGATTTGCGTTAAGTGCAGAGGAAATTATTACTGGCAGCTTCTCATTCTACCCTAGAAATGCGTACTTCAGATATGTTGGTAGGAATTTTGGTTCAAAGGTTGGTGGCTCCACGAGAGAAGGTTGCATTATTTTTCTTTCTTCCTTCAACTCTTCTTCTTACGTTGCGATCGATCCTTCTTCTTTGTTTGTTTTTGCTACGATCGTATTGCAGGCAGCTACAATTGCGTCAGCATCCTCTTCTTCATACTCTTCATTAGACTTTTCTTCTTCAATCAAATTCAAGTCATCTTCCGAATCTTGCAGGTCTTCCTCATCAGGAAATTTCATGGCACGAATTATATTAAATTTGAGCTTCTATCCGTTTATGCTCAAAGTAATCTCGCCCTTGTGCACATCAATTTGAGCATGACCTGTTGATAGGAAAGGTCGCTTAAAAATGATGGGCACATCTTTATCGCCCTCATAATCCAGGATGATGAAGATAGCTGGCAAAATAAATTTATCAATTGTGATCAGCATGTCCTTTACCTTACCCTCTGGATGAACCAGAGACCTGTGGACCAGTTGGAGAGTCATAGATGTGGGCACAAGTTGCCCCACATTATTTGTCGAAAGATTGACAGCGACATCAAATTTATGTCGTCCCCCAAGTCACACAGGGCTTGTCCAATATAGAGTCCTCCTATGGAGCAAGGAATAGTGAAGATACTAGGATCGCTCATCTTTGGTGGGATACTAGATTTAGAACCTTGCGTCAATGCCACCGTGGAAAATTTTCTAGCGCCTCTTTTCTTGGTTACCAAGTTCTTCAGAAACTTGGCATAGGCAGACATTTCCTCAATCGCTTCACTGAAAGCAATGTTAACATGCAATTGCTTTAACATAGATAGGAAGCGTTGGTACTGTACCTCTTCGTTTTTCTTCTTCTTTAGCCTTTGAGGGAAAAGTGGTAACTAGACTTTCACGGTTCCTGTTCCATTTGACTTTGAGGTTGACGCAACCTCAGCTTCTACTGCTTCATTTTCTTTTTCATCTTCTTGCGTTGTCCCAATCTCAGGTTCAGCTGTGATGGAGGTTGATCTGTTTTGCTCCTTCTTTTCTCCCTCCAAGATCTTTCCACTACGCAATGTCACAACCTGACATTGGTCCTTCCCTAAACTCCCTGGGTTGCATGGAAAGCTTGGTTGAACTTGGAAGCACCTCTTGCGGTCTACTTTTGAGCTCATTTACAATCTGACCCATTTGCAATTCAAGGTTTCGGATGGACATAGCCTGGCTTTGAAGCACCGTCTCATTTTTCTTTATATATTGCTACAATAGGTCTTCTAGGGAAAAAGATTGCGGTGGTTGTTGTGAGCTACTCGCTTGGTTGCTTTGTTGACCGTTGTTGCATTGAAAGAACCCTGGTGGCCCTTCTTTTTGTGCCATCGATTGAAAATTTTGTTGTTGATTCTTCCAAGCAAAGTCCGGCTGGAGGGTTGTAGGTGTTGGAAAAAGGGTTGTTCTTTACAAAATATATAGATTGTGGGTTTTATGGACAATCTTCCATCGCATGCCCATCACTGCAAGTCGTACACCTTGCGATTTTTTGACTTATTGCGTTGATTTGCTCACCTTGCGGTGTTGGGCTGCTGATCGTCATTCTTTGAATCAAATTCATCATTGCGGTCATTTGGTTTTGCAATGAAACAATAGCACCGTTATTTGCGTCCGAATCTTTGAGTCTTAATCTCTGGTCGCTCTCGCTCCAGTCTTCATGATTTTTGGAGATGCGATCCAGGATATTCTTCGCCTCATCATAAGTCTTGTCAAGCAGACTACCAGCTGCTGCCGCATTGGCAGTGGTCTATGAAGCAGGATTCAAACCGTGGTAGAAAATTTCCATTTGAAGGCAGTTTAGTAGCCCATTATGCGGACAATCTTGGACCAACCTTTTAAACCTCGCCCAGGCATCGCTGAGCGATTCGTCCATGTCTCGTTCAAAGTTAGTAATAAGCTTTCTTCGTTTCGCGTTCTCTGTAGGTGGGAAATACTTCTTTATAAACTTATCCACCACCTGCTCCAAAGAAGTGATCTCTCCTGGTTCGAGCGAGTAGGCCCATTTCCTAGCCTGATCACAGAGAGAGAATGGTAACAGTGTTATTTGAACCTCCTCAGCAGAGATGTTCGGGAACACAAAATTATTGTAGATTTCAATAAAACTTCGGAGGTGGGCGTGCGGATCCTCGCCACGCCTTCCTCCAAATTGATCTGTAGCCTGGATCATCTACAGCATCACTGGTTTCATTTCAAATCTACTTTCTTCTAAGGCAGGCCTCATGATTCTCGAAGAGAAATCATAGAGGTTTGGTGATACATAGTCCCTAATGGGACTATTGTGATCGTTGGCCAACAGAATTGGATTTGCTATGACATTGTTGTTGTTTAGTGCTTCATTCCTAAGCTGCTCCGCCATCTCTTCTTTATCGGATTGTGGTTGCTATTGGCAATTCCTTAGTCTCCTTCGAAATGTTCTCTCAATCTTTAGGTTGTAGTTTGCCAGAGATTGAGAGTTCTACAAAGAATTCACAAAAATTACTGTTAACAATTATTTTGCCAAAGTCCCCGGCAACGACGCCAAAAACTTGGTGTATTATTTTATTAATTGTGGAAAATGGATGATATGTGTTGATGGAATTGCGTTGTGCACTCAAGTTTCCCCAGCAGAATTCAAGTGTAAATTCCTCTAAGTTTCCTGGTAAGTCTAGGGTTGAACACAGTGACTTGTGAAAATAGTTTGCATTGATAATTTTCTTATGAAAACGTTGCGGTAATCGGTAAAACAAATAAGGTGGTTGGTTTGTTGTTGAATTAATAAAAATAATAATAAATGTGGCAGAGTTTGAAAATAATTGGCAACGGGAAATATGATGAATATGAAGTGAACGGGTTGAGAAGGGTTTCAGCTAACTGATGACTAGTAGCAATACAAGTTATTTAGACTGCCTTATCTAGATATTGCGGCCAAAAGATAGTAAATATGCGTCAATTGTATGAAAATTAGCTCAAAATTAAAATAATTATAAATTAGTGCAATTACACCCACTAACATCTTTAAGATGGAAGAAAAGGAGATTTTACTTTGTTTTCCCGGAAACAAAGTTACCGATTGTGCTCAAGGCTCAAGAAGAACTGATCAACGCATCTCTATCAAATTGCACTCGTCAATCAACAATGAAGAGATGATTAACGCAATGACGGCGCACTGCAACAATCGATCTAGAGCTGACTTTCAACCGCATGCGGTAATAAAAAAAACACCGCATGCGAACTCACTATCGAAAGATGCAGCTGAGCAATGCATAAGTGGAGGATTGAGACACGTGTACAACTAACGATTGTGCAGAATTGACGATTTGATTGCATAACAGAAGGAATAATATCCCTCCATCTTTGGAATTTCCATAACAACAAGTGGGGACCACAATGCCGGAGTCAAAGATCCTCACCTATAAATACCCTATAGATTTGAAAGAAAACTTATGCTACTTGATACGGGGCTAATTACTGCTAAAGTGTTGAGAGAAAAGGCTGAGCTGAGTGCTTAACTGAAGAAATCCAGGAAAAAGACGAGACAAGCCAGAAAGGTGAGTCTCAGTTCTATTCTGCTAAATACCCGCCGAGATGCTCTGTGCTGAGAACCCTGCTACCAGTTGAGCAAGCCTGAGAGGGAAGCTCATCCACCCATATGATTCATCCAATCTGGCAAGCAGATCTCCACCCTAATCAGGGCCAAGATGTTGGCGCTTGTTTGTATCTGTTCTATATCTTTTCATCATTGTATTTCACTTTCTTTATCCTTTCATTCACAAACCATGTATCAAATGCTTAATAGACATATTAAATGTTTCGATTGCTTTCATATTCTATTTTTTGTCTACTTTCGTTCCTCCGTTAATCACTTTCTCCATGATGTCTTCCTAATCCCCTGGTAGTTAATATGAATTAAACAAGTACTTAACTGGTGTTAAAGAGATAAATGCGTTTAGCTAAAGCATGCTAGATGGCATCTTCACCTGTAAGAGTAGAAATGAAGATTCCATTCTAATCTATCAAGAGAAGGTTAGAAGAATGCGTTAAACTAAAGCGAGTAGTACTTCCAGACATGGAAGCAACCTTGCGTTCATACGTTCGTCTCTGATTCACCACAAACATGTGGGAGCGCGGTCGATCACTGAGAGGTGTACACCAAGAGAAAAGCGGAACCGTACTTATAACTTTAACGCAATTAAGAAACTTGCGCTGTTTATATTAGTTATCTATCCCTTTCTGTTCGTACATAAGACTTGCCGCTGCATTCCATATTCTTTGCATAACCTTCATAGCCAGCCTGAACCCCAACATCTTGTATCATGAAGCTTGTATCTTGTATCATCTAGCTTACGTTTACTGTACTTATTTTATTATCGCATTTTACTACTTTCTTTTATATACTTGTACAAACACTCTTTAAAGATTGAAAAAAAAACCTAGTCGCATATACCACGAGCATACCACAATAACCTCAAACAATCTCTGTGTTCGACCTCGGATCACACTAAGAAACTTGCTATGGAATTACACTTGGTTCCAACGTAAGAAAGCTTGTGACAACGCAAGGAATACTACAAGAACATTCATAATTAACGCATATCTAGAAATAGTATCGCGTATTTGTATCAATGCATTATTAAAGACAAAAGATCAAATTTTGCGTTAACAAGTTTATGACGTCGCTGCTGGGGATTGGTTAACGGTTTATTGTTTGAGTGTGTTTTTGGTATTTTGCAGGATAGATCACATTGTACTAGCTGTTCAACACGGAGAGTAGCATGACAGTTTATGAGTCCTGGTGCTGAACCAGCATTCGAAGCTGACCCTGAGATGGAGCGTACTTTTCACGCAAGGGCATGTCAGAACCGAATTAGGCGAAAGAAGACAGTAAACATGGCGGGCAACAATGATAATGCGGTATGGGTAGAGAATCAAGAAGCTGTTCAACCAGTGTAGGATCCTGTTTTCCTGGCTATTGACCACAATATTCCAATGAGGAATTATACGGCACCCAATTTCTATGATTTTTCGCCTAGAATCTCGAGGACTACTGTGGAGGAGAATACGCGGTTTGAGATTAAGCCGGTCATGCTGCAAATGATTCAAAATGTCAGGCAGTTTGGGGGTCTGCAAGGTGAAGACCCACATGCCCATTTGACCAACTTTGTCGAAATGTGCGGCAACTTTTCCTTACCTAGCATAACCCTAGAGAGTATAAGACTGTATCTGTTCCCTTACACCTTGAGGGACGAGGCTAAGAAGTGGGCTCACTCACTGGAGCCAAATGAGATCACTTCATGGGACCAACTGGTGGAGCGGTTCATGAAGAAGTTCTTCCCACCTGCCATCAAAGCAAGGCGACGAAAGGATGTGCTGAACTTGGAGCAGATGGAGAATGAGACCCTAAGGATCGCCTGGGTGCGATTTAGAAGATTGGTGAAAAACTGCCCGCATATCGGGATCCCCGATTGCGTCTTGATGGAAACTTTTTATAATGGCCTAGACCGAGCAACGCAGGCTGATGCTGACGCCTCAGGAGGTTTTATGGATAAAACATACATAGAGGCTAAAGTCATCCTCGATCGTATCTCGCGGAATATGAATGACTGGATCGACGATGGATATGGAGGTCGAGGCACTGAGAGAAGGAAAAATAAAACAGCCATTATCCCTGCAGGGAAATTGACCATGTTGGCCGCTCAGATGGCCGCGGTGACCTTGATCCTCCAATCAATGGCGATTAACCAAGAAGCCATTGCTCAACAATCAGTGCAACCTACTGCACCGGCTTAAGTGGTCGTAATCAGTTGCGTTAATTGTGGAGGGGCTCACGGAGCTGACATGTGCTCATTGAATCTTCAGCAAGTATGCACCATCTAGAACAACCCCTTCAGCAACATCTATAATCCGAGCTGGAGGAGCCATCCTAACTTTGGTTGGGGAGGCAATCCCAACCAGGGGGGGCCAGTTAACCATCAAGAGGGCAGTAGAGGGAATCCTCTTTTTCACCACAATTAAGGGCAACCAAGGCAACCGCACAACCAATAGTCATCATCATCAAACACCTCGGGAAGCTCATAGGAGACATTGCTGAAGCAATACATGGATAAAAACGACACAGTGATGCAAGCGCATGCGTCTTCAATAAAGAGTCTAGAGATCCAAGTGGGCCAGCTGGCCTCTGAGCTAAGAAGTCGATCATCGGGAACCTTGCCCAGTAATTTCGAAGCCCCGGGATCTACAAGAAAGGAGCAATGTCCTTAGGACATTGGGTAGGAAATGAGAAATGTCCTTAGGACAATGGATTGCGATCACTCATGACAACGCAATTTTCGGTCCATGTCTCAATACTATGTTTAATGCTTTTTTAAATTTCTATCTATTTGAATTCTGAATTTTGTCTATGATTCTGCATTTAATTCATTCTTGACTTTATGAATTTATGTCCTCATTTACTTCTTTGCATTTAATTCTATCTCGTCTTTAATTCTTGGAGTTTTTATGTAATTAATGCGATGAGCTTTAATGGTGAATGATTGAGCACTAAAGAAAATTTATTGCCGCAAGTCATCACACTTGCGTTGATGAAATAATAATAATAATAATAAAACAATTAACAACAAGTATGCAAGGCGATAATGGCCGCATAGCAAGCTAATATGAGATGCTTTGTGTTCACCTGACTCAACTGTATTAAGTTGAGGGGTGTGTTACGCTTGTATATGTTCTTTGCCTGTCCTTAGCTAAATGCACTATGTTGAGGTATCCTCCAGAAATGCGTTTGGTTAAGGGGTAGTTGCGGGGATATATGCGTTGTTGCCCGTCCTTAGCAAAAATACATTTGTGTTGGTGAGCACAATGCATTAATCTTTATCTTGCGTCCATTTGAATAAAATATTAAATAAAATTCTTTTTTGTAATGTGGGTGAAGTCCAATCATTTCTTATCCCAAAGTAATGATGATTTGCAGACGAAAGGACATTTTTTTTTTCTGAAATTCCATAAATGAGGGAAATCGATCGACTCTCCTTTTGAGTTGCTTGAGGCCTGTCGCCGCAAAAATTGCGTTGGGCCCACCACGACCCAACCAATAAATAGAATCCCTTCCCTCATTGTGAAACTTTACCTCATTTTGCAAATCAGAAACCCTAGCCTTTGCATCCAAATCTTCCTTCTTCCCCAACATTCCAACGTTTCACTAGTCATCCTAAGCTCGTATCCATGGCTGACCAAACTCCCAACCGACTGCTTCACCATCCACCACTGACCAAGTAGCCATGCGAGAGGCTACATTTTTTGCTACCAGTCGCAGACTCGCCGCCTAAGCCCACACTGTTCCCAAACTTGCCGAGAGAGCCTAGAGAAACCCTCTGGCCGTTAGGCCTTCTCTGTTAAAAAAAAAAAGGAAGCACTGAGAGCATTCCTATTCCAACACCTGCCGTTTCGACGGAGAGTGAAAGGAAGAGACGTGACGATACGAAAGTGTTTGGAAATATTCTGAGTACCTTGGAGCTTGGAGGTGGACTGCCCGAGGCTAGGGTTGTAAATCAACCACTGTCTACGGAGGAGGAGACAGTGTTGGTGGCGGATGGAGTAGTGGTGGCGGAGGCAGTGGCGACTGAAGAAGAAACGGGAAAAATTGTTCTATCCCCGGAGATTACTGAGGAGATTGCCAACACAAAAGCCTATGATGGACTGCCAAGAAGAGAAGAAGAAGAGATTGCGATGGAGGAGGTCAAGGAGGCTAAAGTTACGTTGGAGGAGGTTGTAGGGGAGGCACAACCAGAGGTGGCTGAAGAGAAAAAGAAGAAGAAGAAGAACAAAGGAAATAAGGTTGGGGAGGCTGAATCTTCCCATCATCGCAAAGAAAAGAACAATAAAGAGAAAAAGAATGATGACGAAGATGAGGAGGCCAGGAAGGAAAGAAAGAAGAAGGAGAAAGAAGAAAAGAAAATGCGCCGGCATGGAGAGAGGCGCTGAGAAAAGAAGAGGAAGCGAAGCAGAGGGCTGCGAGCCTAGAGATAGATGGAGAATCAATCTCCGTAAGGGAGGATAATGGGAAACGACACAGTTGATGGAACTGGTGCAACCCGAAATAACGCAAATGGTTGCGACCGATGAAGGAGAAGAAGTAGAGGGAATCACCCTAATGCGGCGTCGCAGGGGGAATGCGCCGCAAGAGTCTACTATTGACCCTCAAAGACTAATTATCGCAATGGAGAGAAAAAGAAAAGAAGAGGAGGAAAAGCAAGAAAATATGGAGAGGGGAAAGCTCATCATCTCAGAGGGGAATAGAAGAAGAAGATTGGAGTTTGAAGAAATGCAACGCAATGAGCTTGCCAGACTTGAAGGGATACGGAAGCGCGAGGAGGAACAGCGTCTGTTGCTGGCCTCTGAGCAATTTGAAGAAGAATTTTTTAGAGAAGAGAAGAAGAAGAAGAAGAGAGGAGGAAGAAAGAAGAAGAGGATAGATTATTGGAGGAAGAGAAAAGGAAAAAGCACGAAGCCAATAAGCGGCGCTTATACAAGAAGAAGGGAAAAGAACTCGCAGAGCGCTAGAAAGATGAACATCACAAGGAGCAGGAAAAGAAACAAAAACAAGCAGCCCGCCTTGCGTTGGCTAAAGAAAAAGGCAAGGAAATTGCAGAGAGCAGTGAACCCATACCGACCAGGAAGCGTTCATCAAGGAAAAAGGAGAATGATGATATGTTGATAGAGATGGGCTTCTTTCCTGTGCCGAATCCATTACCTGACCTGATCACGAGCGTGATTGTGGAACATGGGTGGGACACATTCTGCCAGTGCCCATCCATCATTGTGCCTCAGGTGGTGCGGGACTTCTATCACGGGCGTCTTCATGGAAATAGGGTTGTGGTGACCTTTAAAGGAGAAACAGTATCCTTTAGCGCAAGGGACATCAATAAAATTTATCAGATGAAGAACAACCCTGATGCACTAGGGAACAAGATTATTGATGATCCCACGGAGCAACAGATGGAAGATGCACTGAGGATATTAACACAACCGGGCACGAAGTGGTCGGTTTCGCTCAAAGGCATCCGCACTCTGGAGGCCATGTTGATCCCAACAACATAGGATAGAACTATATCAAAGGATCGGGTCATGGCCGCATACTGCATCGCTCGCGGCATTCCTATTGACGTAGGGCGGTTGATCGCAAGGCAGATTAAAGTAATGGTGGGGCATATCCGGGGGCAGTACTTCTTTCTATGGATCGTTTTAAGTCTGTGCCTGTCTATGGGCGTAGGCATTGATGAGGAGCCCATGCTAGAGGTCCACGGCCTCATCAACATAAAAATCTTGAGGCTGCACCTCAAAGACTCACCACGTTGCCCCGAGATGCCAGCAAAGAGGCCCACGATGATTTGAATGCACCGTAAGAACCCAGGCCAAAAAGACGACACAGAGAAGACAATGGAAAAGAGAAGGTTCTAGAGTCACCAACGCAAAATCCAGTACCTATGAACCCTCTTGCCTTAGTCTTTTCCCTCCAAACCCTCCGAGTCCACCAACACAACCCTTTTCCTCTTTTCACAAACATTTTACCAATCTCCTCCTTGTCCCAACCTTCTCACCTGTTTACCTAGTAGCCCCACCTTCACCATCAGCATCATTACCGCAACCCACCATTCCACCGCCGCAAGTTAATGACCCACACGATTTGGGTGAAAGCACCTCCACCCAACCCTAAAACGATGCTGGTGAGACATCGCAGGCATAACCCTCCATCACCTCCATGGCTGCTGAGTTAGCAGAAATGAGAACCCTCTTCTCCCAACAACAACAACTTTTCTCACAACAACAACACTTCTTCAACCAGTGATTTGAGGTAGTAATGGAGCGCATTGATGATATTCAACATAGTGCTGCCACATCAAGAGAGGCATTGATCAACATGCAGCGCAACATTTATAAAGTCTATATGCACCAGAGAATGATTGCGGAGCATAATCAAGAGTACCTCAACTTTCTCACCGCATATCTTCATGGTCCGATGGTGCCCCTACATCTTCGGTAGAACTTAAATTTTGAAGAACTGCCTCTTGTACCACCTCAAAATCCGCCTTTTGTACCACCTCAAAATCTGCCTCCAGACCCGCCAGGCCCTCAGCAATAATCCTCCTATATTTTTTTCTCTTCTATGCGACCATTATATATTCTTTTAATTCATTTATTCATTTATGAGTTAATCAATTCTTTGATTCTTGTACAGTGACAAAATTTTTGTATTGCGTTAATTTGTAATTAATTGTATACTTTTTTAATATTCAATACAATGAGTACATATTCACTCCATTTTTGCTTGTGCCTTTTTCTTTATCATCCTTTGTCAATACTTGCGATGTTCTCAATCTTTTACTTTTGTGTTCTTCATTGCATTGCTACGATGTAATACATATTCACTTCTTCTAATGACGTTCAAGTTTTCCTAAACCAGATCCAAGTATAAATCTAATTTAGGTTCCTGGCAAGTCCAGGGTCGGTCTCAGGGATTTAGTTAACCAAACGCAGACCTTACGTTGTATCTATTGCAGGGGTTTTCCTAAATGAATATGAGAAATGTATTATTTACACTAACTTGTTGTGCCTGTGCAAGAAGATACAAAAGAGTTGAGTGGTGAATGATGGATCATGCGAAAATGGAATTTAAGGTAGGTGGACGCATCGGTCTAAGATGATTGTACACAACTAAGATGTGATGTGGATTAGATGGGATGATTTGCTTATCTTTTTGTTTATGCGTTAGACCTTATTCAACACTTCTCAATGCGAATAACATACAAAACCCATCTCTAGGGTGCATGCGTCTAACACAGAATGCAGGAAACACCAGTAAGTCTATCTCTAGCTGTACTAGGCGTTCTACTTGATGCAGCTTAGTTATTCTTTTGAACAATCTAAGTTAAAGATGCTTTTACCATGTTGTCAAGTTGGTTTGAGCGTTAGAATGAAGTTGTGCATAAAGTATTAATGCGTTCAACATAAACAAGAGATAAACAATAGTAAGTATGATGAATCAAACATATGAATTTTATAAAGAAACAAGGAGTCTTTACAAAAACAATATTCAATCGAATGGAATGAAAGCGATAAATAAGAAGGAAACTGAGTCAAACCAAAGAATACAATCTCTTGTAGTTCTTTGGCTCAATCTCGTTGTGTACAATCACTTGTATAGGTAGTGGACGGAGTATCTTTCTCAATAGTGGTTTCCTCCGCTCCCCGACCGACAGTGTTGGTGTTTCTCAACCTTTTTGATCGTCTCAACACCACGTCACAACTTCTACAGACCAAGACTATAACTATAATTTACAGAGAGTAAGGATCTTAATGATTTCCAAACTTCTTAACTCAAAAGGGACTTCATCTATTTATAGGCATTGGTCACGTCCACTTGGTAAATGGGCAACATTAAAGTCCATGCCCTGGTTAGCATTAAAGTCCATGCCCTTGTTAGCCGCTTGACTCTCAGAAGCTTTTCAGACGCCGCCTGCTGCTTGGAAGCTTTTCAGATGCCGCCTCTGCAGGTGCCCAACGCAAGGCATACTACAAAAACATTCATAATTAATGCATAAAACAAGACAATCGCACAGCATAAAACAAAACAATCGCAAGCAATGAACTTCCAAGATCATGTTAGCTTAGTTCCTCTCAACCCATTCAACTAAGCTACTCATGCGTATTAAGAGAGTGAGCAGATGTAGAAGTAGAAATTCTATTGAATAGATAAAAGATGAAGTACAGAATAACAATGTGAGTATAGTAAAGAGCCATGAGCAATTTCTTGCCACCAGGTGTTACACTATTCTACTTGTACTCTAAAGATATTCTTACTTTCGCGAGAGTCAACCCGCTCTTTGTTCTTATGCCCCAAGGTTCTCTCTCGAGCCGCCTTAGAGGATCTCCGGTATCACCACTCTTCTCTAGCTCCACCGTGAAATGGAAAAGAAAACTATGAACAGAGGTGTGAACTTGTAAAGTGATGAAGTAATCGACTACTTAACCCTTTCTCTGAAGAATGCAATTGGTATTTCTTGGGCATCAAAGGTGAAAGGCGGCTTCTTTCTCCTGGTTGTACAGATGGGACAACTTTAATTCCTGGCTGATGCGCCGGATAGTTGTCACCGATAAAGCTAGATGTATTTTGTGATCGTTATCGGATGTCAACTTAATTTGGATCCGACTGCTGTCAGCTTTCTGTCCCATCGATCTTAATTGTCCTTTCATCCAGATGCGCCCACCATGTTGCGGTGATTCTTCTTGGGTGGATGTTTGCGAGCACGATCAATGCAAAGTCTTGCAGTGAAGTTATGCTCGACCGATGTATTCCTATGATCGCATTATTTACATAGCGTTAACGCATTATTCTGCACAAAAATATAGAGATCAACTGCCCTAATGCGTTGGACGCATGCGACCGCAATATTGTACAATTTATGCTCAATGGACGCAATTTAACATATTCTATCAACGCAATCCAACATTGTTTAAGAACTTAGTACTATGATAACGTGCATTTCTGCCCGTTATCACACCCCCAAATTTAAACAATGCTTTTCCTCAAGTATAAGCTAAAGATTCCTTTAGCAAGTTAATCGCAAAGTTCTTTCCCTAGATTTCTCAAGGATACTTCATTCAAATCCTATATACTAGAATTTTCTTAAGTCTTATTCAAGTCTACTCTTAAAATATTTCTAAGACCTAGGGACTGCAAGTTTAACTTTCAAAAGGACTTTACTAAATTTTGGAATATCGCGTGATTTATTTCAAAAAGATAATTTCTACTAGGGTGACAAAAGATTTATTCTTGCACAAAAATTTTCTTTATTACTATTTTTTTTCTGAACTTGCGCTAATCCGAGTGCCTTGCCTTCGTTTTGGCTTGCCCCCACGGGTGTCATGCGAACATCCAACTACGAGCAAGGCACTCTTTTCTCAGACTAAACTCATACTGATTTAGCATTGGAGTTGTGGTCATTGATTTATGCGTTGATCCTGGTAACTTACTTTCATTTTGGCTTGCCCCCACGTATGTCATGCGGACATCCAACTACGAGTAAGTGCCTTTCACAACTTAACTCTTATTAACATGGGTTTCCCCTTTGCGTTGACAGTGGAGTTGTTATTCTAAAAAATGTTTTTTTTATAGAACCAAAAATAGCAAGGTCAACAATAAATACCTCACCCCCAAATTTAAAATGCGGCAATGTTCCCATTGCCAAAAGATTAAAATAAGTTAGGTGATGTTCTAGAATGCTTGTAAACAGACTTTGAAAGAAAGCTAGCAAACCCCTAACTTCCAGAAATATTTTATGAGGTGACTATCTTCATATTAAGTTGACTCTAATATATACGAAAGAAATAGAAGCATATTTTTCATCATTGAAATCTTACTTGGCAAAGAAAAAGAATGCGGTAACTACTAAATTTATCTACTTGTTCAATGATTGTGGTAATCAAGAAGGATGCGGTGATAAGACTTTGAAAAGCGAAATGCACTATGATGGCGCAAAATTTGAAATAAAGATAAGGAAGAGTACACCCCCAAATTTTGCGTTGTCGCCTGCATTGTGTTGACGCATCCATCCTTGCGACGATCTTTCTTCTTTGGGTTGCGGTGATGGAATAAGATGAATGCTTCTTCGCGTAATATCACCGCAATCCGGCGCCTCGATCGTTGTAAGAAAAATAAAGAGAGGGTCAAATTATTTTTTTTAAAAAAAAAGAAAAATTGGTAACGCAAATTAATTTTTTTTATATAGAAATAGTACTGAAAATGAAAAGATGGCTGAAAGATAGTGAAGATTTTGAGTAGTGGAGAAAAGAGTTATAGACTTGTAGTTTTCCAAAACTCGTGCCTTGAGAAATTGCGATCATGGCAATGCAGAGACACCTTCTTCCTTCTTTATTCAAATTTTCTTAGTTCCATGGAGTCAACTTGGCGATGCCAGTCTTCTTCATGGTATACCTTTACTCACTGCCCATTGACTTTGAATATATTGGTATCATCGTCATTTGATAATTCCACCACGCCATGCGGAAGTACTTGTCGAATTATGAATGGTTCGGACCAACGAGACTTTAGCTTTCTCGAGAAGAGTCGCAAACATGAATTGAAAAGCAAGACCCTCTGCTTGACTTGGAGATTCTTGCCACATATGCGTTGATCATGTCAACGCTTGGTGTGCTGCTTATAAATTTTTGCATTTTCTGTCTACTTCCGTTCCTCCATTCATCACTTTCTTCATGATGTCTTCCTAATCCCCTAGTAGTTAATATGAATTAAATGAGTACTTAACTTGTGTTAAAGAGGTAAATGCGTTTAGCTAAGGCATGCTAGGCCGCATCTTCACCTGTGAGAGAAGAAATGAAGATGCCATTCTGATCTATCGAGAGAAGGTTAGAAGAATGCGTTAACTGAAGCGAGTAGTACTTCCAGACATGGAAGTAACCTTGCATTCATTACGTTCGTCTCTATTTCACCATAGACATGTGGGAGCGCGGCCGATCACTGAAAGGTGTACGCCAAGAGAAAAGCAAAATCGTACTTATAGCTTCAACGCAATTAAGAAACTTGCGCTGTTTATATTAGTTATCTTTCTCTTTATGTGTTGTACATAAAACTTTCCGCCGCATTCTATGTTCTTTGCATAACCTTCACAGCCAGCCTGGACCCCAGCATCATGTATCATGAAGCCTGTACTTGTATCATCTAGCTTAGGTTTACTGTACTTATTTTATTATCGCATTTTTTTACTGCTTTCCTTTACTTTATCACACTTTTATATACTTGTACAAAACATTCTTTAAAGATTTAAAAACCTGGTCATATATATCACAAACATACCAAATATCCTCAAACAGTCCCTGTGTTCGACCTCAGATCACACCGAGAAACTTGCGGTGGAATTACACTTGGTTCCAATGTAAGGAAACTTGTGACAACGCATGGCATACTACAAAAACATACATAATTAATGCATATCTAGAAGTAGTATCGCATCATTTTGAGCATAGCATAGCATATCTTTTTAGCATCAATCCTAGCATTCGACAATAACTAACTAAACTCTTTAATCACGGGATCCACCATCCGTTAACTGCCAGGAACTCCACTAAAGACCGACAGCTAAACTCTCATTACTACAGATATATTATGTGTCCATCTTAACCAATCAACAGTGCCACAACCCTTCACAGATCGCTCGTAATTACAGCTGGGCCAATAATCGTTATGCCCCTGTAGTTACATCTGTCTTCTTAAGTACCACTGATCCCTCTAATGAACATAAGTCATAGTCCTACTATGGCTGAGTCTTCTCTTCCAAAGAGAAGCTGTGGCCACTATGTTCAAACCCTGGAATCAGCCCTTAAGGAAGCAATCTCTCTACTTATCCCTAATTCGGGAAAGGAGTGAATTCCATCTTGTGGATTGTGTTCCCAGCTCCCAGATAAGACAAGTCCCCAAAAAAGGTAAGCATGTTGAGTTGGTAATCTGGCCACTCTCACCCATACTAATCAAAGGACCACCCTCAAAGGCAGTAGTTCCCAAAACACTTAGGATTGAGGTCGTGTCACCTATGGTCATTTGTAAGTCTCTAGTATCAACGACGTTATATACAGAGTCTAGTCATCTCGTGGTCCAGGTTTTATACAAACTCTTTGTATAAGACACCCCACTCCATGTCTCCACATGAATGTTCAGAATCTACCATCTATAGTAGTTTACAACACTTTCAAACCTCTACAAAGTGGACCGTATCCGTAGTGTCACCATGATCAGGTATCTAATGCTTATTTTTATAAAGTAGAAATGTAGATGATATGCGTTGATGAAATTACGTTGTACATTCAAGTTTCCCCAGCAGAATCCATGTGAAAATTCCTCTGAGTTTCCTGGTAAGTCCAGGGTTGAACAGGGACTTGTGAAAATAGATTGCATTGGAAATTTTTATGAAGAACTTTGCAGTAACTGGATAAATAAATAACTTGTTGGGTTTGTTGATTGCATTGATGAAAAATAAATAAATGCGGAGAAGTTTGAAAAAAGTTGGTAAACGAAAGATGCGATGAGTATGCAGTAAACGGGTTGAGAAAAGTATTGGCTAACACTTCCTAGGATGCGTTCATGCAACATGCATACAACAGTAAACCACCTCTCGGTACGAGTGCCACAACTTTTAAGGTTAGAACGCATGCGCTAAGTCTATAGGACCTACACATAAGCCTTTATTCTTATTTATGCGATGAAGAAATGACACACACACAAATAAGGCGACCACATAATATCATTCCCATCTCTAGGAAGCATGCGATGCAGGTTGACAAACAGAGCTTATCTCTAAGTCCCTATCTCTTGTTTATGCAGTTCTAATCTTGCTCATTCGAGTCCAGATTCTAACCTAGCTCCCTCGAGTCATTAGGTTCTTTCTTTAGACTCTCTCTCGAGTAGTTCTAAAGGGTATTTGGCACAACATAAATCAAGACAATCGCAAGCAATGAACTTCTTAGGTCATGTTAGCTTAGTTTTCCTCAACCCATTTGACTAGTTTAGCTACTCATGCATGCTAAGAGAGTGAACAGATGTAGAAATAGAACTTCCATTACATAAATATGAAGATGAAGTACAAAATAATAATGCAATTACAGAATAAAGGGCCTGGAAGCAATCTCTTGTTGCCGAGGCTTTTACACTGATTTCTACTCGTGCTCAAAAGATAATCTCGCTCTTGTGAGAGTCGGCCCGCTCTCTGCTTCTTCGCCCCAAGGTTCTCTCTCGAGTTGCCCTGAGCGATCTCTGGCGTCACCACTCTTCTCCTGCTCTGCCTTAAAATGAAAGAAAACTGTGAACTTATGGAACAAAGAATAGCTGAACTCGTGAACTGGTTAATTCGTCAACCCCTTTTCTAAAGAATACCCTTGGTATTTATAGAGCATCCATATTGAAAGACAACTTATCTCTCATGGTTGTATAGATGGGACAACTTTAATTCCTGACTGATGCACCGAATAATTGTCACCGAAAAGCTGAATGTACTTTGTGACTGTTATCAACTGTTAACTTAATTCGGTTCGACTATCATCAGCTTTCTGTCCCATCACGATTGATTAGCCTTTCACCCAGTTGCGGTGATCCTTCTCGTGCGAACATTTTCGAACTCAATCATCGCAAAGCCTTGGGTGAATTTGCATCGACCAATGAATTCCTATGATTATAATTCTTGCATTGCGTCAATGTATATTCTGCACAAAAATACAAAAATTAATTGTTCTAATGCGTTGAATGCATGCGACCGCAATATTATGAAATCGATGCTTACTGGACGCAAATTAACATATTTTACAACACAATCCAACATTGTTTGAGAACTTAACACTATGATAACATGCATTTCTACCCATTATTAGTATCCCACCTTAATTCTTATACTATAGATCGATTTAGGTTATCACTTAAGACATGATCCACTTGTATATCACATATACATGCTTATGTTTACATAAGATAACCAAGGAGCTTTGTTTATTGGATATGAGAGAAAACCAAATTTAAATAACACTTATTTTATTCATTGAACAATATGTATCTTTAAAAAATAATGAGACTCGGGGAGAATTAGGTCACTAATCCCAGCAATCTCCTACTTGCCCTAATGACTCAAGAGACTAATATACAATACAATATAAAACTGTACAATCTACAATAAACTAGGGCATACCTCAGTATCATCTCCCACTTTCCATAGACAAGATGCCGCATGTCCCACAGACCTAGACTATCCAGGTGATCCTCGAACACATTAGCCGTGAGGGCCTTTGTAAAGGGATCAACAACATTGTATCCCGTAAGGATCAGATCCTTAGCTCCATTCACAAACATGTAGACCCTCGTCTTGATCCATTCATATTTGTCAACATCCTTCATTGCTTTCTTAAAAGACAACGAATCCTCGAATCCATAATTCGTAATGACGTTATGGCCTTCAGTCAAACACATGTAGCAATTTGGTGGGGTCATAACCCTCCCACTACGTCGAGGTAGTCTCAACTCTTGAACTGGTTGACTAGACGTCTCGACCTCAACAACTCTTATTGATCTGTTGGTCTGTTCAACAACTCTTGTTGAACCCTTAGCTGTCTCAGTCTCACTAGAGATCTCACGTAAAATGAGCTTACTTCGTGGCTTATGATCCCTCATGTGGTCTTCTTCCAAAAAGATAGCATTAGTGGAAACAAACACTTTGTTCTCACTCGGATCATAGAAGTATCCTCCTCTCATTTCCTTGGAGTAGCCCACAAAGAGGAAAACTTTCGGACGCGGTTCCAACTGCTTTCGGTTAGTTGGTAGCACATGTGCTAGACAGCCCCAAATCCTCAAGTGGTGTAAACTACCTTTATGACCTCTCCATAACTCAAAAGGTGTTTTAGAAACACTTTTTGAGGGAACGTTGTTTAGGATATAACATGCAGTTTGCACTGCATGATCCTAAAACGAGTCTGAAAGATAAACATAACTCATCATAGACCGAACCATTTCCAACAAGGTCCTATTTCTCCTTTCAGATACACCATTCTGCTGAGGTATACCCGGGGCCGAGAGTTGGGACGCAATCCCATGTTCTATCACATAGTTCTGGAATTGGAGGTCCATATACTCTCCACCACGATCAGAACGTAGTGTTTTTATCTTCTTACCTAACAAGTTTTTCACTTCAGCCTTATACTCCTTGAACTTGTCAAGGGCTCTAAACTTATGTTGCATTAGAAAGAGATACCCAAACCTTGAATAATCATCTATGAAAGAGATGAAATATTCATACCCACCTCGAGCTCTAATATTCATCGGACCACAGACGTCTGAATGTACAAGCTCCAAAGCTTCCCTGGCTTTGTAACCTTTTCCAGTAAAAGGTTGTCTAGTCATCTTGTCTTCGACGCATGATTCACATACCGACAAGGAGTTTTCTTCTAAACTCTTTAGAAGTATACTTTCCACCAACTTCTCAATCCTATTGAGGTTGATGTGACCTAACCTTAAATGCCAAAGATGGGCGTTTTCCTTTGGAGAAACCTTTGGTCTTTTAGCTGTTGTTGCCATACTGAACATTTCAGTGTTAAACAAGGCTTTTATGACTAATGGCCTTAGTACATATAAGTTATTTTCCATTTAACCATAACCAAACTCCATTCCATTCTTAAAAATAAACACTTTATTCTCAGAAAAGGAGACAGTATAGCCTTGTTCAGTGAGACAAGAAATCGAGATTAAGTTCCTCTTAATAAGTGGAACTACAAAAAAATTCAGTAATAGATAACGTTTCTTGTCAACAAATAACTTTAGCCTGCCTACAGCAACAGCTGAAACAACCACACCAGTATCGACTCGAAGAGTCATCTCTCCCTGTGGCAACGTTTGCTAGTGACTGAATCCTTGATAAGAGGAATCGACATTATTGGTATCATCTGAATCAAGGATCCAGGTAGAATCATCATTCTCTACCAGACAAGTCTCCAAGACCAATAAATCATATTTACTATCTTGTCTCCTCTTTTGGAGAGTAGTGGGATGGAGGTCGTTTGCCATGAAATTCGTTTCACACGATTCTTTCCACTATAAGAAATCCGTCGTTTTTAAAATCTTTAAACGGAAATACTAACGAGTTGCTGAAAAGAAAAAGACATTGACCTACGTAGGTTTTAAGCAAATACCTGTTGTAAAACAAAACAACATCCAATAAGATTTTAGCAAAACTAATATGAACCCCGTGTGACATCTAGTTTCGCGATGACGCTTCAAAGGTTTAGGACAAAAGCCACCGAAGGGAGGTCAGTTATCATTCCTCTGAATTAAGAAGATCTCAACAAGTCATTAATACCAGAACAACTCTTCTTCCTATAACGACAAGCCATCATTGATTTGGCCAAGAGATCTTAACTTACTTAACAATCTCCCGTAAATGTTACCCGCCATTTTAAGCCCCAAAGGTCTGTCCCAAAAGGCCAATCCGAAGGGAAAAATCCGATTGGGGCAAAACCTAAAGCGACTCTATCCATTTCTGGAGTTCACCTTGATATTGACCAACTGCACAAAACCCATCCGAAGGGGGCGGCTCCGAAGGCGACACGAGGGCGTTATCATATTTATATTAAAACTATAGGTTATAAATATAACATGATAAGTTGGTTATCATATTATTTATAATATATTAATTATATTATAATTAAATTTCTTTTTTCTAATAACCGATTGAAATGAAGGTTATTAGAAGTTTATGGTAACCATGAGAATAAAAAAAAATTGTTTTCCTAAATTAAAAGTTACTTCATTTGGAAAATATTGGCAGAGACAATCTATCAAGTAAAAGTGTTTTACTAAGTGATAACATTGAGAGACTACATGATCAACTAAGCAATCTCTTAGAGTTGACTATACAATAGTCATTCAGCTGATCGTTGCTACACGATTGAGTGGCTGTCTATATGATAGGCTGTCGTTTACTAAACGATAAGTTATCATATAATGAAATATTAAAACTATAGGTTATAAATATAATATGATAAGTTGGTTATCATATTTATTTATAATATATTAATTATATGATAATTAAATTTCTTTTTCTCTAATAACCGATTGAGTGGGAGGTTATTGGAAGTTTATGGTAAACATGAGATAAAAGGAAAATTTTTTTCCTAAATTAGAAGTTACTTCATTCGGAAAGTACTGGCGGAGACAATCTATCAAGTAAAAGTGTTTTACTAAGCGATAACATTGAGAGACTACACGATCAGCTAAGGAATCACTTAGGGTTGACTATACAATAGTAATTCAGCTGATTGTTGCTACACGATTGAGTGGCTAAGTCTATATGATAGGTTGTCGTTTACTAAACGATCGAGCACATCGTCTATACGATAGACCAGCTTCTTATCTCCCACTTGCTCGATCGTAGACCTCTAGTCTCTTCCTCAAGCCAAGATCATACAGAGCCCACAACTCTTGGATTCTCACACTGAGAATACCAAAGTAACCATTATGGTGGTGTCCTCACTCAATTCATGGATCGAGTAAGACTCGATTGGGTTTGAGGAGCTGTTGGCTATTTGTGTTGTTTGTATGGTTATCGTTACGTTTGTGTGTTGCTGTCTTTGGATGCATTGTAGATTGTTCGAGGGATTCTTGAAGAATGGTTCTTCAAAGGTATGCATCCTATATTCTTTGTATCATTGTTTAGCATGCTGTAATTTCTGTATATGCATGACCTGTTAGTTTCTATTTAGACTGTGATTGTTTTGTGTTCAATTCGAATGGAATTTGGAACAATCTCTTCCTCTACTCATGGAGATCCTCATGTTTGATTTCCTTCAATTAGTATCAGAGCCAGGTTTTTTGATATTCCAAATTAAAATTTTTGTTTCGAACTTACTTTACAGTCGTGGTGGGTTTTTAAGTTTTCTACATTGTGTTTAAGAGTTAAATGCGTTTGTGGATGTGTTGATGAATGTTTATGAGATGGTTGCCTCTGTTTAAAGCTTTCTTTAAGTTTACAAAGTGTTAATTTGTAAGGGCCTCTACATTTTTATGCATAATTAACAAGCAATCGAATTTTTATTCAAAGTGTTTGAAGTTGTTTGAGTCGTTTCGTGATGAGGTTTTGAAGCATGAAGATACAGTTCTCATCAAGGAAGAAGACCAAAGGTTGGTCATATCGTGTAGCCTAAGGTAAACGATCATTGAGATTTGGCTAAACGATCATGTAAAAAAGCTCTGCCCAATCGTGTAGAAAAGTTATGCCCGATGTGTAGTATTTACTAAACGATCATGTAGCTAATGCTAAACGATGGTATAAAGCGTTTACTCTATGACGTAGCGTTGGTTGCTCGATCGCATGGACACTAGAGGTAAATGTTGACTTGATGATGAACGCGAAATGTATGTGATTCTTGGATGACGTGTTATAAGCTCATGTTGCCATAAACTTGTAACGCTGGATTTATGAAATGACATGCACGCACAGTTCAAGTCCAATGTTATGCAATAATGACTTGACTTGACATACTTCATGCAATAATACTTCTAGATATGTGTTAGTAATAGATGTTCTTGTAGTATGCTGTGCATTGTCACATGTTTCCTTGCATTGGAACCAAGTATATTTCCACTGCAAGTTTCTCAGTGTGATCCAAGGTCGAACACAGGGACTATTTAAGGTTATTGCGTTATGTTTATGATACATGTGACCAGGTTTTTCAATCTTTAAAAGTATAGTTTGCGCATTATATATAAAAATTGCGATAAAGTAAAGGAAAGCAGTAAAAATGCTATAATAAAATAAAGTGCAATAAACCTACGCTACGATGGTACAAGATACAGGCTTCATGTTACAAGATACTGAGGTCAAGACTTGCTGTGAAGATTATACGCAGATCATGTAATACGATGGCAAGTCTTATGTACGAAGCAGAAAGAGAAAGATAACTAGTATAAACATTGCGAGTTCCTTAATTGTGTTAAAGTGATAAACAGGTTCCGTTTTTCCCTTGGCGTACACCTCTCGGTGATCGGGCGTGTTCCCACATCTCTATGGTGAAATAAGGACAAACGTAATGAATGTAAGGTTGCTTCCATCTCTAGATGTACTACTCGCTTTAGTTAACGTATTCTTCTAACCTTCTCTCGACAGATCAGAATGACATCTTCACTTTTGCTCTCACAGGTGAAGATGTTGTCTAGTATGCCTTAGCAAAATGTAGTTATCTCTTTAACTCCGATTAAGTACTTGTTTAATTCATATTAACTACCAAGGGATTAAGAACACCTCATGAAGAAAGCGATAAAAGGAGGAACGTAAATAGATAGAGAAGTGGTAATGAAAGCGATGAAGACATTGAATATATCTATTTAGCGTCTGATACATGGTGTGTGAATGAAGGGGTAAAAAAGATGAAATACAATGATGAAAAGAGATAGAAACAAATACAATCAAGTGCCAACGTCTCGGTACCGATTTGGATGCAGATTTGGATGGAGATTTGCTTGCCGATATGGATGGATTGTGTGGAAGGATGAGCTTCCCTCTTAGGCTTGCCCAACCGGTAGCAGGGATCTGAGTATAGAGCTTCGCGGTGGGAATCTGGTAGATTAACTCTGAGACTCACCTCTCGCCCTTGCCTCTTCTTCTTCCCGAATTTCTTCAATTTAACACTCAGCTCAACCTTTCTCTCAATGACCTAATATCACTTCACCCCATATCCAGTAGTCATCCTTTTTTCTGTGAATTCTATGGGGTATTTATAGGTGAAGATCTTTGACTTCGGCCTTGTGGTCCTTACTTTTGTATGGAAATTCCGAAGATGGAGGGATATTATTTCTTCTGTTATGCAATCGGATCGTCAAATCTGCACAAATGTTAGGCATACATATGTCACAATCCTCTGCTTTTGCGTTGCTCAGCTGCATCTTTCGATCGGATGTTTGCATGCAGTGTTGTTTTTATTACCGCATGCGGTTGAAAGTCAGCTCTGGATCGACTGTCGCATTGCACTGTCATTGCGTTGTCATCTTTTCAGTGTTGATTGATGGGCGCAATGTGACAGAGATGCATTGGTCAGTTTTTCTTGAGCCTTAATCGCAAGCGGTGACTTGGTTTCCTGCAAAACAGAGTATAAATCTCCTTTTCTTCCATCTTAATGATGTTAGTGGGTGTAATTGCGATAATTCATAATTACTGTATTTCGAAGCTAATTTTCATACAATTGGCGCATATTTATTTTATTTTGGCCGCAATATCTAGTTGGGAACATTTTTAAGGATTTCCCTTGCACTGACATTGGAGTTTTGTATGGTTTTTTTTTTAATGAACGCATTTACTTAAATACTTCATATTTTGATCTTATCTGCTCAGACTTTCCGCACCCCCAAATTTAAAGATGACCAAGGTCCTCATTGCATTGTTTGGATAGACTAGACAAACACTTAGAAGAAAATTTCAAAGAGAAGGTTTAAGTAGAACTTTGAAAGATAAAAGGTAAAGTACTGCTAAACTAAGAATTAACTAAGTGTTAATCAAAATTTACTAAGTATGGGAAATGTATCCAAGTATAAACATATAGTACATCATAGCAATGCAATGAAGAACACAAAAGTAAAAGATTTAGAACATAGCAAGTATTGACAAAGGATGATAAAGAAAAAGGTACAGGAAAAAATGAAGTGAATATGTACTCATTGTATTGAATATTATACTTAGTATACAAATAATTACAAATTAACACAATACAAAATTTGTGTCTGTACAAGAATCAAAAAATGGATATGTCATCGTTTGAATTTGATTCAGACGTGTGCATGATAAAAAAAAATTAACACCGTGCTTCGATTAACGCAAGTACATTTTTGCTGAGGATGGACAATAACGCATACACCCCCGCAACACACCCCTTAACTAAACACATTTCTAGAGGATACCTCAACATAGCGCATTTGGCTAAGGACGGGCAAAGGATATATATGTGTGCAACACACCCCTCAACGCAATGCATTTGGGTGTAATGGACGCAAGGTGCCTCTTGTTAACACATTATGTACCCATCATCGCGTTATATACCAGTTTTTAATTTTCTGTTTAATTCATCAGAAATGCAAGTTGGAAAGACTTTGCGGTTTTTAATGTTTCATCCAATCATTCACAAAAATTAAAGAACAGCACCACTAACGTATACACTAAAAGGATTAAACATGACATGGGAAATTAAATTAACGAGAATTACAGAAAGTAGTAAAGGCTAATTCTAAAAGCAGTAAATACATGATTTAGAAAGCAGTAAACGAAAACTATAAAGAAAGCAAGTAAACATAGAAAGGGATGCTGATTGGAAAAAAAAAAATAATTCTCAGGATTATCGCAATCACTTCCCCAGCAAGAGGTTTAATCTTGCTTGCCCAAGTAAATGGTGCCATGCGTTGCTCGAAGTCGCCTCTGTAGTAAGGCTTAATCCATTGACCATCGACTTTAAATGCGTTGTTCCTGTCTAAAGTTGTTAGTTCCACTACTCCGTGAGGAAAGATAGTCTTGATTTTGAACGGTCCAGACCAGCGAGACTTCAACTTTCCTGGGAACAATCGCAAACGAGCGTTAAATAAGAATACCTGTTGGCCTTCGGTGAATGTTCGGTCGTTTATGCGGTCGTCATGCCATTTCTTGGTTTTCTCCTTATAGATCTTGGCATTTTCGTAGGCGTGTCGTCACCATTCGACCAGCTGATTCCATTGCAGCTTTCAAACTTTCCCCACACTTGCTAAATCAAACTTCAGCTTTTTACATGCCCACATTGCCTTATGTTCCAATTCGAGCGGCAGATGACAAGCTTTTTCAGAGACCAGGGCATACAGGGATATGCCAATTGGTGTCTTATAGGCAGTCCTGTATGCCTACAGTGCTTCATTAAGCTTGGGTGACCAATCCTTCCTAGAAGTATTAACTACCTTCTCCAAGATAGTTTTGGTCTCTCTATTAGAAATTTCCGCCGCCCATTAGTTTGTGGGTGATACGCAATCGCAACTCGATGGCTGACATTAAATTTAGTTAATAGGTTGGCAATTATGAGGTTGATAAAGTGAGAGCCCGCATCGCTGAATAAGGCTCGGGGCGTCCCATATCGAGCAAAAATTCTTCAGAAACTTTGCCACTGTGGCCACATCATTCTTGGCACATGCGATGGCCTCAACCCATTTTGATACATAGTCAACCGTGACCAGAATATAGTGACGACCTTCGGATGGTGGAAATGGGCCCATGAAGTCAATTCCCCAAGCATCAAATAATTCCACTTCTAAGATTGATGTCAATGGCATTTCATTTGTTTTTTACATATTTCCCATTCTCTGACATCTGTCGCATTACATAACATGAGCTTGGGCGTCCTTGAACAACATTGGCCAGAAATAGCCACATTGTAAAACCTTTGCGGCAGTCTGCTGCTCCCCAAAGTGTCCTCTGTAAGGGGACTCATGACACATCTCTAGAATGTGCTTTTATTCGTGCTCAGGAACGCATTGATGTAATATGTGATCAGGACCAAGTCGATATAGGAATGGGTCGTCCCATAAATAAAATTTGACATCATGTCTTAGCTTTTCCTTTTGCTGGTAAGTGTAGTCATCTGGTACTTGACCGCAAACGATGAGTTCACTATGTCCACATACCAGGGAATATTAACGTCTACTACCTTCAGAAGTTCGTCAGGGAATCTTTCTTCAATATCTTTTTCTTTCCTTTCAACCTCGCAATTCTCCAATCTTGACAAATGATTAGTGACTTGGTTCTCGGTGCCTTTCTGGTCTTTGATCTCTAAGTCAAACCCTTGCAGTAGTAACACCCACCGTATGAGCCTTGGTTTTGCATCCTTCTTTGTCATCAAATACTTGATCGTAGAGTGATCCATATTTAATACAATGTTTGTTCCGATTAAGTATTGTCGGAATTTCTCCAATGCAAATACCATTGCGAGCATTTCCTTCTCTGTGGTTATATAGTTTTCCTGTGCATCATTCAATGTTTTACTTGCATAATAAATAGAATGAAATACCTTGTCCTTGCGCTGACTCAAAACTACACCCACAACATATCCGCTAGCATCGCACATCAACACAAATGGTTGTGTCCAATCTGGTGCAAGGTGTGGAGATGAGCGCAACTTTCAATGTGTTGAATGCTTTGGGGCATGTGTCATCAAAGTTATATTCTCGGTCAGCTTCAAGGAGTGCACTTAGGGGCCTTGCGATCTGGGAGAAGTTGCGAATAAATCTTCTATAAAACCACGCGTGTCTCGGAAAACTCCTAAATGTTTTGATGTTCACTGGTGGGGGTAGCTTGGAAATTGCGTCAATCTTTGCTTGATCAACTTCTAAACCGGCCTAAGAGATTTTGTGACCTAGAACTATTCCTTCTTCCACCATAAAGTGGCATTTTTTCCAATTCAAAAAAAGATTTGTTGCTACGCATCTCTTCAAGACCTTTTCATGGTTAGATAAACAGGAGTCATAGTTATTTCCGAAGACTGAAATCATCCATGAATACCTCGACTGACTCCTCCAAGTAATCTGAGAATATTGCCATCATGCATTGTTGAAAAGTGCCTGGCGCATTGCAGAGTCCAAATGGCATGCGTCGGAATACAAACGTACCAAATGGGCACGTGAAGGTTGTCTTGTCTTGGTCCTCCGACGCAATTTCTATTTGATTGTACCCTAAATAGCCGTCAAGAAAACAGAAGAATTCATTTCCCACGAGTCTGTCTAACATCTGATCAATGAACGAGAGTGGGAAATGGTCCTTTTTTGGTGACCAAATTCAGCTTGCGATAATCCATACAAATTCTCCACCCCATAGTCATTCTTATGGGAATTAATTCATTCTTATCATTAGTGATGACTGTCATCCCCCCTTTCTTCGGAACACATTACACTAGGCTCACCCAGTTGCTATCAGATATCAGGTAGATGACACCTGCGTCCAGCCGCTTCCCTATTTCCTTCTTCACAACCTCCCTCATGGCAGAATTCAAATGATGTTTCCTTTCTACTGATCCAGTCTTTCCTTCTTCCAGACGAATCTTGTGCATACAATATGAAGAATTGATTCCTCGAATGTCTGCCAAGTCCATCCTAAGGCCTTTGCATTGCTCTTTAGGATCTATATGAGGGCATCTACTTTTTCCTTACTCAGCGATGCGGAAATGATAACTAGTAATGTGTCGTTACTTCCTAAGTAAGCATACTTAAGGTGCACGGGCAACGACTTTAACTCTAGCATAGGTTGTTCTTCCAGAGATGACTTAACGCGCTGTGAAGTTCGTTCAGACAACTTGAGTGGTTCATAGTTTGCTTCCACATAAATTACGGCGCAGTCCTCCTTCAATATTGTGCCAATTTCAAAATTTTCTTCCTCCAACTCCATTAGAGGCTCGTGCCAAGGTTTTTCCCGTAGTTCCTCAATATCCTGACAATTCTCCATATCATTTGGGTAGTTCAACGCATTGAAAATGTTGAACTTTACTTCCTGATCGTCGACCCTGATGGTCAGTTCTCCTTTTTTAACATCGATTAGTGCTCGCCTTGTTGCTAAAAATGGGTGACCAAAGATGATAGGTACTTCTCTATCAACTTTGTAATCAAATATAATAAAGTCCGTCGGGAAAGATAAACTTGTCCATTTATCTTGCCCTCAGAATGCGTTATCGATCTATCGGCCAACTGTAATGTGATCGTCGTTGGTCTTGCATTACCGATATCCAGATTCTTAAAGATCGATAAAGGCATTAAATTTATGCTCGCCCCTAAATCACACAGCGCGATCCTGACCTTCTTCCCCCTATTGTACAGGGCAATGTGAAACTCCCAGGATCGATAAAGGCATTCATACGTTAACGCAACTGTTTCATTTTCCCCAATCTTTCTTTTATTGGCCAGGATGTCCTTGAGAAATTTTACATAACTCGGCATCGGCTCTAGTGCTTCTATTAAGGGGATGTTAATGTGTAGCTATCGGAGAACGTCCATAAACCTTTGAAATTGTTTGCTATCATCCTTCTTCCTCAGCCTGGATGGTAAAGGTGGAGGATCCCGCCTTTCCTCTTATTTAGTTGGTTGTTTGCTGAGGTCATATTCTTGTTGTGTTTCATTATCTAGAGGTTGCGTTGATTGAAAATACAAGTCTTGAGCAGCTTCATCTTTTGTAGGTGAACTTGCATCTGAACTGGTACCTTTTCCACTATTAGTTGATTGGTCATCATCGACCGTTAGATCTACTGGTGTTGTTGTCGCATCTGGTACTAATGGCATAGGGGTTGTTGTTCTGCCACTTTTCAATGTCACTGCATGGGATTGTTCTTAACCTCGCTACCTCGTTGTTCCTGAATTACTGTGCTGCGTTCCAGGCACTTTCCTCTTTAATTCCCTTATAAGATGATCTATCTGCTCTTCTAATTCTTTAAGGGAGCCAGCTTGTGATTGGCTCATTGCCTTGCTCTTTTCAATGTAATTCTTTAGCGATGTCTCCAGAGTCGAGGTGCTACAAGAGGTATCATATAAGAATGGTTGGTCACAAGGTGGTATACCTTGAGAATTACCTGAGTTACAGTTCGGAGTAATGAAGACCAGAGGGTTGCCTTTATCCCATTGATTACTGTACTAATAGAAACTATGACTCCCCTGGATGTGATTCCCGTCCCAACTTGAAGTTGGGTGATCTCGCCAACCAGGGTTATAGATGTTGCCAAACGATTCATCCTAGACATAATGTACGGGTTATTGATTCCATGAGTAGACTTCTACTGGATGTCCCTCTTCACATTGGACGCAATTCATTTCGGCCACGTGAGTCACCGCATTAACTTACGCTGATCCTAGAGATAATGTTCTATTGGCTAGCCACCGTCTGGAGTAGTGAGGTCATTGTGGTCATTTGATCGACCAATGCACTCATTGTATCAGTTGACACATCGGCACTTTCTACTCTTTCTTGCTCTAGACCTCCTACCTTGAGCCCAGTATCAATCCACTCATTAGAATGTCGTGAATTGTGATCCAAGATATTCTTTGATTCCGTATATGATCTGTTCATTAATCCTTCTTTTGTGGAGTCATCGGCAACTGCTTGCGTTAATTGATCTAAGCCATTGTAAAAGGTTTCCATCGGAATACTATCGGGAATCCCGATATGCGGACAGCTCTTCACTAACATTCGAAATTGCACCCAGGCAGTGCTCAAGGTTTCATAACCCTTTTGCTCAAAATTCAACACATCCCTCCGTCTCCTTGCGTTGACGGTTGGAGGGAAGAATTTGTTCATGAACCTATCAACCAACTATTCCCATGTTTTAATCTCATTCGGCTCTAGTGACTGAGTCCATCTCTTTGCTTCATCCCGCAATGTGTATGGGAAAAGATATAACCTAAGTCTTTCTTGAGTCACATCAGGTAAGGAGAATGCACTGCACATGTCTACAAAATTCTTCAAATGCGCATGTGGGTCTTCTCCTTATAATCCTCCAAATTGACCCATATTTTGAATCATCTGTAGCATAATTGGTCTGATTTCAAAGCTTACATTCTCCTAAACCATAAGTCGTGAAATTCCTAGTGAGAAGTTGTAAAAATCCGGTGCCGCATAGTCTCTTATTGGAACATTGCGGTCAGCAGCAAGTAATATAGAATCTTGCGCTAGCCAATTTTCATTGCTCCAGGCTGATTGTGTCACATCACCACTTGCAAGTATGGGCACCTGCAGCAGGCGGCATCTAAAAAACTTCCAAGCAGCAGGTGGCATCTGAAAAGGCTTCTGAGAGTCAGGCGGTTAACCAGGGCATGGACTTTAATGCTGACCAGGGCATGGACTTTAATGCTGCCCATTCATCAAGTGGACGTGACCAACACCTATAAAAGATGAAGTCCCTCTAGAGTTAAGGAGTTCGGAAATTATCAAGATCCTTACTCTCTATAAATTGTAGTTATAGTCTTAGTTCTGTAGAAGCTGTGCCATGGTGTTGAGACGATAAAAAGGGTTGAGATCCACCAACACCACCGGTCAGGGAGTGGAGGAAGCCACTCTTGAGAAAGACACTCTGTCCACTCCTATACAAGTGATTGTACACAACGAGATTGAGCCAAATAACTACAAGAGATTGTATTCTTTTGCTTGACTCAGTTTCCTTCTTATTTATCAATTTGATTCCATTCGATTGAATATTGTTTTGTAAAGACACCTTGTTTCTTTATAAAATTCATATATTTGATCCATCATACTTACTATTATTTATCTCTTATTTATGTTGAATGCATTAATACTTTATGTATAACTTCATTCTAATGCTTAAGCCAACTTGACAACTTGGTAAAAGCATCCTTAACTCAGATTGTTCGAAAGAATAACTAAGTCGTATCAAGTAGAACGCCTAGTACAGCTAGAGATAGACTTACTGGTGTTTCCTGCATTCTGTCTTAGACGCATGCATCCTAAAGATAGGCTTTGTATGATATTCGCATTGAGAAGTGTTGAATAAGGTCTAACGCATAAACAAACAGATAAGAAAATCATCCCATCTCATCTACATCACATCGTAGTTGTGTACATTCATCTTAGACCGACACGTCCATCTATCTTAAATTCCATTTTCGCATGAACCATCATTCACCACTCAACTCATTTGTATCTTCTTGCACAGACACAACAAGTTAGTGTAAATAATACATTTCTCATATTCATTTAGGAAAACCCCTACAGTAAATCATCCCATCTAATCCACATCACATCTTAGTGCGTTCTGTGCATATAACTAACGCCCCAATGCGTTATAATTGCTTAAACGCATCAAAGCATAAACGCATCACTTATACTTAGAACTTATTTCTCCAATTTATTTTATACAATACACTCCTAGAGCATCTCACGATAGAAACGAATAAAACTTAAGCATGTATATGAGATATACAAGTGGATCATGCCTTAAGTAATAACCTAAATGGTCTGTAGTATAAAGACAAAAGAGGGATACCTTATCCTGGTCACATTAAGGATATGACTCACATTGTAGAGGTTTACAAGTGTTTTGAACTACTACAGATGGTCTGATCTTGACCATTCATATAAAGACAAAAGTTTGTATAAGACCGGACCACAAGGTGACTAGTCTCTTTATATAACGTCGTTGATAATTGAGACTTACATCTCACTAAAATGACCATAGGTGACATGACCTTAATTCTAAGTGTTTTTGGAACTCTTGCCTATGAGGGCTGCCCTTTGATTAGTATGGGTGAGAGTGGCCAGATTGCCAACTCAACAAGCATACCTTTTTGGAGATGTCTGATGGGGAGCTGAGAACTCGGTTACACAAGACGGAATTCACTCCTTCCCCGAAGCAGGGGTAAGTAGATAGATTGCTCCCTTAAGGGCTGGTTTTGGATCTTGAACATAATGGTCACAACCTCTCTTTGGAAGAGGGGCTCAGTCATAGTAGGACTATGACTTATTGTTCATTAGATGAACCAGTGATACTTAAGGAGTTAGATGTAACTACAGGGACAAAATGGTAAATTGGCCTAACTATACTTACGAGCGATCTGTAAAGGTTATTGCACTGTTGATTGGTTCATATGGACAAACAAATATATCTATAGTGAGAATAGTATAATTGTCGATCTTTAGTGAAGTGTTCGATAGTTAACGGATGGTTGATCTCGTGACTAAACAGTTTAGTCAGTTATTCACGTACGGTTGAATCTTCAAACTACAGGTCCATAAGATCCTCTTGGTAGCTCAATGGGTTGAAGTTAGGAATCAGATTTTGGGGTTAGTTTGAAATGTCCAGATTAACAAGAGGAAATTCAATTATATGTGATATAATTGGTGTGATGTATGAGATACATCAAGTTGAAGAATTAATGTAAATATGATTTACATTAAGTACCATAAAATAGAAAAAGAACTATGGTATGTTTCATATGATGAAATATTAAAACTATAGGTTATAAATATAATATGATAAGTTGGTTATCGTATTTATTTATAATATATTAATTATATGATAATTAATTTTCTTTTTCTTTAATAACCGATTAATTGGGAGGTTATTGGAAGTTTATGGTAACCGTGAGATAAAAGAAATTTTTTTTCCTAAATTAGAAGTTACTTTATTCGAAAAGTACTGATGGAGACAAGCTATCAAGTAAAAGTGTTTTACTAAGTGATAACATTGAGAGACTACATGATCAGCTAAGCAATCCCTTAGAGTTGACTATATGATAGTCATTCAGCTGATCATTGTTACACGATTGAGTGGCTAAGTTTATACGATAGGCTGCCATTTACTAAACGATCGAGCACATCGTCTATACGATAGACCAACTTCTTATCTCCCACTTGCTCGATCGTAGTCCTCCAGTCTCTTCCTCAAGCCAAGATCATATAGAGCTCACAACACCTGGATTTTCACACCGAGAATATCAAGGTAAACATTGTGGTGGTGTCCTCACTCAATTTGTGGATCGGGTTAGACTTAATTGGGTTCGAGGAGCTGTTGGTTGTTCGTGTTGTTCGTGTGGTGATCATTACATTCATGTGTTTCTATCTTTGGACGCATTGTAGATTGTTCGAGGGATTCTCGAAGAATGGTTCTTCAAAGGTATGCATCATCTATCCTTTGTATCATTGTTTAGCATGCTGTAATTTTTGTATATGCATGACCTGTTAGTTTCCGTTTAGATTGTAATTGTTTTGTGTTCAATTTGAATGGAATTCGGAATGATCCCTTTTCCTGCTCATGGAGATCCTCGTGTTTGATTTCCTTCACTATTTAACATGCAACATACATCATAGTCCCACAACATGGTAACATAACATCATTCTCACACATCCTCATAATGTTTCTTGTAAAATTTCATCATGCTAAACATCTTCATAACATACTTTATAAAATTAACATCATGCTCATGCATCCTCTCTAGTCAAGCAAAATATATATAAATAGTCTTAGAGAGTCAATAATAACATTTTAATTGTGTCACCTAGTATATAAGCAGTTCCAATAGTAAGATTACTTACCTCGAATCTAAGCCAAGTAACTAGCAAATCAATCTTTTTTTCATCCTTGACTAAAATTCTTGAATTCTCCCCTAAAATCACCAAAATTGGGCTTTGATAACGTCAAACAACATGCTTCCACTTCAGAACTCCTTCCAAAATGTGAACCCAAAATACAATGGGTATCAACCAATTGAATACAACCATCTGTGGGTATCTAGGAATCTCAAGAAAATCTAGAAAACTCACTTTCAACCACCAATAATAACCTTCGAGGCTGCTGGGCAACTTGCTTTAGACTTCAAAATTCCTTCAAACCACCAATCTACCGGCCAAATACCAAGATTCTGAAAACCATTAAACACATTCTTAACTTATCAACCAAAATCATGGAGTACTCAAGGAAAACTCACCTAAAACATAAGATTATGATGATCTCTAGTGTTGCCGGAGAGCGGAGAGTGGCTAAGCAACTGGGCGACGATGGTCAATGGTCTGAGTGACGGTTAATAGCAGACGGAACTGCAAACAGTCCCAGTGGCTTGAGTAGGTGGTAACGATGGCATCTGGAATAGAGGAGTGATGGCATTTACAGCTTGGTGTTGACACACGACACTAGACATTTAACAATGAATGAAGAGAGGCACAACAGACTCGAGACCGTGCTGGCACGGGGACCGATGACATGGACGACAAGCTGACGGATGAGGGTGGTTTGTAATTGAGGTGCTGGCAAACAAAAACACAAGAGAGAAAGAGGTAATCAGCTGAGGGCTAAAGGAAGAAGATGTGCTTAATGAGGTCCCTCAATTCTTTCTCTTTTTTTTTTCATATTTTAAAACCCTAAATGAAATATATATAAATATACTTCCGAAATCCAAACCCTATTTGCATTTAATTAAATACACATAAATATTTCCCTTTCCTTTTCAAATTCTGAATTGAAAAAATTCAACCTCCAATTGGAAACTAAATCCAAATTCCAAATTAAATCTCAAACCTCTAAAGTTTTATCTGTTAGGATGTATGCCCTAAAGCCTTGTAGTTATATGTTATTTGAAATACCGGTTGCTTATTTTATATATGCAATAATCTGTTAAATAAAGATCAAAGGTTATTTTATGTACCTTATGTTGGGGTTGATGTCCTAAATCTCGTAGGGTCTTATAATTTGTAAACCTTGTATGAACAAACATTTCAATGATTAATAATATTTTATATTTTATTCATTTTGTGTATAAAATATATCATATTTTAGTTGCATTAACCACAAACCAATAAACTAACATCCAAGGTTATTGTTGTAACTTAAACATGTATGTGGAGACATACAGGTGGATCATATTTAAGTCATAACCTAAATGGTCTGTAGTATATGGATAAGGTTGGGTACCTTATCTTGGTGACACTACAAGTATGGCCCGCTTTATAGGTGTTACAAATGTTGTAAACTGCTATAAATGATCTGATCCTGATCATTCATGTATTAGACATACGAGCAGGGATATTTTATACACAAGAGTTTGTATAAGACCAGACCACAAAATGTTTAGTCTCGTTATATAACGCCGTTCATAATAGAGTCTTTCATTTCACTAGGATGACCATAGATAACATGACCTTAATCCTAAGTGAGTTGTGACTCCTGCCTATGAGGGCGGTTCTTTAAATTGTATGGGTGAGAGTGACCAGATCTCCGACTCAAGAAGCCTACCATTTTAGCGATTCATTTGATTAGGGAGCTAGAAACTCAGCTACACAAGATGAAATTCACTCCTTCCCCGAAGTAGAAGTAAGTAGATCGGGGAGCTACAATTTTGGGGATTCTTCTAATTGGGGAGCTAGAAACTCAGCTACACAAGATGGAATTCACTCATTCCCCGAAGTAGAGGTAAGTAGATAAATTGCTTCCTTAAGGGCTAATTCTGGGTCTTGAACAATGTGGTGCCACACCCTCTCTTGGTCATCGAGGGGTTTAGTCATAGTGAGACTATGATCTATTGTTCATTAGAGGGATTAGTGGTACTTAAGAAGTTAGATGTAACTATAGGGACAAAACGATAATTTGGCCCAACTGTACTTACGATCAATTTGTGAAGGGTCATCGTACTGTTGATTAGTTATATTCAATGGACACAAAAATATATCTGTATTGAGAAGAGTGCAGTTGTCGATCTTTAGTAGAGTGCCCGACAGTTAACAAATGGTGGATAAAGTAATTAAAGATTTTAATTATTTATTCATGCACCATTGGAGCTTCAAGCTACAAGTCCATAAGGTCTTCTTGGTAGCTCAAAGGATTTAGTTGAGGATCAGTTTTTGGGTTAATTTGAAATGTTCAAATTAATAAGAAGGAATTTAATTATATATGATATAATTGACATAATGTATTTGATACAGTCTAGTTTAATTGGGGAAACAAATATTTGAATATGATTCAAATATATATTCTATGAATAAGATTTATAGTTACTAAATTTAATATAATATAATTTATATTAAATACCATAAAATAGAGAAAAAGAACTATGATTTATATATTGTATATGATGCAATATTAAAACTATAGGTTATAAATAAAATATGATAAGTTGGTTATCATATTTATTTATTATTATTAATTATTTGATAATTAATCCTTTTTCTCTCTAACTACCTTAGTGGGAAGTTAAACAGTTTTATGGAAAAATGGAATAAAATAAAATTTGATTTTATTATTCCACAGATCAATGTTACACTATTAAGTCTTGTACACGATTTGTTGAGATTCTATGCGATAGACACTTAGACTAAACGATTGAGAGTTCTTTCTATTCTCTTCAATCATCTTCTTCCTCCAAACCACAAACCCCCTCCTATCCAAAATAGCTAGAGTCTACCACTCATGGGTTCTCACACCGAGAACACCAAGATAACTAAGTGGTAGTGTCCACTACCTTTTGATTCTAGTTTGGTTGCTGCTTGTTCGCGGAGAGTTCGTGCTTGTTCGACGCGTTCGTGAACGTACAAGGGATTTACTTGAAAGCATGTTGTTTCTTATTACAAAGCATGCTGTAATTTATATTTTATGCATAATCTGTATTGTTGACTCTAAATATTTGTTTCAATCAAAATGGGATTTGGACGATCCGCTTCCGCTCATTTTACAATATCCTGGTGACACAACAGATATGACCCATTTTACAATTATTACAATAGTTGTTAAATGTTACAAACGATATGATCTTGATCGTTCATGTAGATACATGTGAGTGAGGGTATCTTATTTAAATAGTTTGTTTAAGACTGGACCACTAAATGGTTAGTCTCTCTTTATAACACTGTTACTTGAAGAGACTTTATATTTCACTAAGATGATCATAGGTGACTCGACCTTAATCCTGAGTGAGTTGTGAATTTATATCTATGAGGGTGAGATCCTTTGATCTATATGGGTGAGAGTGGTCATATTCACCAACTCTATATGCCTACCATTTTGGGAATTTTTTCGAATAGGGAGTTGGAAACACAGCTACATAAGATAGAATTCACTTCTTCTCATCTTTAGAGCACGTAGATGAATTGCCCCCTTAATAGCTTATTCAAAGTCTTGAACAATGGCTCATAAGGAGTTAGATGTAACTATAGAGAAAAAATGTTAATTTGACCCAGCTATAATTATGAGCAATTCGTGAAGGGTCAATTTACTGTGATTTGTTATATGTATAGACACAGAAATATATCTACAGTGCAAAAAGTGAAGTTGTGGGTATTTAGTGGAGTAACCCACAAATCAATGAATGTTAATTAATTTAATTAAAGAATTTCATTAATTAATTTTGAATCATTGGAGCCTCTAATCTATCGGTCCATTAGGTCCCCTTACTAACTCACTAAGGATAAAAATAAGAATCAACTAATTTTGGATTAATTTGAATTGTTCAAATTAAATAAGAGAATTAATTATATAAGATAAAATTAATATAATGTATATAAATACATTTTAATATATAGTTAATTATAAATATAATTTATAATTAATATTATATATGACATAAATAAATATTTGAATATGATTCAAATATTATTTACAAATGAGATTCATATAAAACTATAAATTAAAATTAATATGAATATAATTCATATTGAAACTATAGGTTATATAAGAGAATAAGATATTTGAATAAAATATAAGTACTAAATAATATGAATGAGATTCATGTCATAACTACAGGTTAAATTTAATATGAATGAGATTCATATTATAACTATAGGTTAAATTTAATGAGAATAAGATTCATATTAAAACTATAGTATATGAGAGGGAATATATTTGAATATGATTCAAATGTGATATTAATTAAATATATGATACTTAATTAATTGATATTAATTAGTTGGATTAATTAATGTTAATTTAATCTAATTTAATTTAATGCATTTTAATTTAATATTAAATTATATATAAAAGTTAAATCCCTTACAGTTAGCACGAGAGTTAACGGAAGATTGGGGGGAGTTATCTCTCCTCCCCTCTCACCTGTAATTCACAGAGAAAAATGTGTCTTTCTGTGATATACATGGAAGAATAAAAGTTCTGGAAATTTTTCTTTCAAGCAATCCCTCTCTCAAAATAGTCTTCCCGTACCAAACTCGAAATGCCCACAACTCCTTTGATTCTTGTTCCAAATAATAACAAGGAAGGTCCTAGTGGCGGTGTTCCTATGTGTTGAATTCATAGGAATTGCTTGTTGAACAAGGTGTTCGTGATAGGGAAAGGAAAGCATTGAAGATTGTCTTCAAGGGTTAGTCTTCTTCTTCTTTTCTTCCCTTGTAAAAGCATGCTTATTTGTTTTTATGTTTATCCTTTTTTGTATATTTTCTCTGATTTTTTTCACCATTCCCAAAACGAATTTTGAAAGCACACGCGTTTACGTGCTTCCGTTGAGGAATTTGATTCCTTCATTATCATGGTTAGTTTAAATTGCATTATCTCATCAAAATAACTCATATTAATTCTTAAAATTCAAAATACCACCCAAATAATCCCAGATAATTAAACTAACAATTACTTGAAAATTCAAGATGTCATAATCATATTCTGTTAGTGTAGAAACTCGTGATTTTCTTATTCCTTTCATATATGAGACTTCTCTCTTCTAATATTTTGTCAAAATACCAAACAATCAAAACCTTGGTGACAAATATTGTGTCTTCATAATCATTAGTAATAAGAGAAAATGGTGATTTGGGAAGGATAGAAGTAGAAACCAAAGAAGGAAGAATGTGAAGTAGAAGTGATGAAATTGGGAGAGTCTAGCAAGCAAGCCAAAGAAAGTAATGAATAGAGACTTTGGTAAGCTTAGGGATAAAACATCAAACCCAATCATAAGCTTTAAATATATACCATTGTTAAAATATGAAACAAATACTCAAAACTACTTCATGAAAGTTTGTTACATACCTATCTCTTTGTCAACATTCTTTCTTCCTCTCTAACTGAATAAAACAGCCTAACACACTTCCTGTAGAGTTTAGGAAAAATAGGTATTGGAAATTAGCCTTTATAACATTCACTGAAACTGAAAGAGAATGTGTGAAACAAAGAGATTGATTTGTGTACCTTCATTCATATTGTTTCTCTCCTTGATGAAACGAAGAGATACTTGCTTGTTGCTTTGAAAAGTGGATGTAGGTGCTGAATTCGTTGAATCACTATAATCATGAATGTGTTTTTCTTTCCTCTCCCTCTTTGATATTTTTCTTCTTTCACTGTTTGTTCTTCGATGGAGAGAGTTTTGTTTTCACAATTTTTTTTTCCTCCTTTGCATGTTCTGAGAGTATCATTTGCTAAAATTGCTTTCAATGTGTTCTTGGTATGACTTGTGTATTGAAAATGTGTAAAGAAAGCAGAATAAGTGGGATTTGATAGCACATTTTTTTAATTAACAACTGGTATCAGAGTAAGGAACAATCTAAGAAAACATCAAGAAAGTTTCAAGAAAGCACCAAAAAAGATTAAAATCTTAGTTCATGAAAATGGCAACAAGTAGAGAGAATTTTACAAATACAGAAGAATGTCTCTAAGGTTAGAGAGTTTATATAGTGCACTTATCTAAACCCTAAGTGAAAAAGGAAAATAATTAAATAATTAAATATATGCCAGATACCAATTTTAATTAGTTTTAGTAGGAAGCCAGGAAGTGATATCTTACATTCATCTGCTTCTCTAAACCCGATCAACGAGACCTGCATACTTTGTCATTTGAAGTGCCATATAACATATTTAAAAGGCATTCCAACAAATTTCCACCTTGACTTGAATTCTTTCACATACAACAGATATATCAAATGCAACATAAACAACATTGTCAGGCGTTCCCCAATTCTCTCTCATGTCCTAGAAAGTTCTAGGAGGGACCACTAACAATTCAAAATATTCAGCAAGTCTAAACAATGTTAGAACTTGCTATGTGGAACCGACTTGGTGAACATATCAGTAAAACCATCTGCTCACTTCTCAGGAAGTTATATCTTACGTCTATGTGTTTAGTTCTCTCATGATGAACTTGATCCTTGGTTAGGCATATTGCACTCAAATTATATATATCATAATACATAATAGTCTGATCATGATGTAACCCAAGATCACCAAGAAGTCCTCTCATCTAGATTCCATCTTCAACAGCTTCTGTTAAGGCCATGTACTCTGCTTTAATAGTAGACAAAGTAACTATAGACTAAAAGGTTGCATTCCATCTAATAACAGAACAATCCAAAGTGAACAACTTAACTACTTATAAACCTCATACTATCAATATCTCTAGCATAATCAGAATCAGAATAATCGTTCACCAAACACTTTGTATCATTCCCATAAACAAGACCAACATCAGACGTACCCATAAAGTAACGAAAAATCCTTTTAATAGTTTTCCAATGTTCCTTTCTAGGTTGACCCATGAACCTACTGACAACACTAACAGCATGGGCAAGATCAGACCTAGTACAAACTATAGCATACATCAAACTTCTCATTGCACTAGCATGCGAAACTCGAGACATATACTCCTTGTTACCTTCAGACTATGGTGAAAGTACAAATGACAAATGAGCATTTGCAGTACTAGAAGTATCTATAGGCTTAGCTGGTGCCATATTAAACCTGGACAATATCTTTTGAATATAGCCTTTATGTGAAAATGAAGCTTGTTTCTATCTCTGTCTCTATAGATCTCCGTACCCAAAATTTTCTAAACAACACTCATCTCCTTCATATCAAATTAGCACTGAGAAGATCCTTCAACTTTTGAATATCATACTTGGACTTTGCAACTATGAGCACATCATCTACACATAAAAGTAGATAAACCATTAAACTATCTTCAACTTTGTTGTGATATACACAACAATCATACTGACTTCGGTTATAACCAAGTCCAACCATATAGCTATCACACTGCTTGTACCATTGTCTTAGAGACTGCTTTAGTCCATACAAGGACTTCTTCAACTTAAAAACATAATCTTCTTTGCCAGGACATTGGAATCTATCTAGTTCGGCCATATAAATCTCTTATTCTCATTCTCCATGTAAGAAAGTTGTCTTCATATCTAGTGGCTGAAGTTTCAAATTTTAATGTGCTACCATAGCTAATAACACCTTGATAGAATTATATCTGACTACTAGTGAGAAGATCTCATTATAATTAACTCTTTCTCTTTGTGTGAACCCTCTAGAAACTACCCGAGCTTTATACTTAATACCCTTTGTAGGTGAAATTCCTTCTTTTTTCTTAAAGACCCATTTACAAGTAACAATTTTTCTCTCCTTAGGTCGTCTAACTAATTCCTAAGTCAAATTTTTATCAAGAGATTCCATCTCATCCCCTGTAGCAATAAGCCACTAAGAAGATTCACTACACGAAAAACTTCTTTATAGGTGGATAGCTTATGAGGATCCACCTCTTCAGCAACCTATAGTGCATAATCACCATATCTTCAAAACTATACCCTTTTGGAGGCCTAACGCCAACTCTTCTAACTCTATCACGAATTATACTTGGCTCATCTACTTGTCGATTAGAATGCTCAAGCACAATAACTTCTAGAATTTCAGTCACCTTAGTTTCTGGTAGCACGAAAATTTCTATACTAACATGTTGATCTTCTCTACCTTGGTGTTGTAATTCATTCGCAGCTAAAGTGAATTGCATCTCTACCTATTTATCAACACTACTATTCTCTCCCACACTAGTAGATGTCAAAACAGACTTCACATTTGAGTTAAACATCGAATTCTCATCAAAGATCACATTCCTACTAAGTAGAAGATGACAGACTTTATATCCCTTAACTTCATCCCCAAAATCCACAAATATACTGTTTTTAGCTCTCTGTTCTAATTTACCTTCATTAACATGATAATAGTCAGTACAACCAAAAACTCTTAACAAAGAATAATCTGCAGGCTCACCAAACCATACCTCATAAGGTGTTTTACAATCACTACCTATGTGAGGGCCATGGTTGACCAGATAACATGTATTTATTGTTTCTATCCAAAACCTTCTAGCCAACCCAACATTAGAGAGCATACACCTCGCTCTCTCCAACATTGTCTTATTCATATATTTTGCAACATCATTTTGCTGTGGAGTATCCCTGATAGTATGATGACGAACAATCTTTTCAGCTTTACAAAACTCATTGAACTCAAACCCACAGAATTTTAGAACATTATCAGTTCACAATCTTCTGATCTTCTTCCCAGTTTGTTTTCCAATCAAAACATTTCACTGCTTGAAATTCTTAAAGACATCACTTCTATGCTTCATCATAAATACCCAAGTCATTCTTGAGTAATATATAAAGTACATGTTGCCTCCAAGAGACATAACCTTTGAAGGTCCCCAATAATATGAATAGATGTAATCTAGTATCCCTTTTGTGTAATGAGCACCCCTTGAAAACTTGTTATGATGAGACTTCCTAAACACATAATGTTCAGAGAATTCAAGATGTTGCACCTTGTGACCACATAGAAGATCCCTCTTTGACAAAATTTACATCCCTTTTGCACTCATTTGACCAAGTCTCATATGCCACAACTTAGTCATATCCTTCTTGTGAACAACAGATGATGCAACAATAGCATAACTTGTTATTGTGGAACCTGATAGAAAATAAAATGTCTCATGTTTTATGCCTCTCATAATCACCTCAGAACCTTTTAGACATACATTGCTCCACATTTACCTTTGAAACTGTAACTCTTACTATCGAGTACAATAAAAGATATCAAACTCTTCATCATCAATAGAACATGTCTAGCCTCGTCTTAAGTGTAAAATACCTCACTATGTGCTTGTATCTTGACTGAGCTAATTCCAACTATCTTGCTAATACCATCATTAGTCATGCTAACATTCCCTCTGTCTATTTGTGGATACATTGATAACCACTCTCTATTTGGGCACATATGATAAGATATCCTAGAATTAAGAACCCATACATCATCAGAATGTGAATGTTCATTCACAATTAAAGCTAGATCTCCTTTAGAATCGATCTTGAATTCTTCAGGATCAATCTTAGTTTGTGCAACAGCGGTAAAAGCTTCCTTCTTATCATTCTTTTTCTTCTTATTTTGCTGCCTTTTTAACTTATGACACTCGATTTTCCAATGATCTTTTTCTTTACAATAATGACAAACATCATCTAACTTAGAACCTTTGATCTTCGAAGATTTATTATTCTGGTTCGACATTAGCTTACCAGAATTCCCAAATCTCTTGCTCCCTGTAGTAGCTAACCCATATGTTTGACTTTTTGTACCTGAACTAACTGCCATTCTGACGGTCCTTAATTCACTTCAGCAAAACAACAAAATATTTTGAGTGAAAACAATAATAATTTTCAAAAACCAAATGATTATGGGTCCTTTTTTTTATAATTATTTTACACTTATTCCTACAATAATAGTGGAGGATTTTTCCTAACAAAATTTTTTTAAGCACTTCAAAAAGTTCAATTGAAACAAAAGTATAAATATGAAATCTTGTGCAGGGGTGTACATGGGTTGGGTTGGATTGAGAGGATTCTTTTGACCAACCCAAAAATTTGAATTGGTCGAGTTTGCTACCAGAATGACCGAATAAGGTTTCCAACCCAACCCTTAAAATTCAGGTTGGGTTGTCAAATTATTTGTTTTTTCTCTTTTCTTTTTTATTACATTTTTTTAGTAACTTAAAATACTTAAATTTGTGTACAACATATATTAATAATTAAAATTTCATAAAATTCATATGTTAAATATTAAAATAAAAAATATCTATCACAAACTTCATACAAACATTATAAAAATATATATGAGTTATAATATTTATAAGTTATAATATATATATATATATATATTTAACAATATTAGAAATTTGGGTTGGGTTTAGACTTTTAGTCAAACTAAATTTTTAAAAGTGTAACCCCAACCCAACCCAACCTGAAAATAATATAAAAAATTCAATCTAACCCAATCCAAAATTAAACTAACCCACCTAACTCTTATAATTTGGATTGATTAGTCCGGTTGTTCGCGTTTCTCGGGTCATTTGAAGACCTCTACTTGTGAGATATAGTAACCATGAAAACAACATATATTAATTTAATAAGGAGACCTGAACATACTGTGATAGGAAGGCTTGTTATGAGGGTTTCCTGATTGTAATGCGTTTTCTACTTTTAATAGGAAGAAATCGTTTTTATTGCCTCAAGAAGTTCAACATGGATGGTTTTTTTGTCTTGCGTGATTGATCTTTATTTGTACATACAATTGCTTGATCATTGCCATTCATTTTACAATTGCTTTAGCTTTTACTTCCACTCAAACCACAAGGATTTTTTTTTTCGTACATACAAAACTTATTCTCTTTGGGAGTTGCCTATATTAGAAAACTTCTGCAATAGTTTTCAACATCATGACCAAGTTTTTTAGTAATGGAATCTAGGACTGTTCTTTCTTGAAAAACTAATCCATTTGGCTTTTTCTTTTTCTTTTTTTCCTTAATTATCACGTAATCTCTCTTTTAAAAACTAATCCATCAATATAATTGTTTTCTTTTAAAATAGTTAATGACAAAATATTATTTTGTGGATGGAAAACTAAAATTTGTGCTATTATGGTTATTGGTAAATTGATGGAAAGTGATTGTGTATATCTTTTCGTATCTCTTGCTAATTGATTGTGGTTAATGAGATATTTCTCTTCTTTTTTTAACTGTGAGCGGTTTTTTGCTTTAAATATTGAAAACTGTTGAAGGTGAACACATATAGAAAACCTTGTAATCATTCTGATTAACTCTTTAAAAGTGATTTGACGTTGTTAGGATTTTTTTTTTTTTTTTTTTTTTTTACTTGGAGAATATTTGAGAATGTGTGTTTCAATTAGGAAACATAAGTTACTTGAACGACTGTTGAGCATTACATCACATCTTACACAAGAGGACCATGTGAACGTAGATCGTCAAATGGTGCTAGGAGATTGGAATGGAAAATCCAAGGAGAGGGTTCTTTTATGCATAAGACAAATTGTATTGTGTACTAATGTTGGTAGGTGGATCATGTTGAGTAGGCATGAAGCACACTCAAGGCTAACATTAGGTTAGCCAAGATTTGTGTCCAAGATGTCAAGGCATGTGAATCGGCACATAGCAAGCTAACCAGAGGTTAGCTCATAGCCAACTCTACTAGACAACCTTGCTAAGCAAGATGATGTCAGTGTCGCTATAGTTGTGGAAGCAAATCTAGTGAAGAACAAGTCTAGTTGGATTCTTGACACTGAAGCCTTGAGCCACTTTTGTTCAAATCGAGACTTGTTCCATGAGTTCCAAGATTTTGCCAACAAAACAGGCGTGTTTATATGGGTAACTCTAGCATTGTAAACGTACTTTAAAAATGGAAGATTTTCCTAAAACTTACCTTTAAAAATCCTCATTCTTCAAATAATGTTTTGTTTGTGGCTTCATTACATAGGAATTTGGAATTTGGTGTCTAGAAATCTATAGAAATGGGCTAGACTTAGATTCTTTTTGAAGTTGACAAGCTTATCATTACCAAAAATTATGACTTTGTTGGTAAAGGTACTTAGCTAATGACCTTTTTGTTTTGAACACTATTCTTGTTTTGAATTTGATTAATGAAAGCACTTCTAATTCTCCTTATATTGTTAAATCTATTCATGTATGGTATGATAGATTAGGTCATATGAATGTTGCTCGATTGAAAACTTAAGGCATTATTAAATGTTATCAATGCATCTAAAATGCTTGAAATTGGTAAATGTTCCGTATGTGTATAGAAGCAAAGTTTACCCAGAAATCTTTTAAACCTATCACCATTAGATGTACATAATTGCTTGAATTAAACCTTAACAAAAAAATACTTGAATTTTCATTCTAACTTGACTGATTTAAAAAACACTACTATTAGAGATGTAAAAATTACTATATCACTTTTATCGATGATTTTTCTAGATACACAAAAATTCATCTTTTAAAATCAAAGGATGAAGTAGGTCATATGTTTTTGAAATATAAATCAGAAGAAGAAATTAATTGGATAAAAAGATTAAAAGGTTAATATTTGATAAAGATTGTGAATATAATGACATATCTCTCACATAGTTTTTTGAACTAAATGATATTATATATGAAATTACCACACCTTATTCTCCTCAACAAAATGGTATATAGTTGAACATAAAAGTAAAATACTTAAAGAAAGGATGAATAAAACGCATTTATGTTCTAGGATTATTAGGGGGGAAGCTGTACACTCTACTTGTTTTATTCTTAACAAGATTCTTCACAAAAAGCTACATAAGATACTGTACAAACTATGAAAATTTTATTCACCTACCTCAACTACTTGAGAATGTGGGGGTGCTTAGCCAAAGTAATGTATCCAACATTCAAGAAACCTACGGTTGGATGTAAAACATTTGATTGTGCCTTTATTGGTTATGCTCATAATAGTGCTACATATAGATTTATGAATTTGACTACTAAATCAATTTGTCGATATAGAGATGTTAAATTCTTTAAACATATCTTTTTCATGATTGAGGTAGTTAAAGAGTCTATTAATACTTCTTATAGTGATAAGATATCTGTTCTTTCACCATCTTCTATTAATAATTTGCATTTTAATAAATTTCATGCCATATTAGAAGGGTATTGTCATGCAAACTGGGTAAGTGATAATGATGAAGTAAGTTCTACTGGTAGATATGTGTTCATATTAGGCGGGGGAGCTATTTCATGGAAGATTGCAACGCAAATGTACACAGCAAGGTTCAACATGGAGTCTGAGTTTATAGCTCTCGATCTAGTAAAGCAAAATATTGAACGATTTGAAGTCTACTAGGAGATGTACCATTACAAGGGCATCGATATTCGTGTCATTGCCTATGGTTCACAAGTTGCCGTAGAAATTGCCAAGAACAATAAGTATAATGGCAAAACAAGGCACATACGTCTCAGACATGGGACTTTGAAACAATTGTATGTGAGGTCTGAGAAGAACTTAGCAAATCCTCTCACCAAATGCCTAACAAGGAGAGATGTTCGAGGGTCCTCATTGTGCATGGGCATCAAACCCTTAAGATTTCATAGTCCTTTCTTTAGGTGTTCCTAGTACGGACTTGATGGATAGTAGTAAAATCTTCATAGCTCAGTTTTTTAATAGTTGTCTTTGAAAAATTTGATGAAGTTGGTCCTAGTACAAACTAGATGTAAAGTCTTCATAGCTCAGGGATGTGTTTTAAATATGCGATGGAGTAAGTGCTATGTGATGTCTTATTAACACATTGTTTTACGTAGTTAAACCCAAATATAAGTCCAACTAGAGTCCTGACGAGTTTATAGTCGAACTCAGGGATTTCGTTCTATATATATGATGGAAAATATTGTTTCGATCTTAATGCCAGTTGTTTACTAAATATGCGGCGATTTTTTATCCTATTTTATTGCTAAAATAAAGAGTGATGAATGCGGTGGAAATCACACTTGAGAGTGTGCGAGAAGTACAAGATTCGAATGAATGAAGGTAGGGTTGAGAAATATATCTGCTAACATTCTTAAGTAAAAGCATAAATCATGCGTTCATATAAACTACTCAAAAATTAAAACCCACACTTCTCAGTGTATTTGGCCACAATATCCTATCTCTAAGATGTATGTGATGAGTATTTGATGCAAAAGATGTTTCTTTATTTCTAAATATGCTCTCTTCTTGTTTTATGAGGTTTAAGTCCTTGGTCTTTTCAAACCTAGATTTAATCTACTTCGAATAATCTTTCAACTTATTCAAATAGTTTATAAAGCATATATAAAATAAGTTGAAGGCATGATTAAGTCTTAGTTCATGTTAGCAGCAATGTTTCTCAATCCATAAAGAAATTAGTTACTCATGGTAAAAGTTGAGGAGATGGATAAGAGATAAATTATAAATGCGTTCATATTGAGAAAAAGAAGTCTTTCGATGTTTACATAATACAAATAACAATTGTAGAAGAAAAGAGATAGAGATAAAAAGTCAAGTCGTGGTATACAATTCCTTGCTCCCTCCGGCTCTGTGGACGACTGCTTCACAAAGAGTGTGTTGAAGGTGAGGTTCCCTTTTTACTTCCAAAGAGGAATCCTAAGCTTTTGTTTAAGATTTCATGAGGGCTCGAAGGGGAAGTGTTTTTTAAGTAAGAATTTGGGCAGAGTTTTTCTCCAATGTCTTGGTTACTGTTGCATGGAAATATTATTGGGTATTTATAGGCATCAAGGAGCAACTTTTTCTTTTCTTACTAATGATTATGTTGATAAGATGCATTAAATTCCATATAGTGATGCACCGCCTATTCTGAATCAGAAGTTCTTTGGCTCTGTCGTGACGTTTTCTTGTCAGCTACCAACTTGGTATCTAATTTTACTTCCATCACCCATGTGTCATGTAATCCTTTATTGCATATGGCTACCAATTTGTTTAACTATCTGATTCCAATGTTGGATTGGAGAACTTTTTGCGATTGCATAAGTAAATTTCCTGCACCCAAAAAGCATGATTTTTATAACTTTCGTAGATAAAAAGACTTTGTGCGTGTGTGATCGCATGATATAATTATTTTTATGAATTCCTTATCAAATTGTCGCATTTTCAAGGCTTTTTTTCTATTTTTTTAGATAAAATAGGTAAAACAACTTGTATTTCTACAAGTTATCACACCCCCAAATTTAAAACAATGTTTGTTCTCAGGCATATATTTAGAGTCCTAATGTATCTTGAACATTTTGACGCATTGCCTCAACCTCTAAGAGTGCCTCCAGCTCTAGATTTGCTAGACCAATGATTTCCTTAGTTTTATTCTTCTACCTAAGAAAATATTTTCAACCTTTAGAGGGCAAGCTTATTCTTCAAAAATCCCTTACTCATTTCCAAAGCTATCTTATATTTTGTTTTCATGAGTGGGCTTTTGGTTTTAAATTTTAGAAAAAAAAAATCTCCTTGATGCACTTACTTAGGTTTGATCATGTGATGATCCAAGCATCTCACTTTCATTTTGACTTACCCCAACAAGTGCCATGCGGACATCCAACTACGAGTAAGGTACTCTTTTCAGACTAAACTCATGCCTTTAAGTTTTGAACATGGCAACAGAGTTGCGATCAATTATTTCTTATGTTGATCACGATTCTCACCTTCATTTCAGCTTGCCCCCATGGATGTCATGCGAACATCTAACTACGAGAAGGTTCCGATCTCAACGCCATTTCTTTTTGGATAACAAGGAGATTTCAAGAGATTTTAAAAAAAAACTTGATTTTACACACATTTAGCTCAAACATCCCCCTCCCTTCCCATATTTAGAGGTCAGCAAGGTCCTCATTGCTGAAAATTCAATTATGTGATGACTTCAGAAAGATATCGCAAAAGAGGTTTGAGACAAAGCTTGCGCGCATACTAATTTAAAGAAATGTTTCCTAAGGCAAAGTCCTAAAGCTTAGTACTAACACTAGTCATGCTAATCATTGCATTGGTAACATAGTATCATCATTGAGGTCATTGCCGAATGCAACAAAATACAGAAGTCTATTATTGATCAAGAAAGATATGCAATAGACAAACTAAAAGGAAAGGCAAAGAAAAGTTGGCGCTTAAGATGGAATTCATAGATTAATTATAAAATTTTGCGATGACAAATAGAAACATTAAAAAAAATTGAAAAGTAAACGCCCCAATTTTAAATTTTCTCCCCAATCATTGTTATCTTGCTCTAGGTGTGTGTTTTCTTCTAGGAATTATAAAGAAGTTTGGTGATGCTAGGGAATGGCTAGTCCAACCATGAGGTGAGCCACGAAGTCTTGAAAAAACTGAATCATGAAGTGAAACTGCTGCCTTTTCTTTTGCTGGGGAATGAAGCTTCTGGTGACGGTCTGTGTTGAACTTCTTAAACTTGTCGTTGGAAAAATTCTCTTAACTCATTCTGTTGCATAACGAGTTCTTGTTGTCATCGCATCAAGTTACTCATCTAAGATGCGATCATGTTCTGTTTCCACGACAATTCATCAAAACCTACTAAGATAGGCTCAAAGAGGTCATCATGAAGGAACTTGTAACATTCGTGCACTTCTGGGTCTTCTTCTTCAGATGCATTAAGGTTATGGCATTGGCCTCTTTCGTCAACTTGGTGTCCACTGGTGTCACCAATGCCTGATCCTCCACCTACTTCAAGTGTAGGAGTTGGTAAGCTTGGGTTATTAGCAATGGGAATTGTTGATTGGACGTTTGGTAATTGTGTTGGTAATTGTGTTGCAGCGTTTGGATTTAGGGAAGAGTGATGTTGGTGATTGTGTTGCGGTGGGAAAAATGGGGAGAGGGGGCTCTTCAAAGGATGGAGAATTCTCAAGCAATGGAGTGCACTTATTTAAGTCAACGCCTAATCTCGGGGACTCCCTATATAATGATGAAAAGGGTTCATCAAATTTGTCTAGATGTGGGGGAGAATCTGCCCTAGGCTTAAGCAAGGAGGTTTGGCTTCAACGGGAGGGAGGCTTCTCAACTTGGAATGTTGTGATCACCTTTTCATCAACGCTTGACGAAATGACCATTTTTCGCTTTTTATGCTAAGTAGGCTCTAAAGGAGATTTGGCTTGTTAAGGTCACTTCTTTGGCGGGTTCTCAGCTTCCTGCACTAGTAATCTCATGAGATGATGGAGAGACTAACTTGGAAGTGTTCCTTTCACTTCCACATCCTCTTCTTCTTTACACCACCCTTGCGTTGTGCACAACCTTCTAATTAGTGATAGAAAGAATAGGTGCCCCCTTAGCTTCGAGCATGAAGTCCATATCTGCCCTATGATAATGCGACTAACTTTGATTGGAATCAGTCGTATCATGCAGTAGATAGAAATCACGCGATCCCTTGAAACTGAGTGGTCATGCGTCATAGGGAGTAACTTCCTCTTTATGAAGTAGAGCGTCATATTTGCCTCAGGCGTCAGGTTGTGTGGTGATAGAGTCTTCACTTCCTTAGCAGATGTTGACCATTTAGTCCCTAGTTGGGCGAACACTTTCAATGCATCCTTCTATTCTTCAGTAATTGGCTCTTTGATGATTCTATTTCCCTCAACTTTAAGGATGACTTCCAAATTATATATGTCATTGATTTTTCTATGCAAAACCGACTATTGCATTGCCAACATCTGCTATATATCTATCTAAATGTGGCATCCCATCACAAAATGCACGAACCACTGCTAGCTTGACCGTTTTGGCTCTCTCAAAAAAATCTCTCCACTTTATCACATCTACCATGACTGATGAAGGTGGGCAGTGGTGCATTCTCTAGGAAAATCCCATCTCAAGAAAGATTGGTGGTCTCTTCTTTGGTACTCTATCCTCATCGACCATGGACGTTTTTCCCTTTTCTTCCTTCTTCGACGCCACTTTTCTCGGTGCCGTTTCCTTCTTCGTGGCTTTTGCCACTTCCTTCACCAGCTACTACTTCTAGCCACTACTTTTTTTCTCTTGTTCTTCCTCCCTCAAAATCCTTTTTCCTTCTTGAATTTTCTTCATATTACGCTTGATGGGTAGAGCTTCTCCCTCAGACTCTCTTTTCCTCATTGCTTTCTTCCATCCATTCTTTTTCAAACTCTAGTACGGCATGCTCCGTACTATCCATCGACTTATTTGATCTTGCATGCGATGAGGCCCCAACTCCTTCAATATCCTCATCTCGTAGTTCATGATAAAGTTCCATCGCGACGATGAGGATTTTGGCTTCCTTTCTCAGCTCTTAGAAGCTCTCATTAACCTTCTTGGCCTTAGTGACCAATTTTTCAGCCAATCATTCAGCAGAGGATGTGGGTAGGACTATTACTTCTTCCTCACTTCTTCTTTAGAAGATAAATGCATTAAGCCTCCACCTTTTCATCTCCTTATTTCTTCACCTTCTTTTGCTTGAACGCGAAGAACATCTTTCCAAGGGGCCCTTCCTTAACGCTTATTGGGCTTGGCACATTAGATGCTAGCACCTCAGTGCCACTTGCTGTAGGCCCAAAACCATGCAGTGAGAGTTCATACTCAACCCCCGCCTTGCTGGGTAGGTTGATGATGCCTTCATCCTCGAGGGACTCGAGTGGCTTCAAATTTTTTAGAATCTCTCCGTATACCTCTCGCTCGTCCCTTCGCCTTGCTTCGCTAGCATAAGACGTCCGTGGTAAAACGCACTCTTATGGGGATGACGAATTTGATAATGATAGCAGGCAAAAATGCACGTTATCACAGTGCTAAGTTCATAAACAATGTTGGATTGCGTTGATGAAATATGTTAATTTACGTCCATTAAGCATCGATTTCATAGTATTGTGGTCGCATGAGTTCAACGCATTAGAACAGTTGATTTTTGTATTTTTGTGCAGAATATGCGTTGATGAAATGCAAGAATTGCTATCATAGGAATTCATTGGTCGAACGCAACTTCACCACAAGGCTTTGCGATGATTTTGTTCGCAGACATTCGCCCGAGAAGGATCGCCGTAACTTGGTCAGCGCAACATGGTGGGCGCATCTGGGTGAAAGGCTAATCAATCGCGATGGGACAGAAAGCTGATGACAGTCGAATCCGAATTAAGTTCACACCCGATAACGATCACAAAATATATTCAGCTTCTCGGTAACAATTATTCGATGCATCGGTCAGGAATTAAAGTCGTCCCATCTGTACAACCATGAGAGAGAAGCCGCCTTTCACCATGGATGCTCTATAAATACCAAGGGCATTATTCAAAAAAGGGGTTGACGAGTTAACCAGTTCACGAGTTCAGCTATTCTTTGTTCCACAAGTTCACAGTTTTCTTTCATTTTAAGGTGGAGCAAGAGAAGAGTGGTGATGTCGGAGATCGCTCAGGGCAACTCGAGAGAGAACTTTGGGGCAAAGATTATCTTTTGAGCATGAGTAGAAATTAGTGTAAAAGCCTGGGCAGTAAGACATTGCTTCCAGGCCCTTTATTCTATACTTGCATTGTTATTTTGTACTTCATCTTCATATTTATACAATGGAAGTTCTATTTCTACCTGTTCACTCTCTTAACACGCATGAGTAGCTAAACTAGTCGAATGGGTTGAGGAAAACTAAGCTAACATGACCTAGGAAGTTCATTGCTTGTGTTTGTCTTGTTTTATGTTGTGACAAATACGCTTTAGAGCTACTCGAGAGAGAGTCTAAAGAAAGAACCTAATGACTCGAGAGAGCTAGGTTTGAATCTTGACTTGAGAGAGCAAGATTAGAACTGCATAAATAAGAGATAGGGATTTAGAGATAAGCTCTGTTTGTCAACCTGCATCGCATGCATCCTAGAGATGGGAATGATATTATGTGGTTGCCTTATTTGTGTGTGTGTCATTTCGTCATCGCATAAATAAGAATAGAGGCTTATGTGTAGGTCCTATAGACTTAGCGCATATATCGAATGTGTTCTAACCTTAGAAGCTGTGGCATTCATACCGAGAGGTGGTTTACTGTTGTATGCATATTGCATGATCGCATAGCATGAACGCATCCTAGGAAGTGTTAGCTGAAACTTTTCTCAACCCGTTCACCGCATACTCATCGCATCTTCCGTTTACCAACTCTTTTCAAACTCTGTCGCATTTATTTATTTATTTATTTTTCATCAACGCAAACAACAAACCCAACAATTTATTTATTTATTCGGTTACTGCAAAAGTTATTCTTAAAAATTACCAACGCAATCTCTTTTCAAAAGTTCCTATGTTCGACCCTGGACTTACCAGGAAACTCAGAGGAATTTACACTTGGATTCCACTAGGGAAACTTGAGTGCACAATGTAATTTCATCAATGTATATCATCCATATTTCCACTTCATAAAATCAAGCATCAAGTTTTTGGCGCCGTTGTCGGGGACTTCGACAAAATAGAGTGATAACGGTAATTTTTCTGATTTCTTTGCAGACTCTTAATCTCTGGCGAATTACGACCCGGAGATTGAGAGGACATTTAGAAGGAGATTGAGAGACCGCCAACAGCAACCATAATTCGATAAAGAAGAAATGGCGGAGCAGCTTGGAAATGGAGCACCAAATGATAACAATGTCATGGCGAATCTAATCCTGTTGGCAAACGATCGCAATAGACCCATCAGGGACTATGCATCGCCAAACCTCTATGATTTCTCTCTGGGAATCATGAGGCCTGCCCTCAACGGAAGGCGTGGCGAGGACCTGCACGCCCACCTCCGAAGCTTTATTAAAATCTGCAATACTTTTTTGTTCCGAAATATCTCTACCGAAGAAGTTCGACTAACTCTATTTCCATTTTCTTTGTGTGATAAGGCAAGAAAATGGGCATATTCTCTCGAACCGGGAAAGATCACTTCGTGGGAACAAGTGGTGGACAAGTTTATAAAGAAGTATTTTCCACCAACTGAGAACGCTAGGAGAAGGAAATTAATAATAAATTTTGAACAAGAAGATGATGAATCGCTCAGCGATGCTTGAGCAAGGTTTAAGCGGCTGGTAAGAGACTGTCCACATAATGGCTTACCAGATTGCCTGCAAATGGAGATTTTCTACCAATGATTGAATCCCTCTTCGCAGACCACTGCCAATGCGACAGCCGCTGGTAGTCTACTCGACAAAACATATAAGGAGGCAAAGTATACTTGATCGAATTTCCAAAAATCTCGAGGATTGGAGGGAAAGCGATCAGAGATTAAGAATCAAAGAAAATGGCGCAAACTGGGGTCATCGCATCCCTATAAAATCACCTCCAAAATATGGCTTGATCCTTTGGCCATTAACTTTAAATGTGTTTGCCCCATCTTTAGGCATTAGCTCTATCACTCCATGAGGTTAGATCTCCTTAATAATAAAGGGTCCCAACCAGCACGATTTTAATTTATCTGGAAACAAACATAGACGTAAGTTAAATAGCAGGACCTTTTGGCCAACTTCAAAATTTTTCTTACTAATGCATTGTCCATGCCAACCCTTCATGCATTATTTGTAGATCTTGGCATTTTCTTGTGCTTGTAATCTCCATTCATCTAACTCTAGTAACTTAAACTTTCTTGCTTCTCTTGAGGCTTCCATATTAAAGTTGGGCTTCTTGGTGGCCCAAAATGTCTTATGTTCAAGTTCCAAAGGTAAACGACAAGCTTTACTAAAAACTAGCGCATATGAGGACATTCTGATGGGTGTTTTATATGTTGTGCGATAGGCCCATAGCACTTTATCCAGCTTTTGTGCCCAATCTCTTCATTTGAATTGACAACCTTTTCAAGTATTGATTTGATTTCCCAGTTGGACACCTCAGCTTGACCATTTGTTTGAGGATGGTAAGCTATTGCGATTTTGTGATGAACATTATATTTAACCAAAAGCTTGTTGATGATGCAATTGATGAAATGAGTTCCTTCGTCGCTTATGATGGCATGTGGGGTGCCAAAGCGAGTAAAAATATTTTTCTATAATGCATCATTTCTAGCGCATGAAGTTGCTTCAATCCGTTTTGAAAAATAATCAACGGCTACCAGAGTGTAGTTATGGCCATTGGAGAGCGGGAATGGGCCCATGATATCAATTCCCCATACATTAAACAAGATAATGTTCAACGACATCTCATATCTTCCAGAAATGTTCCCTGTGCGTTGCAGTTGTCGCACTCATAACATAGTCTATGGCATCTTTAAACAATGTAGGCAAATAGTACCCACTCCGAAGTACTTTTAGTGCTATGCCCTAACTTCCAAAATGGCCACGGGATGGTTACTCATGACATTGATATAAGATGTGATGAAAGACAGTTTCTGGAACACATTGCCTTAGGATATGATCTGAGCCTCTTTTATAAATATATGGCTCGTCCTAGTAGTAAAACTTACATGTATGCATAAGTTTCTTCTTTTGTTGTGAGAATATTCCTCTAGGAATTGCTTGCAGAATTGAAAATTATCAATTTATGCATACCAAGGCAAGAATTCATCAACATTTCATATTGTTTCAACATTCTCAAGCCGTGACAGATGATCTACAACTTTATTTTCTAATCCCTTACAGTCAATAATTTCAGTATCATATTCTTGCAAGGGTAATACCCATCTGATTAATCATGACTTTGTGTCCTTCTTGATCATAAGATATTTGATGGCCGAATGATCCGTATGAATGATTACCTTTGATTCCCACAAATATGGTCTTAATTTTTCCACAACGAACACCACTGCGAGCAATTCCTTCTCGATTGTTGTATAATTCTCTCGTGCACTATTGAGGGTTTTGCTTGCATATACAATTGGATGAAAAAATTTGTCCTTGCATTGGGCTAAAGTTGCACCCATCACATAATCGCTCGCATCGCACATCAATTCAAATGGTTTTAACTAGTCAAGTGCGATCAAAATAGGAACATTGATTAGCGCTTCTTTTAATGTTTCAAATGCTCTTGAGCAGTTACGATCAAATTCGAAAGGTCTATCTACTTCCAACCGCAAATTCAATGGTCTTGCAACTTCAAGAAATCCTTGACAAATCTATGGTAGAATCCAGCATGTCCAAGGAAGCTTTGAAGTATTTTCATGTTGGTAGGCAATGGCAATTTTTCTATGGACTCAATTTTAGCTTTGCCAACTTCCAGCCGGTATTTAAACAACATGTGCCTAAGTACAATTCTCTCAATTACTATGAAATGAAATTTCTCCCAATTCAAAAATAGTTTTGTGTCTTCGCATCTCTTCAAAATCTTCTTAAGAATTAGTAGACATATTTCTATATACTGAGAAGACATCTATAAAAATTTCAATTGACTCTTCAACATAATCAAAGAAGATGGCCATCATGCACCTCTGAAAGGTGCTTAGGATGTTACATAGCCGAAGGGCATGCGCCGGAAGGCGAATATCCAAGTTTTTTTTTTCTTAGTCCTTGAGTTCGATCATGATTTGGTTGTACCCTGCATAAGCATCTAGGAAGCAAAAGAAGTCGCTCTCTACTAATTTGTCCAACATCTGATCAATAAATGGTAGTGGAAAGTTATCCTTCTTAATAGCTGCGTTGGGCTTCCTATAGAATATATATATTCTCCAACCTGTAACCATACGCATCGGAATTAGTTCATTGTTTTGGTTGGAAACTACAGTCATTCCTCTTTTTTTGGGATGCATTGCACGGGACTGGCCCACGTTTATCCAAAATAAAAAAATCATTCTGGCGTCCAACCATTTAATAATTTCCTTCTTGATAACTTTCTTCATCGTAGGGTTCAGTCTGCTTGGTGTTCAACAGAACCTCCTTTTCCATCCTCGAGCCTAATTTTATGCATGCAATAAGATGGACTGATTCCTTTAATATTAGCTAGGGTCCACCTTATCTCCTTAATATATTTCTTCATGACCTTCAAGAGAGCATCTTCCTTCTCTTCTGAGAGTTTAGCTAAAATAATGACATGTAAAGTATCATTCTTACCAAGGAACACATATTTCAAATGGGTAGGGAGTGCTTTCAATTTTAAAACTGGCGATTGTTCGAGCAAAGGCTTGATTTTGCCTTCTCAATCTTCTAAACCCAAGGGCTTAAAATTCCCTTGTCTCTCTTTTATTGCATAATAGGATTCAAATTTTGCGATCGCCTCATCCTTCAATTCCATTTCTTCATTGATTTTAAATTCTAATCTACAAGGCCAAACCTCTTCCAAGTGAACCATTTTGCATGTGTTGATCTCATCCGGATATTCCATCTCCTTACAAATGTTGAACTTCATCTTTGGCCATTAACTTGCATGGTGATTTCTCCCTTGTGCACATCAATTTGGATTCTTCCGGTGGATAGGAAGGGTCTTCCCAAAATTATGGGTACATCTTTATTCGCTTTGTAGTCTAAAATAATGAAATGAGATGGCAGAATGACTTTAATCACTTTCACGAGCACATCTTCTAGTTTCCCTCTGGGTGTACCAAGGAACAATCCGTCGATTGCAACATAAGCATGGTGGGTGCAAGTTCTCCCATTCCCAGTTGCTTGAAGATTAATAAAGGCATAAGATTGATGCTAGCTCCAAGGTCGCATAAATTTTGCCCTATATAAACTCCTCCAAGGGAACAAGGAATGGTGAAACTCCCTGGATCTCGCATTTTTTGTGAAATAATGGTGCTACAATCTTGTGTTAATGTGACAGTCTCGTAATTTTCCATCTTTCTTTTCTTTTATATGATATCTTTCAAGAATTTTGCATAAGATGGCATCTGCTCCAACGCCTCGATGAGTGGAATGTTAATATGCAACTTCTTTAATTTTGGGTTTTATGTCCTAAAACTCGCAGTTTGTAAAAGATAAACATATTCTATAGTCACTAAACTTATTATTCATTTTATAAATTGCATACGTAAAAGTCTAAATCCAATAAACTAAGATCCATGGTTATTATATGAATACTTGAACTTTATATAGAGACATAGAGATGGATCAAGTTCGAGTAAATAGCCAAAACAGTCTATAATACATGATAAAGGTTGGGTGCCTTATTCTGGTAACACTATTGGATGAGGCCTACTCTGTAGCTGTTACAAGTTGTTGTAAAGATACTACAAACGAAGTGATCCATATTCGTTCATCTATTGACATGAGGAGCAGGGGAATTCTATGCAATGAGTTTGCATAAGATCAGACCAAGAAATAAGTCACACTTACTTTATAACGTTGTTTACTGTATAAGACTGACTATTTCACTTAGATGACCTAGGTAACTCGATCTTAATCCTGAGCTAACTATGAACTCCTATTTATTCAGGATTATCCTTAGATTTGCATAAGTGAGGGTTACCTCAATAGCACTGGCTCAATAAGCCTCCCATTTCAAGGGTAAGACTGGGTAGATAGCTGAGGACATAAGGTGCAAGATGGAATTCACGCCTATCTGATTTAGGGATAGAAGAAATATTGTTCTCTTAAGTACTGAATCCAGGTCTTGAACAAGGGACCCCCCTATCACTGGGCTGAGAGGGATCTGGTTTGGTGACTGGATCACAAACTAGTTCATTAGAGGATCAGTAAAAACTTAAGGAATAAGACGTAATCTTGGGGGTAAAACTGACATTTGACCTAGTCATTATTACGAACAACCTGTGAAGGTTCGACTTATTAATTATGGTTAAATTATGTGGACATAATATATCTACAGTGAGGGGAGTGCAACTAGGGGCTTTAATGGAGTGACCCATTAGTTAACAAATGGGGATTAATTTGGTGTAAAGAGCTTAGCCAATTAATCTCAGATCATTAGAGCCCATGATCTGTAGGTCCGTGAGGTCCTCCCTACTAGCTCGTAAATGGATTAACTTTAGAGTAGCATGATAAGTTAATTTGAAACGTTCAAATTAGAAATAAACGGAATTGGAGAATTAATAATTAAATATGATTTAAATATTAAATTCATGAATGTGGATTCATGAAGGTGAATTTGTATGAATTTAATTTAATATTTGATATTAAATTAATTATAATTAATTAAATTATTTTATTAATTATTTATTATTAATTTTATTATAAAATTAATTGATGAAATTAATTTATAAAATTAATAAATGTTTTCAATTTTGAAAAATAAAATTGATTTTAGAAATCATTTTATCAAAATTGGAAAAAACACAAGAAAAGATAAATATGGGATTTCTCCACCAAGCAGCTCACTCAAACCCGCTTGCTCTTGCTTCAATTCACCAAGCATGAGCTACATCTCATGCAGCCTTCTTCTTTGCATGAATGTCCTGCAATAAATAGAGAAGATGAAAATGGAAATCGGGCATGCAAACCATTAGAACTTGCTGAAGTTTTGTTGAAAACTTGTAAGGTTGAATAAGTGTTCTTCAAGTTGCATCAGTAGTGTCTTCTCCAAATTCCCTTCATTCAGACTTATTTTGAGTCCCACAACTCAATCTAAAACTCCAAGAGAATAGTAGGAAAGATCTTGAGGTGGTTCACAAGAAGAATTGGAGAAAATTTACAGCTAAATTTGAGATTCAAAAGGGTCTACAAAGGGATGACATGAAACCCTCTTATTATTATATGTGCATGCTTTATTTACAGTCAAAATTAATGAATTGGAATGCTTATTGATCCTTGTTGCTTCCGCTACATGTTGATATACTCATTCAATTGGTATCACAGCATCATTAAAGCACTCAATTTGGTTTACTTTTAGTGTGGTGGGTTTCATGATATATATGAAAATGATGAACTGATAAGATTTTCTTAGTTTTGGCATTTAATTTCTCTTTGATTCCTTGATTAAATTTATAATTGGCTCGTGTTTGATGAGCTTATATGTGTACTCAAGAGTCTATAATTTTTTTTGGAGTCATTAGAGTTAAAATTAAGTTGTAATTAAAGAAAAAAGTGAAGAAGGTCGAGCAGAAGGAACCAGTTCTTCAGCTTCTGCTCAAATCTCGTCAAAGATTTCAAGCGAGAGCAAGATTTCAAGCATTCGGGTGAGAGCGAGATTTTCACAATTTCAGCAAGATTCCATGTACAAACAGCCAGAAATTTCAAAGTTTCAAGCGAGATTCTGATGGAATTTTCGAGTGAGATTTCGTGTTCAAGCGAGATTTTGAATCATGTTTGAGCGAGATTTCTAGTTCGAGCGAGATTTCTAATGGAATTCCGAACAAGAGATCAAGTTCGAGCGAGATTTTGAATAAAGTTCGAGCAAGATTTTGAGCTAGGAGTGAGAGATCGAGTTTAAGCAAGATTTTTTAACCAGTTTATGAGTTTGACCCGTTGACTGAGCAAGGACCATCGAGGATTCACCGATATGATCGGTTTTTTTCAAACTTGACCTGGTTCGCGTTCAAAAGGGTTTTACTTGGTCCGGTTTAGGGGGTTCACATCCGGTTCAAGCTGTTTGGATCCGGTTTAAAGAGGCTCAAACGATCTGGTAGCAGTTTGGAGATTTCGACATATGGAACACCTCCAACTTGAAGATTATGGCCGAAGAATTGAGTGTTCTTAACCGGTTTTATAAGTGTACGTGAGCAGTGTGAGGTAATAAAATGGTTTATCATCTAGACATTGTAGGTTAGAATCCAATTATAAGCATTATACTTGAATAAACCACTTAGACTTAGGGTTGTTTTAATTAGCCGAAAAGAACCTAAGTATAAATTTACCTAAATTAATAGAACACTTTAGTGAGAGTTTAATAACTTATATATGATAAAAGTTATTAAGAACACTTCAGTGGGAGTTTAATAACTTATATATGATAAAGTTATTAAGAACACTTCAGTGGGAGATTAATAACATATACGTTATATTATTTTTAGCTTCACATCCCTAAGAGTTCACAATTGAGATTTAAGCGATACTTCTGTCACCCTGGGAGTGACCACCATATGGAAAGTATTTTCATAAATCTGGATTTTGGTGAATAAGGGGAAGTCGTTCGAACATAAATCAAATATATGATAAAAAGATTTCTATTGCCATGTCTCCACATAGTTCACATCAAGAGATTTATATGACGCTTCGTGTCACCCTAGGAGTGACCTCCACACGGAAAGTGTTTGTATAAGTCAACAACAAGGTGAACGGGGGAAGTAGTTCATAGTAAATGGTTGAAGGATATGTGTTAACATATCCTACAGTCTCTTTCGTTAGTTTGGATCGTGAGATTCCTATGTTGCACCTGCTGGTTTGCTTTAGGCGACCCTTTGCTAGTCATTTAACGATGTCTATCTCCACGGAGGGTTGTAACATAGGATTTGGAAGAACTCAAACTCCAGAAATGGATAGGATTTCTTAAGTCCATTCCCAACCTTGACTCTCCATTTCGATTGCATAGTTGGGGCCAACCTCTGACGTCTGAAAACGGAGGGTTACACTTACAGAATTACTAAAGTGTTAGTAATTTCTGACCAAAAACGGTAACTAAACGACTATAGGAATAAGAGTTATTTTGGAGATAGTGTTTGGTCAAAATTTTTTGCTTTAGTGAAGGAGTATCTAACTGCCCCTCGGTAGAATGTATTCTGACTCACTATAGTATCATTGCAAATAAATAATGGTTATGGGTACATTATTACTTGTTTTTCTAAAACTTGATTTTGGATTTAGTTGCAATTTGCTAATTAGAATTTGTTTAAATTTTTCAGAGTGTCAAATTCTTCTAGAATACTCACTTCCGACTTAGATAACGGTAAAATCGAATCAACAAACAAATTACTAGCAGTTGATAATACCAAAAGAGTTTTAGCAGAGGATTGTTCTCTATCTTTCAACTCATCTAAAATTTTGAATAATATAGATGAGAATGCAAAATTCGAACAACAAGATAAATATGAATTACTTGTTATCGAAACATGTTTAATGGAAAATGATAAAACCTGGATAATTGATTCATGTGCTACTAATCATGTTTGTACTTTCTCATAGGAAACAAGTTCTTGGAGATAACTGACAGAAGGTGAAACAATCTTTAAATCAGCTCAAGCAGTAGGAGATATGAAGTTATTTATAGGAGATAAGTACATTTATTTGAAAAATGCTTATTACATTCCTTCTATGAAAAGGAATCTAATATCTATTTCTTGTTTACTAGAAAAAAAAATTATAAAGTATATTTTGAAAATGATGAAATGTTCATCAATACAAGAAATAACCAAATTTGTTCTGCAAAATTAGAAAATAACTTGTATTTGTTAAAACCGACTGAGGCTAGAGCCGTTTTGAACGTAGAGATGTTTAAAACTGCTGAGACTCATAAGAAAAGGAAAGTTTCTCCAAATGCCTATCTCTGACACTTGAGACTGAGTCACATAAATCTCAACAGGATTGAGAGACTGGTTAAGAACAATTATCTAAATAAGTTAGAAGACAATTCATTACCACCTTGCAAATCCTGTCTTGAGGGTAAAATGACTAAAAGATATTTTTTTGGAAAAGGTCTTAGAGCCAAAGAACCCTTAGAACTCGTACACTCAGATCTTTGTGATCTTATGAATGTTAGAGCTAGAGGATGGTATGAATATTTCATCAACTTCGTTGATGACTATTCCAGGTATGGGCATATTTACCTGATGCACCAAAAATCTGAAACATTTGAAAAGTTCAAAGAATATAAGTCTGAGGTTGAAAACCAATTAGGTAAAAAGATTAAAACACTTCGATCAGATCGAGGTGGTGAGTATGTGGACTTAGAATTCCATAACTATTTGATAGAATATGGAATCCAGTCTCAAGAGTTGTCATGCTCAAGTCTATCATGATACTTCTGTCCATAGCCACATTTTATGATTATGAGATATAGCAAATGGACGTCAAGACTGCCTTTCTTAATGGTAATCTTGAGGAGACCATCTATATAACTCAACCAGAGGGGTTCGTAGTTCCAGATCAAGAGCAAAGAGTTTGCAAGCTTAATAGATCTATTTATGGGCTAAAACAAGCATCTAGATCATGGAACATTAGATTTGACACTGCGGTCAAGTCGATTGGCTTTGATCAAAACATTGATGAGCCTTGTGTCTACAAGAAGATCATCAACAGCTCAGTAGCTATCCTGATACTGTATGTGGATGATATCCTACTCATTGGAAATGATGTAGGGTATCTGACTGACATTAAGAAATGGCTAGCTACCCAGTTCTAAATGAAAGATTTGGGTGAGGCGCAGTATGTTCTAGAGATCCAGATCATTCGGAATCGTAAGAAAAAGAGGTTAGCTTGTCTTAGGCATCGTACATTGGTCAAATGTTGATCAAGTACGGGATACAGGATTCCAATAGGGGTTTGTTACCTTTCAGGCATGGAATCATTTTGTCTAAGGATCAATTTCCTAAGACACCTCAAGGGGTTGAAGAGATGAGACGGATTCCCTATGCTTGTTTATGCCAAAACTAAAACTATATCAGTATGTGTTTAATTATTTATACCTGTGATGTATGTTATAAATAAATCTTGTATGTGAATACAGTATGTCATGTAGATTTAAAATCCCACCATAGAAAGCATGTTACATGAATTATGTATATGTTATAATGTGTTATAATGTATAGAATGCATGTTTAGGGTTTCTGTTATTTAATATAACTATTATATTAAATTTGAATGCCTTTGATGTTTGTTGTGGATGTTTAGCATGTCTAAAATTTTATAAGTTGTTATATAATTGGGTTAGATATTTGAAATCCATAACAAAGAACAACTGCATGTTCACATAAGTTAAACACTTGTTTTAATAGTTAAAATAGGTCGCTATCTTATAAATCACAGTTACAAACTCAACCGATATATAATCCTATCTAAGGCTGGGGGTACTTAAGTTGACGGTGTACAGAACACCTGCTACCTGGAGATTATAGCCGAAGAATTGAGTGTTGTTAATCAGTTTTATAAGCATACGTGAGCGGTGTGAGGTAATATAAGGGTTAATTACCTCGACATTGTAGGTTAAAATCCAATTATAAGCGTTATAATTGGATAAACCACTTAGACTTAAGGTTGTTTTAATTAACCGAAAAGAACCTAAGTATAAATTTACCCAAATTAATAGAACACTTCAGTGGAAATTTAATAACTTATATATGATAAAGTTATTAAGAACACTTCAGTGGGAGAATAATATATACGATACGTTAATTTTAGCTCTCATGTCCCTAAGAGTTCACAATCGAGATTTAAATGGTACTTCGTGTCACCCTAGGAGTGACCTCCATATGGAAAGTATTTACATAAATGTGGATTTTGATGAATAAGGGGAAGTCGTTCGAACATAAATCAAATATATGATAAAAAGAGTTCAACTGCCACATCTCCACATAGGTCACACTGTGAGATTCATAGGACGCATCGTGTCACCCTGGGAGTGACCTCCATACGTAAAGTGTTTATATGAGTCAATAACAAGGTGAACGGGGGAAGTAGTTCATAGTAAGTGGGTGAAGAATATGTGTCAACATATCCTGCGATCTCTTTCGTTAGTTTGGACCGTGAGATTCCTATGTTGCACCTACTGGTTTACTTTAGGCGCCCCTTTGCTAGTCATTTAACAATGGCTGATCCCCAAGGAGGGTTGTAACATAGGATTCAGAATAACTCAAACTCCAGAAATGGATAGGATTTCTTAATTCCATTCCCAACCTTGACTCTCCATTTTGGTAGCTTAGTTGGGGCCAACCTCTAACGTCTAAAAATGGAGGGTTACACTTATAGAATTACTAAAGTGTTAGTAATTTCTTACCAAAAACGGTAACTAAACGACTATAGGAATAAGAGTTATTCTGGAGATAGTGTTCGGTTAGAATTGTTTGCTTTAATTAAGGAGTATCTGACTACCCCTCGATAGCACATATTCTGACTCACTATAGTATCGTTGCAAATAAATAATGGTTATAGGTACATTATTACTTGTTTTGCTAAAACTTGATTTTGGATTTAGTTGTAATTTGCTAATTAGAATTTATTAAAATTTTTGAGCATGTCGAATTCTTCTAGAATACACACTTACGAATTAGATAACGATAAAATCGATTCAACAAACAAATTAATAGCAGTTGATAATACCAAAAGAGTTTTAACAGAGGATTGTCCTCTATCTCCCAACTCATCTAAAATTTTGAATAATATAGATGAGAATGCCAAATTCGAACAACAAGATAAATATGATTTACTTGTTATCGAATCATGTTTAGTGAAAAATAATAAAACCTGGATAATTGTTCTTTTCCTGAACATCCCGTATTGTAAAGAACTTCAATGTTTCACGGTAGTGAGCCTTGTAGTTTTTTTTTTTTTTCAACTCTTCAGTGATCTACCCTGTTTGAATTTCAAGATTTCGAGTGGATGTTGCTTGATTTTTGCATAACCGCCTCATTTTTCAGTATGTATATTTTTTTACAGATTTTCCAAAAGGGAAGTTGCTGGTTGTTGTAATGAGCTTGATGCTTGTTAGTACCCATTCTATCTTTGATAGAATCCAGGTGGTCCATCTCCAGAGGCACTATGATGGTTGACGTGTGCTTGCTGATTTCCTCCCCACAAAAAATTTGGGTGGTTTCGCCAACAGGGTTGTAAGTATTTAAAAATGGATTATTTTTTACAAAGTAGACAGAATTAGGGTTACGTGGACACACCTCGAATGAGTGAGGTTCTTCGTAGAGAATGCAACTCTTGTTGGAGTGAGGTTCTTCGTAGAGAATGCATTGTTGGCCATCTGGGTGACTACATTCACTTGCCCATTTCTAATGCCAATTTTTGTTATGGTCATCGTTTGCAACAAACTTGTCATCGCATTCACCTGTGTCTAAAGTGATGCAATGGCATCATTACTCTACCCTCTCTCATTTTTTCTTCAACCATATTTGTTTTGTGGTTCTTTGACATGCGATCAAGGATGTTTTTAGCTTCAACATAAGTCTTGTCCAACAAACCGCTTGCTACAATAGCGTTCAAAGCTATTTGAGATGCTGAATTCAAGCCATAATAAAAAAATCTCCATTTCTAAACAATCAGGGAGTCCATTGTGTGGACAATCTCCTACTATGATTTTTAACCTAGCCCACACATCGCTTAATGTTTCATTTTTTTTCCTGTTGAAATTTTGTGATTCCCCTTCTGCTTTTTATGTTTTCTGTAGGTGGAAAGTATTTCTTCATGAACTTCTCCACAACTTATTCTCATGATGTGATTTCTCCAGGTTCAAGTGAATAGACCCACTTTCTAGTGTCGTCACATAGTGAAAATGGAAACAATATGAGCCTATCTTCTTCAGAAGTAATGTTGGGGAATACAAATGTGTTGCAGATTTCGATGAAACTCCTCAAGTGAGTATGAAACTCTTTGCCTCGTCTTCCTCTAAATTGACCAGTTGTCTAAATCATTTGGAGCATAACAGGTTTCATTTCAAAACTGGAACCATCTAGTGTTGGTCGCATGATCCTAGGTGAGAAATCATATAGGATTGGTGAAGCATAGTCCCTGATGGGTCTATTGCGATCATTAGCTAGAAGAATGGGTTGGTGAGAGCATCCGCATTATCATTGATTACTGCATGCAGCTCTTCTGGATTATCTCTTTGATCAGCCATCCTCTGAGCTCTATTCCTTTGTCCCTTTTTTTTTTATTTGCTCTCCTTCTGTGAAAGGTCCTTATGATCTTTGGGTTGTATACAAGCTCAAGTGTAGATCGCTTGCTCATAAAACGTTCGTACCTTTTTCACAAATAAAGGTACTGTTAGAGTTAGAAAACATGCAGTGGAAGAAAAACGGATCATTAAGCATTCTAATTCATTAATTTTGGCTTTGAATTAAGCATGCTCATAAACTAACAAGAGGGTTTCATTACATACCTTTAAAGAACACCTTGAATCACGATTCTCAGCTGCAATCTTCTTTATCTCTACTTGTGAACCACCACAAGGCCTTTCTTACTATTCTTTAGGTGCCTTGGATTGAGTTGTGGGGTTCAAAATAAGTTTGAATTAAGGGAACAAGGAGGATAGGTCACTGGATCACCATGGTTGAAGACCTTCTTCAACCTCACGGTTTCTCAGCAATTTTCAGTCAAAATCATGTCCAATTCTCAGCCCAATCTTCTTGATTTATTGCATGACAATCATGCAAACACCATTGTTGCATGTATTGCAGCTCATGCTTAGAAGATTGACTGAAAATCATGGTGGAACCATGAATAAGCTACTTGAATAGAAAGTGGAAAATCCCACTTTTTGGGATTTTTCATTTTCTATTCTTTTTCAAATTTTATTTTTCTAATTGATTTCTAAAACCAATTTTTATTTTCAAAAATGAAATCTTTATTAATTTTACAAAATTAATTCAATAATTATTTTTTCTAATAAAATTAATAATAATTAATTAATTAAACAATTTTATTAATTTTAATTAATTCAATATCAAATATTAAATTAATTTAACACTAAATCCACCATCATGAATCCCTATTCACGAATTTAATATTTAAATCATATTTAAATGTTAATCGATTCTCCAATTTTGTTTAATTCAAAATTAAACGTGTAATTATATCACATATACTTACTAATTCCTTTCATTCGAATTTGAACATTTCAACTTAACTTATCAAGTTACTCTAAGGCTAATCCGTTTGTGACTAGTAGTGGGACCTCATGGACCTATAGATCATGGGCTCTAACAATCCGAGATTAATTGGCTAAACTCTTTAAACCTAATTAGCCCCCATTCGTTAACTACGGGGTCACTCTACTAAAGTCCGTAGTTTCACTGCCCTCTCTGTAAATATATTTTGTCCACTCGATATAACCATGATTATTAAGTTAACCCTTCACAGGTTGTTCGTAATAACGGTTGGATCAAATGGTTGTTTTACTCCTGAGATTACCTCTTGTTCCTTAAGTCCCACCAATCCTCTAATGAACAATTGGTTTATGATCCGATCACCAAATCGAGTCCTTCTCGAGCCAATGAGAGGGTGGGGCCCCTTGTTCAAGACCCGGAGTCAGTACTTAAGAGAACAACCTCTCTACTATCCCTGAAAGTGAGTAGGAGTGAATTCCATCTTGCACCCTATATCCCCAACTATCTACTCAGTCTTACCCCTGAAATAAGAGGCTTATTAAGCCGGCGCTGTTGAGCATACACTCACCTATGCAAATTTAAAAATAATCCCCAATAAAAAGAAGTTCATAGTTAGCTCAGAATTAAGGTCAAGTTACCTAGGTCATCACTTTGAAATAGTCAGTCTTAAATAGTAAACAACATTATAAAGTAAGAGTGACTTATTTCATGATCTGATCTTGTGCCAACTCATTGCACATGATGGCCCTACCCCTCATGTCCTCACATGTACGAATTAGGATCACTTCGTTTGTAGCACTTTACAACTTCTTGTAATAATTACAGAATGGGCCACATCTGATAGTGTTACCAGAATTAGGCGTCCAACCTTATACATATATTATAGATCATTTTGACTATTTACTCAAACCTAATCCACTTTTATGTCTCCATATAAAGTTCAAGTACTCATGTAATAGTCATGGATCTTTTAATTTATTAGATTTATTTCTAAAACGAAATAAGCAATTCATATATTCAATAACAACTTATTAAATTTACAGAATAAGTTCAATGTTTACAAACCACAAGTTTTAGGACATAAAACCCAACAAGTACAATATGCCAAAAGCTAAGACATGCGAAAATCAGAAACAATAATTTCAGTGAACTTAGTTACCACAATCCCCAATGGAGCCAAAAACTTAACGCGTTTTAAATATGCGATGGAGTAAGTGTTATGTGATGTCTTATTAATGCATTGTTTCACTAGTTAAACCCAAATATACGCCTAACTAGAGCCCTGGTGAGTCTAGTGTCAAACTCAGGGATTGCGTTCTATATATGCGATGGCAAATATTGTTTTGATCTTAACGCGAATTGTTTACTAAATATGCAATAATTTTTTATCATATTCTATTGCTAAAATAAAGAGTGATGAATGCGCTGGAAATCACATTTAAGACTGAAACAGTCTATGCGAGAAGTACAAGATTCGAATGAATGAAGGTAAGGTTGAGAAAAATATTCACTAACATTCCTAATTAAAAGCATAAATCATGTGTTCAAGCAAACTACTAAAAAATTACAACTACATTTCTCAGTATATTTAGCTACAAAATCCTATCTCTGGGATGCATGCGATGAGTATTTGATGCAAAAGATGTTCCTTTATTTCTAAAGATGCTCTAGTCTTATTTTATGAGGTCTAAATTCTTGGTCTTTTCAAACCTAGATTTAATCTACTTCAAATAATCTTTCAACTTATTCAAATAGATTATAAAGCATACATAAAACAAGTTGAACGCATGATTAAGCCTTAGTTCATGTTAGCTACAATAATTTCTCAACCCATAAAGAAATTAGTTGCTCATGGTAAAAGTTGAGGAGATGGATAAGAGTTAAATTGTAAATGCATTCATATTGAGAAAAAGAAGTCTTTCAATGTTTACACAATACAAATAACAACTGTAGAAGAAAAGAGATAGAGATAGAAAGTCACATCGTCGTATGCAATTCCTTGCCCCCTCCGGCTCTGTGGATGAATGCTTCACAAAGAGGGTGTTGAAGGTGAGGTTCCCTTTCTACTTCTAGAGAGGAATCCTAAGCTTTCACTTAAGATTTCATGAGGGCTCGAAGGAGAAGAGTTTTTTAAGTAAGAATTTGGGCAGAGTTTTTCTCCAATGTCTTGGTTGTTGTTACATGGAACTCTCGTTGGGTATTTATATGCATCAACGAGCAACTTTTTCTTCTCTTACTAATGATTATGCTAATAAGATGCATTAAATTTCATACCCTGATGTGTCATCCTCTGCGTCAGAAGTTCATTGGCTCTACCGTGAAGCGTTCTTGTCATATACCAATTTGGTCTGTGAAGAACCTTTCTTTGTGTATCCTCTCTCGAACAAAATTAGCAACTTCTTGAAGACTTTCTTAAAGATTTTCTCGAACAAAAAACAAGACACAACCACAAAGAGTCCTTGATATTCTCAGGGTGAGAACCCAGGAGTGGTGAGCTCTGACTATTTTGGTTTGAGGGAAAGTTTGGGTGGAGGAAGTAGATTGAGAATTCTCTCAAGAACACAAGATCTCAAAACAATTCTGTAAAACTCATTCCTACAATCTGCTATAGAAATTCGTAGAGGAAGAAGAGAAAAACATATTTTCTTTTATTCCTCTTGCCATAAAATTAATAACCATCCACTAAAGTGGTTAGAGAGAAAAGATGCGGAAGTTATTATTCAAATAATAATAAAATATGATAACCAACTTATCATATTTTATTTATTTAAACTATATGTTATATCAAATATAACATATAACCTATAGTTTTAATATTGTATCATATACAATATAAACTATAGTTTATTTTCTCTATTTTATGGCATTTAATATAAATCATATTTATATTAAATTTAAAAGCTATGAAACTCATTCATAGAAAATATATTTGAATCTCATTCAAATATTTATTTCCTCCCATTAAGTTATAATGTATCAAATACATTATGACAATTATATCATATATAATTGAAACAATTTAATTATATCATATATAATTAAATCTCTCTATTAATTTTAACAATTCAAATTAATCCAAAAACTGATTCTCAACTAATTCCTTTTGAGCTACCAAGAGGACCTTATGGACCTATAGCTTGAAGCTCTAACGGTACATGAATAATTAACTAAACTCTTTAATTACATTATTCACCATCCGTTAACTTTCTAGCACTCTACTAAAGGCCGACAGCTGCACTCTTCGCACTATAGATATATTTCTGTGTCCATTGGATATAACCAATCAACAGTACGATGATCCTTCACAAATTGCTCGTAAGTACAACTGAACTAAAATACCGTTTTTCCCTTGTAGTTATATCTAACTCCTTAAGTATCACTGATTACCCTAATGAACAATAAATCATAGTCTTACTATGACTGAACTCCTCTCGGGCCACATTGTTCAAGACCTGGAATCAGCCCTACTTCGGGAAAAGAGTGAATTTCATCTTGTGTAGCTGTGTTCCCAGCTCCCCAATCAGATGAATCCCCAAAATAGTAGGTTTGTTGAGTCGGTGATCTGGCCACTCTCACCCATATAAATCAAAGGACCACCCTCATAGGAAGGAGTTCACAACTCACTCAGGATTCAGATTATGTTACCTATGGTCATCCTTATGAAATGTAAGTCTCTATTATGAATGGTGTTATATAATGAGACTAAACATTTTGTGGTTCGGTCTTATACAAACTTCTTTGTATACAATATCTCCGCTTGCATGTCTAATACATGAATGATCAGGATCATATCATTTGTAACACTTTACAACAATTGTAATAGTTACAAAGCAAGTTATACTTATAGTGTCGCCAAGATAAGGTACCCAGCTTTATCCATCTACTACAGACCATTTAGGTTATCACTTATACATGATCGACCTATATGTCACCACATACATGTTTAAGTTACAAAGATAATCTTAGATGTAAGTTTATTGGTTTGTGGTTAATGCAACTAAAATATCTCATATTTTATAGACAAAGTGAATAAAATATCATATATTTAATTAATCATACAAAGAGTTCATTCATAATGTTTACAAACTATTCTTACTAGATTTAGGGCATCAACCCCAACAGGATTCATGTTTGAATTAGGTATTTTATCGATTTGATATTTGACATTAAATTATTAGTATTTAATTAATTAAATTTGTTTAATTAATTAAACTAAATTAATTTCAATTTTAAAAGAAAATCAATTTTTTAAATTGAATTTAAATTATATTTAATTTAGTTTTAAATAAAGTATAATTAAAGTTTGAAAATTTGATTAATAGTAGATTTGTCCCATTTTTTGAGTTTAAGTGGATTTTTCCAACAATTAACACCTAGCCCACTAATTGAGTGTCATTTGAAGTGTCAAATGGCTATCTAATTAGTGCTTGCATGCTTAGGTTGATTAATACTGGATTTTTTTTTATAAAAATTGAGGACATGCAATTGAATTTGGAGAAAGAAAATTCTGCTGGAAAATTTTCTCTCAAACCCTCTCCAAACCACTCAAAATTCCCTCTCAATTTGGAGTTCTGCCACTCAATTCAAGACTGAGATTAGTAAAGTAGACACTCTTGGTGGTCTACTAAAGAGATTGAAGGGCAATTTCATGGAGCCTGTAAGGATTAAGTGGTTTTTTACAAAGGTTGTAAAACTTGAAACCCTTTTATTTAAAACTTAGTTTTTTAGTATGTTTGTTACTCAAATTAATATAGTTAGAGTGCTTAATGATTCTATTAGCTTCCGTATTTTGCATATTTACTCTATCAATTGGTATCAGAGCATGATTTAAGCACTCAATTAACATTAATTTGAGCATGGTTGGTGAATTCATGAGATGCATAATATGGTGACTGATATGGTTTTTTCATCCAGCTTTGGCATTCGATTTTTCTTTGATTATGTGGTAATAATTTTAGTTGGTTCTTCTTTGATGGGTCTTAATGTGTGTTTGAGTGTCTTTAATTTTATTGGAGTCAATAGAGTTGAAATTAGGTTGTAACTAAAGATTCAAGCAAGCAAAGTCAATTGGAGAAAACTCAAAACGGTGCCACTGCCTGGCAACGTTGCAACGCTGCCCATAGAATGTTGCAACCTATTCTTCCTGAAGCTCGAGACGTTGCAACGTTGGGATGGAGCATCGCAACGCTGCTTATCTCAATCCAGAAATGCACATGCACGAGGATGGGTTTGCAGGAGTGGTCCAGTTCGACCGGTTCGGCTACCTGGGGTCTGATTCATCCTTATTTGGTCTGGTTTAGCTTATTTTGGAGCATTTAAAGGCCGACTCAGGTGATTTGGATCCGGTTCAGGTCGAGTCGAGGGGTCCAGAGGCAATTTGAAGTTTTTTTTGTAATAAAATTTATAATAATTAGCTTATTTGCTTGCTTAGGATGCCAAAGTTAGTCCATATCAGTGTTGTTTAAATATCTATGCATGTGGCGTATGTTATATTTAAATTAAAACATGTGCGTGCATATTGTATGCCATGTAGATTTAAAATCCATCATAGGAAAGCATGTTTCATGCATTAACATATGTTATAAATTAGTTATAACATAGTATGCATGTTTAGGGTTTCATAAGTTTAATATAATTGTTATATTAAAATATGGAATCCTTAAGTGTACGTTATAGCATGTCTATAGTTGTATAAGAGTTATAAAATGAATTAGACATTTAAAATATATAACAAAGATAATACATGCTCACTTAAGTTAAATAACAACTTGTTTTAATAGTTAAAATAGGTCGTTATCTTATAAAACACAGTTACAAACTCACTCGGTCTATAATCCTGTCTAAGGCTAGAGGTACTTAAGTTAACGGTTTACGTAACACCTGCTACCTGGGATTATAACCGAAAAAATGATCGTTGTTAACTGATTTTACGAGCATGCATGAGTAATGTGAGGTAATAAAATTGTTTTATCACTTAGACATCATAGGTTAAATCCAAATATAAATGTTATACTTGGATGAACCGCATAGACTTAGGATGTTTATTAGCCAAGATATACCTAAGTAAAAGAATATACCCAAATAATTAGAACGCTTCAGTGGGAGATTAATATCTTATGCGATATATTATTTTTAGCTCTCACATCTCTAAGAGTTCACACCATGAGATCCATGCTCGACTTCGTGTAGCTTTTACTACGACTGCTCCATTTGGAAAGTGTTTGCATGAGTCAATAACAAGGTGAATAGAGGAAGTAGTTCATAGTAAATGGGTGCAAGAAATGTGTCAACATATCCTACGATCTCTTCCATTAGTTTGAACCGAGAGATTATTATGTTGCGCCTGTTGTCGTTTTTAGGCGGCATTAGCTAGTTGCTTTTTACAGTTATCCCTCGTAGAGTTGTAACATAGGATTCGAAACAACTCAAACTTCAGAAATGAATAGGGTTTTATAGTTCCGTCTTGAACATTGTCTTTCAATTTGGGGACATGTTCATACTGTTCTATGAAATCTGAAAATGGAAGGTCACACTTACAAGAATTACTAAGTGTTCGTAAGTACTTGATGAAAACAGTAACTAAAAAACTAATAGAATAAAGAGTTATTTTGGAGTTAGTATTTAGTCAAGAATGTCTTGCTTTAGTGATGCAACATTTGACTGCCCCTCGGTAGCATCTATTCTGACTCATTAAAGTATTGTTGCAAATATATAAGAAATATGGGTACTTTATTACCTTTGCTAAAAATTGGATTTAAATGCAATTTTCTAATAAAATTTGTTCTTATTTTAGCATGTCAAACTCGATAATTCAACTTCTAGCCTCCGATAATTCAATGCTGAGAGTTATTCAAATTGGAAATCAAACATAAATACGATACTAGTGGTTGATGATCTGAGATTCGTTTTAATGGAGGAATGTTCTCCTCTTTCTAGTTCAAATACAAACTAAAGTGTTCGGGATGCCTATGAGAGGTGGGTCAAGGCTAATGAAAAAACCAAAGCCTACATTTTAGCAAGCATATCTGATGTGCTTACTAAAAAGCATGAAACCATGGTCACTACTAGAGAGATCATGGAGTCGTTACAAGGGATCTTTGGACAGCTATAAAGTATGTCTACAAGCATACTTTATAGCATATCTGATGCTATAAAGTATGTCTATAATTCCCACATGAAGGAAGAGACCTCTATTAGGGAACACGTTCTGGACATGATGGTCCACTTTAATATTGAGGAAGCAAATGGCACTATCATAGATAAGAAAAGTCAAGTTAGTATGATCATGGGAATCTCTTCCGAAGAGTTTCCTAAATTTTCGTACAAATGTTGTAATGAATAAGATTGATTACAATTTGATTACTCTCTTAAATGAAATCCAGTTTTATCAATCTTTAATGAAAAATTAAAAAAAAAATTAAAAAGAGGGCGGGGGGGAAGCAAATGTTGTTACCCAAAGAAAGTTTCAGAAGGGATCAACATCTAGTATGAAACCTTCTAAAAATAAATTTGTCCTTTCAAAGGATAAGAGTATCCAGATGAGGAAGAAAGCTTCTGCTAGCAAGAGCAAGACAAAAGTTGCAAAAGAAAAATGTTCCATTGTAACGAAGATGGGCATTGGAAACGTAATTGCCCAAAATATCTTGCAGAAAAGAAAGCTAAAAAGGCGAACCAAGGTAAATCTGATTTACTTGTAATAGAAACATGTTTAGTGGAAAGTTCCCATTTGACCAGGCACCGCTAATCATACACTTTCATTTAGAAAACTAGTTCTTGGAAGCAGCTGTCAAAAAATGAAATGACTTTCAATTAGGAACAGGTGAAGTCATTTCAGCTGAAGTAGTTTGAGACACCAAGTTATGTTTTGAAGATTCCTACATTTTGTTAGAAAATATATATTATGTATCTAAGATGAAAAGGAACTTAATTTGTGTATCTTGTTTACTGGAACATATGTATAAAGTAACTTTTGATATAAATGAAGTGTTCATTAGTTCAAGAGGTGTTAAAATATGCTCTCTAAACTTCAAAATAACTTATATATGTTAAAACCAACTGAGACAAAAGTTATTTTAAATATAGAGATGTTTAAAACAGTCAAAACTCAAAATAAGAAATGAAAGATTTCTCCTAACGCCTATCTTTGACACTTAAAACTTGGTCACATAAATCTCAATAGAATTGAGAGATTAGTAAATAATGGACATCTAAATCAATTAGAAGACAAATCTTTACCTCCATGTGAATCATGTCTTTAGGGAAAAATGACTAAAAGATCTTTTTCAGGAAAAGATCTTAAAGCCAAAGAACCTCTAGAACTTATTCATTCAGATCTTTGTGGTCCAATGATGTTAAAGCTCAGAGAGGATTCGAGTATTTCATCAGTTTTATTGTAATTAATATTTAAATCAATATTTAAATATAATTAACACTTCAATTATTTTTAATTTTAACAAATTAAACGTTTATCATATCAAATATAATTATACAAACCCTAATTTCAATTTGAACAATTCAATTTGATATTATTTCAAATTCACTCAATTTAATAATTCAAGGTGTTCATGTTTTATGAGCTAGTAGAGGGACCTTATGGACCTATAGATCATGAGCTCCAACGATTTAAGATTAATTGGCTAACACTCTTTAGACCAAATTAATCAGTATTCGTTAACTATCAAGTCAAACCACTGTAGCTCAATAGTTGCAGTCTTCTCACTGTAGATATATTTGTATCCACATGATTTAACCATAATCAGTAAGTCGAACCTTCACTGGTTGTTCGTAATAACGGTTGGGTCAATCTATTGTTTTACCCCTGATATTACATCTTGCTCTTTAAATTCCACTGATCCTCTAATGAATAATTGGTTTGTGATCCAATCACTATACTGGATCCCTCTCGAGCCAATGAGAGGGTGAGGCCCCTTATTCAAGACCCGGATTCAGTACTTAAGAGAACAACCTTTCTTCTATCCCTAAATCAGGTAGGCGTGAACTTCTTATTGCATCTTATATCCCTAACTATCTACCCAGTCTTACCCCTGAAATGGGAGGCTTATTGAGCCAACGCTTTTGAGTCAATCCTCACCTATGCAAATCTAAGGATTATCTCGAATAAACAGGAGTTCATAGTTAGCTCAGGATTAAGATCGAGTTACCTAGGTCATCTAAACGAAATAGTCAGTCTGAAACAGTAAACAGCGTTAAAAAGTAAGAGTGACTTATTTCTTAGTCCGATCTTATGCAAACTCATTGCATAGGACACCCCCACTCCTCATGTCAATACATGAACAAATCAGGATCACTTCGTTCATAACACCTTTACAACAACTTGTAACCACTACAGAGTAGGCTGCATCAAATAATGTTACCAGAATAAGGCACTCAATCTTATTCGTATACTATAGACCATTTTGGCTATGTACTCAAACTTGATCCATCTTTATGTCTCTACATAAAGTTCAAGTATTCATGTAATAGCCATGGATCTTAGTTTATTTGATTTAGGCTTTATGAATGCAATTTAAAGATTCAATAACAACTTCATTGAAGAAATGTTGATTAACATCTTTATTGATAATAGAAAATGTTTAAATTTACAAACTGCGACTTTTTAGCAACCCAACAATACTCCCACTTGGACTAAGACTCCAATAGATTAATACATACAAATATATACAATGTTGAGTTATAATGAGAGAATAAAAGGTATAAATACAATAAACTAGGGCATTATATACCCATAAATTTCTCCCACTTGCCCTAGTGATAAGTATCTCGTAGACCTAATCCTACTAGGTGACACTTGAACACTTTAGCCGAGCAGGCCTTTGTAAATGGATCAGCTAAGTTGTTTTATGAGGCTATCTATGTGACGATCACGTCTCTTCTATGTACAATCTCCCTGATGTGATCCACTTTCACTCGATGTGCTTTCCACGTTTATGGCTTCAATGTTCCTTTGAGTTTGCAACTACTCCACTGTTATCACAATACAGGGTGACTAGCAGGCGCATATTTGGAACCACTTCCAAATCAGTTAAGAATTTTCTGAGCCATACTGCTTCTTTTGTTGCTTCACTTGCAGCTACATACTCAGCTTCCATTGTAGAGTCAGCAATACAACTTTGCTTGATACTCCTCCATACTACTTCTCCTTCATTCAGAGCGAATACTGACCCGGAAGTTGATTTCCTTGAGGATCAAGTCCTTAATACCATACACGAGCATATAATCCTTCATTCTCCGAAGATACTTAAAGATGTTCTTAATGGCAGTCCAATGATCATATCCTGGATTGGATTGAAATTTGCTGACTATTCCAACTGCATAGCATATTTCGGGACGAGTACACAACATGGCATACATTAAACTCTCTACTGCTAATGCATATGGAATTTGTTTCATAACCTCAACATCTTGAGGTGTCTTAGGACTTTATTTCTTAGACCGATGAATTCTGTGTCTGAAAGGCAACATTCCTTTCTTGAAATTTTGCATTTTATATCGAGACAACATCATGTCTATATAAGATGCTTGAGATAATGCAAAGTTCTATTCTTGCGGTTTCGAATTAATTGGATCCCAAGAACATATTGTGCTTCTCCCACATCTTTCATTTGGAATTTCATAGCCAACCATCTCTTAACGTCAGCTAGAAATTCTAATTAATGAGTAGAATATCATCAATATATAATACCAGAAAAGCGATAGTTTTGTTAACGATTTTCTTGTAAACACAAGGTTCATCAACATTTTGTTCAAAGCCACAAGATTTGATCGCAGTGTCAAATCTCATATTCCATGATCTAGATGTTTGTTTCAACCCATAAATGGATCGATTAAGCTTACAAACTTTTTGCTCTTGACCCTATTCAATAAACCCTTCTGGTTGAGACATGTAGATACTCTCTTCAAGATAGTCATTCAAAAAGGTTGTCTTGACTTCCATTTGTCATATTTCATAATCATAAAATGCAGCAATGAACAATAGTATTCTTATTGACTTTACCATGGCAACTGGTGAGAAGGTTTCTTTATAGTCTACCACCTCTCTTTTGGTAAACCCTTTTGCCACAAGTCTTGCTTTGTAGATCTGTACCTTACCAGCTTGGTCTCGTTTTCTCTTGTAGATCTATTTGCAACCGATGGGTTTACCCCTTCAAGTTGATCTACAAGATCCCAGACATAATTGAAATACATAAATTCCATTTCAAGGTCTATGGGTTTAATCCATTGGTCTTTATCCACATCATTCATTACTTTTTTGAAAGTCAATGGATCCTCTAAACCATCATTTGGTATGATGACTTGAGTTTCTATTAAACCCATGTACCGGTTAGGCTATTGCACAACCCTCCTACTACAACGAGGCATTCTCAACTCTTGAGAAGAATGTGAAATACTAGTTTCATCAACTACTCTTGTTGATGGACCTGCTCTGTCAACAACTCTTGTTGATACATTTGTCGTTTCTCTGGACATTTATTCTACTACTAACTTACTATGAGATTGATGATTCTTCATGTGGTTCTCCTCCAAGAAAGTTGCATTTATTGACACAAACACTTTTATCTACCTGAGGATCATAAAAGTTACCACATTTTGTTTCTTTATGGTAGCCTACAAATAAGCATATTTTTTAATGACGTTCCAACTTTTTAGGATTTTTCACCAATACGTATGCTGGGCAACCCCAGATTCTGAAGGGATGTAAATTCTTTTACGTCCTCTCCAAAGCTTGTAAGATGTTTCAAAAACACTTTTCAAGGGAACCATGTCCAAATGTACACTACAGTTTCAACTGTGTGTCCCCAGAAAGAATTTGGCAACTGAGCGTAATTCATCATGGAATGAACCATGTTCAACAAGGTTCTGTTTCTCCTTTCTGCCACATCATTTTGTTGAGATATGCCAGGGGATGTGAGTTGAGACTGGATTCCATATTCTATCAAATAGTTCTGGAATTCCAAGTCTATATACTAACCACATCAATCTTATCGAAGTATCTTAAGCTTTTTACCTAATTGGTTTTCATCCTCATCCTTATGTTCTTTGAACTTTTCAAATGTTTAAGACTTTTGATGAATTAGGTAAATATGTCCATACCTTGAATAGTCATCAACAAAGCTGATGAAATATTCATATCCTCCTCAAGCTTTAACATTCATAGGACCACAAAGGTCTGAATGTACGAACTCTAAGGGTTCTTTGGCTCTAAGATCTTTTCTAGAAAAAGATCTTCTAATCATTTTACCCTAAAGACAAGATTCACACGGCGGTAATGAACTGTCTTCTAACTGTTTTAGATGACCGTTCTTAACTAATCTCTCAATCTTGCTGAAATTTACGTGACCAAGTCTCAAGTGCCAAAGATAGGCATTTGGAGAAACTTTCATTTTCTTATTACGAGTTTCAACTGTTTTAAACATCTCTATGTTCAAAATGGCCTTTACCTCAGTCGGTTTTAACAAATACAAGTTATTTTCTAATTTGCGAAACAAATTTTGATATCCTTTGAACTAATGAACACTTCATCATTTTCGAAAGAAACCTTACAATTTTGTTCCAGCAAATAAGAGATAGATATTAAATTCCTTTTCTTAGAAGGAATGTAACAAACATTTTCAAGTAAAATGTATCTATCTCCTATAAGTAACTTCATATCTCCCACTACTTTAGCTGAAACAACTTCTCCGGCCGCTACCTTAAAGATTGCTTCGCCTTCTATAAATTATCTCCAAGAACCTATTTCCTGTGAGAAAGTACAAATATGATTATCGTGCATCTATTATCTAGGTTTTACCGTTTTTCACTAAACACGCTTCGATAACAAGTAAATTATATTTGTCTTGTTGTTCGAATTTTATTTTCTCATATATTGAGTTCAAAACTTTAGATGAGTTGGGAGATCAAAGATGATCCTCTATTAAAACTCTTTTAGAACCATCAACTGCTAGTAATTTGTTTGAATTGATTTTACCGTTAAATAATTCGGAAGAAAGTATTCTAGAAGAATTTGACATACTGGAAGAATTTAAACAAATTCTAATTTAGTAAAATTGCACCTAAATCCAAAATCAAGTTTTAGCAAAAGAAGTAATAATGTACCCATAATCATTATTTATTTGCAACGATACTATAGTGAGTCAGAATAAGTGCTACCGAGGGGTACTTAAATACTCCTTCAATAAAGCAAAACAATTTTGACCAAACACTATCTCTAGAATAACTCTTATTTCTATAGTCATTTAGTTACCGTTTTCGGTCAAAAATTACTAGCACTTTAGTAATTCTGTAAGTGTAACCCTCCGTTTTTATACCTCAGAGGTCGGCCCTAACGATGCTACCAAAATTGAGAGTCAAGGTTGGGAATGGACCTAAGAAATCCTATCCATTTCCAGAGTTTGAGTTGTTCCAAATCTTATGTTACAACCTTCCGAGGGGATAGTCGTCGTTAAACGACTAGCGAGGGCCGCCTAAAGCAAACCAACAAGTGCAAGATAGAAATCTCACGATCCAAACTAACAGAAGAGACCGCAGGACACGTTGACACATATCCTTCATGCACTTACTATGAACTACTTCCCTCATTCACCTTGCTCTTGACTCATACGAAGCGTCATATGAATCTCATGGTGTGAACTTTGTGGGGACGTGAAATTTGAAATCAATGCATCAAATACTTTATTTTTATTTGAACGACTTTCCCTCATTCACTTGAATCTTGGTTTATGCAAATACTTTTCGAATGGAGGTCACTCTCAGAGTGACACGAAGTAACGCTTAAATCTCGACTGTGAACTCTTAGGGACGTGAGAGCTAAAAATAACATATCATATATGTTATTAATCTCCCACCGAACTGTTCTAATAACTTTATTATATAAGTTATTAAACTCCCACTGAAGTGTTCTACTATTAATTTGGGTATCTTTATACTTAGGTTCACTCCGGCTAATTAAACAATCCTAGGTCTATGTGGTTTATTCAAGTATAACGCTTATAAATAGATTTTAACCTATGATGTCTAGGTGATGAACCATTTTGTTACCTCACACCGCTCACGTACATTTATAAAAGCAGTTAACAAGGCTCAATTATTCGATCAGCTGTTCCGTAGACTGTCAACTTAAGTACCTTCAGCCATAAACAAGATTATATATCGGTTGAGTTTGTAACCACGTTTTTACAAGATGTCGACCTATTTTAACTTATTAAAACAGGTGATTAACCTATGTAACCATGCAACTTATCTTTGTTATGACTTTTAATGGCTAATTCAATTTTATTACTACTTATAAAAATTAGATATGCTTTTACATTCATAACATACATCAAAGGCATTCAAATTTAATATAACAGTTATATTAAATAATAGAAACCCTAAACATGCATTTTGTACATTATAATAATTTATGTGTATATATATTGCATGTAACATGCTTCTAATGGTGGGATTTTAAATCTAAATAGCATACTATATGCAAAAACATGTTTAAATTTAAATACGACATACATCACATGCATAATTATTTAAATAATACTGATCTAGTTCAACTTTGGCATCCTAAGCAAGCAAAAATAACTATTTTATTACAAAACAGATCCAAAAACTACTTCAAGTTGGTGTAGAACTGCTCAAACCGACCCAAACTGCTCAAACAGGACCTCCAAGGCATCAGAATGGGTGGAACCGGTCCAATGATGGTTGAACCGGATCGGATCGGGGCTGAACGGGTCGAACCAAAACTCTCCTGCGCGAAACAGCTTGAACCGTGCATTGCTTGGCTAGGATGAACAGCATTGCAACGCTCATCCTAGTGTTGCAACGCTGCAGGCTTCATCAAGAACAGCGTTGCAACACCCAAGCACTTCAGTAGTCATGGTGGGATTTGTGGTGGGATTTGTGTGTATTTTCATGAGAAACACCTCATGCTTGGAAGAAAAATGGGAAATTCCCACTTCCAACTTTAATTTCCAATTTTTCCTTTAATTTCAAAATTCAGTTTATAATTAATTAATGTTGGAGTTAATTAACTTATAATTAATTAAATCTAAAAAATTCAATTTCCTAAATTGAATTAAAATTAGAAATTAATTTTAATTTTAATTAATTAAACATATTTAATTAATTAATTAATTTAATATCAAATATTAAATTAATCACACCTAATTTTAAACATGAATACTATCCATATAATTAATATTTAAATCAACATTAAATATTATAAACTCTCCAATTTTGTTTAATTTCATCAAATTAAACATTAATTATATCGAATATAATTATACAAACTCTAATTTGAAATAGAACTTATTCAAATTCAAACCCTAATTCCAATTTGAACATTTTCAAATTGAAATCATTCCATATTCACTCAATCTATTAATTCAAGGTATTCATGTTTTACGAGCTAGTAGAGGGACCATATAAACCTACAGATCATGAGCTCCAACGATTTAAGATTAATTGGCTAACACTCTTTAGACCAAATTAATCAGTATTCGTTAACTATCAAGTCATACCACTATAGCTCAATAGTTGCACTCTCCTAACTATAGATATATTTGTGTCTACATGATTTAACCATAACTAGTAAGTCGATCCTTCATTGGTTGTTTGTAATAACGGCTGGGTCAATATACTATTTTACCCCCGATATTACATCTTACTCCTTAAGTTCCAATGATCCTCTAATGAACAATTGGTTTGTGATCCACTAAACCGGATCCCTCTCAAGTCAATGATATGTATGTATGCCTTCATTGACTGAGGTTTAAAAGGACTAGAGCCAGGTATTGATAATTATGGTTTTCTGAGGATATATTGATGGTTTGATATTTATGTATCCCTTGCTGGCATGAGGATTTAAAAGACCAGATGCGCATAGAGATGTTTGAATGCTAGGATGATTGAGTATATTATTACTCCTGAACATCTTGCTGAATCTGCGTATGATGAGATGTATATATATGTTATAAAGCTATGATGACGAAATCTATATATATGTTATAGAACCATGATGATGAGATGTATATGTATGTTATAGAACCATGATAATGAGATGTGCATGTATGCTATAGGACCAGGATGATGAGATGTATATATATGTTGTAGAACCATGAGAATGAGATGTATATGTATGTTACAGGACCATGTTATGATACTTGTGATGTTGGGATCGTGATAGTGTCCTCACTGGTTAGTTAGATGTCCATTAGAGGTTGTGTGGCCTTCGGGATTCACCAGAGGTTATATTTCCTTTGGGATTCACTAGAGGTGGTGCTTTCCTTCGAGATACACCAGAGGTTGTGTTTCCTTCGGGATTCACCAGAGGTTGTGTTTCCTACAAGATTCACTAGAGGTGGTGTCTCCTTCGGGGTTCACCAGAGGTTATGGGTCCTATGGGACTTACTAGAGATAGTGGGTATACTTAACTACAGTAGGATGAAATTCAGTTATTCATGTATGTATGTGTCCCATGAGGACTAGAGAAGTTTATATGTTCCACCAGAGGTAGGCATCTAACGGACATAGATGCCTAGCCTGACTCCAGTAGTGGAGTTACTGAGTATTTTATACTCACCCTTTCTCATGTTTATGTTTCAGGTAAGGGTAGAGACGCGACGGCGAATGACAAGAGGAATCCATGAACGAGCCACTAAGGACCAGTTTTATGCTTCCACTCATGATATCTAGATTTCTTTTCATGTTTTTACCTTCAGTTTTGATGGTTGAAACTTACTGTAAAGGTTTGATTTCAGACCTATTAATTATTATTTATGATTTATGGGTACCCTATCCTTTGAATTTATTATTTGCATTTAATGAAAATATTTTAAGTTACCTTATTTATTTAGCATTTATTTTACTATTAAAAGGATGTCATTTTAAGTTCCATGCATGCATGTGTTTAGTAACGACCTAACATGAGTCCTAGCGAGTCGGGTCGTTACAGTAGGCTTACTGATTCTTCTCCAAACAAGAACCACCGATTTACAAATATCACTACATTTAAGAACTGGCTAGCGACCCAATTGCAAATAAAATATTTGGGAAAGGCTCAGTTTGTTCTTGGTATTCAGATCTTTTGAGATCGAAAGAACAAAATGCTAGCACTGTCTCAAGCATCGTACATTGACAAGATTTTTATCAAGTATTCGATGCAGAACTCCAAGAGGAGCCTATTGCCTTTCAGGCATGGAGTTACTTTGTCTAAGGAACAGTGTCCTAAGACACCTCAAGAGGTTAAGAATATGAGACAGGTCCCTTATGCATCTATCGTGGGCAGTTTAATGTATGTGATGTTATGTACCAGACCTGACATCTGCTATGCAGTGAGAATAGTCAATAGATATCAATCTAATATTGGATATGATCACTGGACTGTCGTTAAGAACATCCTCAAGTATCCACGAAGAACAAGTGACTACATGTTTGTGTATGGTTCTAAGGATTTGATTCTTACAAGATACATGAACTCTGATTTTTAGAATGATAGGCATTCTCACAAATCCAATTCAGGACCAGTGTTCACTCTTAGCGGAAGGGCAGTAGTATGGTGAAGCACCAACAGGGGTGCATCGCGGACTCCACCATGAAAGCTGAATATGTAGTGGCTTGTGAAGCTTCTAAGAAAACCGTTTGGCTCAAGAAATTGTTGACTGATCTGAAAGTTATTCCAGACATGTCAAAGCTCATCACACTTATTGTGATAATAGTGGTGCTATGGCTAATTCCCATGAGCCTAGGAGTCATAAGTGCGGCAAGTGATGACATGCAGAAATGCATGTCATCTTAGGCCTTTTACTTAGAATTATTAAGGTTTTTAAGTAGAATATGCATCAGTCATGATAGAAATTCACAAGAAAATGAGCTTGCGTCGATCAGCATGTTGAATCTCAGCTAAACTATTATTATACATTATTATGCGTTCAATGTTCTACTTTTGTAGCTAAAATAGGAAATGGATGCAAATGCGGAAATCGAACCATCGCATAGATGACTGCATGTGGAGAAACTCTCCATCGCAAAGTCGAACGTGTTGATCAACACATGGATGTTGTGATAATCAGTCGTATGCGTCCATCGCATGGGAGTTGCGCTCGCCTAACAATTACGGTCATCATGTAGAGTTGCGGTATTAAGCGAATGGGGTCATTGAATAATTGCGGCTACGCGACAACGCATACTAATGGGAGCAACACAAGGTTGGTGGAATGAACGCATCAACGCATCTACCTCGAGAAAAACCAAAAGATGATGCTGACATTTCACCTACCACGCTATTAGTGACAGAGATTCAAAACGGACTAACGCGCCGAATGTCAGACTCAAAGCAGTCCAATTAATGTTGTCGGTGACCCAAGCTCTATAAATAGAAGCCAATGAGCTGAAATTTAAGTTATCCAGGGATTTCCCCTCGATCTAAACAAAATGCATGAGAAGACGTTGCGAGTTCTTCACCTCCTACATCCATTCCGAGTGATGATCGGAGCCTTCAACTAGAGCTAGATCTCAAAAGAGTCAGCACCACCACCCATCCATGGCACCACCGGACCTTCCCTTCTTTCTAGGCCTGGACTAATGCTTCCTTATGTCTGCCATTACCTTAAGGCTAGTGTAACGGAGGGCTTCCTCGCAAGAAGCTTTATAGTCAGGGGTGACACAGCTTGTTTGCCTTTCTTCTTTCTTTTCGGTACGTTAGGGTCGTTCGGGTGGAAAATCGAGTTGCGTACTGGGTGAAGCTTAGTCCTTCGAACCATTCACTTGCTTGCTACCCGGCTCCATAGTAACAAAGTGGAAAGTAGGCTCGCCCCCATAACCACACGAGAGGGTAACAAGATTCAACTGGATGGTCACGCTTCTTCGAGAACGGTTTTTCCCTCAATTTGAAAGCAGCATTTTTCCTTCTTCTTCTGAAACCTTGGGGAAGTCGCCTCGCCTATGAGTAGTAAAATGACGTTATGGCTTCCTACTTCATCTGAGCTAAGAACAGATCGGAGAAGGTTACCAAGTTGAGTAGAGGGACATATTGAAGGGAGCAAAAGTACTGAAATGAAGGATATGGCTAAGTTCATTCATTTATCAGTTTTGTTTTCTGAGCCCCTTGTGCTAGGGTAAGTAAGTTGATGGTCGTAACCATGGGATCTTCTCCAAAGTGTATCAAAACACTAGGAAGCACGATACCACGTCCTACTTTAGGTTGTGTCAAACCTAGAGCAGACACCAAGAAATCTGTACCACTGATACCACCCAATATATAACCTCCTAAAGGGAGGCCGGTACCAACATCCAAGATAGGTACTCGAAAATTTATACCCTTTACCGCAACCGATCACTTCCAATGACATAAAACATTTCCTATTGATTTGTCCCCTGGACCTATTCTATCTTTTTCGATGCGCGATTTCATTCGTAGAAGAAGTGCTGTTGTTGTGAATAAGGTGGACCCTTCTTTCCCGTTTCATCAAGGAATGGAAAGTCGCACTCGTCTCTCTGGGGGGCCGCGCCCTCTCTTCTTTTTTGATATATAGTGGATGCTCCGGCGGTGTGGCTTTGGCCATTGGCTTTAGCCAAGAAAAAGGCGAGTTAAGGACGCAGAAAGAAAGGAGGCTGCTGAGCAAGAAGCAAAAATGGATGCATACGAGTAAGCCCACTTTGGTCGCAGCAGGAGCTGCGGGCAAGTGCTTGGTAGGCCAACAGCCTAGTGAACCGGGTGGGGCACTCGATGAAAGGAGGGCACATTGAGTAAGTACGAGAAATTGGCCCCGCTTCGCTTTATTAAAAGTAAGGACCACTACGGACTTCTCTTCTATTACATACAAGTGGGCCAGCCAGTGCTCCTAGTAGGTAAATCAATCCGTGCATACTCCGTGAATCACTCTATGCATTCCTCCCCTTTGTTAAGTGAGACCAGGAAGTTGTAGTTGTGTTTCAGGTCATTCAATCTACTGAACTGACTTTCCTTTTTTCGATAAAGTACCACAGTTCAAATTTTTTTAGAAAGCTCCCCAGGGATCGAAATCCGATTTCTTTCCTAGGGCCAACCTAGAAAGAAAGAAAGAGGGTCTCTTTCTTCCTTTTTCTATTCCTGTCCTTCCTGCTGCTATTGATGGAGAAGCATTGAGCAAGGCAAGGAGTCAAGACATTGTTAGCTAAAATCTCTGCCCTTAGTATCTTCCTCCGCTCTGCTCCTCTCCCTATGGTCGAGCTGGAATCTCTTTAGGATCTACTCCAGCATTTAGAACTTGGTTAATCGGTAAAGATAAGTGTACATGATGTCTTACCCAAGAAAAAGACCCAAGTCCTAGCAGACCCGCTAAATAGTGATTCAACATGGATTCTACATCTTGGAACCAAGCCAATTTTGGAGCTGCCTTGTGATAATGAAACCAACCAGAAAAAAGTCAGCACTCAATCGACCTGATTCTCTTGAGGTAGCATACCCCAGATTGAAGGAATAGGAAATTGGGTACTCGACAGAAGGTCGAGAAGAGTTTCCTCTTTTTTTTTCCTCCTCTTCCTATTGATCAGAAGCATCCAGCAGCGTCACGCCAGTCGAAAGAGTTGAGCTACTAAGCTAAGCGGCTGTTGGGGAACTCGGTAGAAGCTATTTGCCGCTTCCGCCTTTGACGGCTTCACAAATAGTTACGAAAAGACCTTCCTCTAAATTGATATGTGAAAGTACGCTAGTATGATCCAGAGAAACGTGTGGTTTCTGAACCCATTGAGATGACCCAAGAATTTCGCTATTTCGATTTTGCTAGTCCTTGGGAACAACGTAGCAACGGATAATTAAGAATCAGAATAGGTCTAGTCCAGGGGACAAATCAGCAGCCTTGACGTGCATCCGCTGGAAGCAAGTTGTAAAACTCGAACCCTAATTACTTTAAGTAAGAATAAGTAATGTATTGTCTGCTAATGAGCTAAATGAAGCCATGTCTTAGGAAAGATAGAAGATGGAAGCAAGAAGAAATAAGCTCTTGGGTAGCTAAGTGTAAAAGTAGGACAAAACTCAACTAGGCTAAGAAAAGTCATGCTTGATGATCGAATGCATAATAAGCATATGGATGAGACAGTGCCATCTAATGAGGTGTAGTACTAAAGTAATATTGTGAGTTCAGTTAGCAAAAGAAAATTTTCTAAATCTTAGCCCTTCATCATCAATAGTGGGCAAGGTGGCACAAGGAGGGTTCATGCTAAATTTTAGGCGGTGATAAAAGCAAGAAGGTCGAATTCATTGGGTCGGTTTGAACAAACTACTCAGGCTATTTGTGTAATTTCAATGGCTCTCAAAAGCTCTGTGTCTATTTTCTGTGGCTATGCTGCTGGAGGGAAAATTTGCCAGAATAAGGCCGAAGGGGCAAAATAAAGACGAAAAGTTCGTTTCTCAGATGAATCTAGGCCATCAGTAAAGAATTGAAACTCCAGGATGAATTACGAAGTGTTTTGAGCTAAAAATTTGAGATAATATTGTTAACTCAGTTATAAACAACTTTGTACAATGAAAATTTTTTAGATGAGGCCTGAAAATCGAGTTATATATTTTGAAATTTGAACTGGAAACTGTTGAACAAACAGGCAGCTGCTTGAATTGGAGCCAATGATGAAGTTTTGAATCTCCAGATAAAACGACAAGGAATTTCAAGCTGAAGTTTTAAGATATTGTTGCTAACTCAATTCTAAACAAGTTTGTGGAAGAAAGTTTCTTGAAAATAGTTCTGGATTTTGAGTTATTAAATTTTGAAGTTGAAACAGAGAATCTGTGCATAAGCAGACAGCTGCTTGGGAAGAACAAGCAAACAACTCACCATAGAGAGCGAGAGCGAGAAAAGAAGCATGAGGATCTCGCTCAGGATGATAATCTTGCTAATTTTGTGCTAAAAATCTCGCTCAAAAACGAAATCTCGCTAGAAATTTGGGCTGAATCTTGTTGGTGTGGTGAGTATCACTAGGTTGAAGTTTTGCTAATGATATGCTTGATCTCTCTCATGAGGATCTCGCTCATGAAGATGAATTCACTCATAATGGTTATCTCGCTAGTAATATTTTTTTGATGAGGAAAGTCCCATTAGTAAACGAACTAGATAAGGTACTTTGCTAAGAATTCTATGGAAGTTAACCGAGAATTATGTCCTTTCAAGCCAAGAAGAGCTAGAAGAGGTGTATAAATCGTTAAATTCCCCGACGAGTTATGAGTGACTATGTGATGATTTAATGTTTTAATGATTTAGAAACCATGATTTCTTTGAAGCTATTTCTCATGCTAAGTGTTTCTATGAAGTGCCAAGCAACATATGTTTGAAGTTATTTCTCATGCTAAGTAAAGCATGTTTTCCATGGAAATTGACATGATTTAAGTATGTTATCTTGTCCAAATACTTTCAGCATGTTTTAGTAACTCCATTTCCATAATGAACTAGTATGATGATTTGAGCACTAAGCCTTAGTTTTCAACTAAATATTTATGACTAGTTATACGATGGATACTGAAGGACGATGAGAAGGTATCCTAAGGATACTGAAGGACAATGAGAAGGTATCCTAGTTAAGTACTTAAGGTATGACGGTACTCAGTTATAAGCACGTGCACGTAAGTAATACGAGGTCGAGGGATTGAGCAAAGTTATTCTCATTCTAAATTTTATGTGATTCCAAGCAACTTATTTCTATGATTGAAAGCATGATCAACGCATGATGTCTACTAATGTATGATTTTTCCAAGTATGTTTTCCATGTCTAATGCATGTTAGTGGTTTTTACAAGCTAGTTCAACATGATTTAAGCCAACTTATTTTACAAAGTATGAAGCATGCGTTAAGGTTAAAGCTAAGGTTGAATGAAGCTTGATGTACTATGTCTTAAATACCTGAGGTTGTCAAAGTACATGCGTTGGTATTCCTAAACATAATGAAAAGGAATATTGAAGGTAGGGAAGCTATCCTAAAGAGTTTTCTATGCTATACTTGAAAACTATTCTTTTAATGCTCTTCGAGAACTTGGTAGCTTAAGTGAGCCGGTTACTGAAGGTGAGGAAGGTATCTGAATAAATGTACCTAATGTGTTTACGGTACATAGAAAACTCCACATGCACGTAGGTAGTTTTGAATGAGAGGCCGAAGTATAGGTCTCCTAGGCCATATACAAGCAAAGAGAGGCCGAAGTATAGGTCTCTTGGCCGATAACAGACGTTGGGAGCTAGAGCGATGTATGCTCGTTCTCAACTAGGGAATAATGATGTTTAATGGTGTTTAAGAGTAGTTATCAATGTTTATGTTTAGAGGAAGTTGCTTGAGATGCCCATTAGTATATTTAAAGAGATTGACGTAGGGGTCTCTCTTAGCCATAGTTCAGTATGAAGAGATCAAAGTAGGGGTCTCATCTGGCCATGGCTTAGCATTGGGAATTAGAGCGATGAATGTTTATCTCAACTAAGATTCAGGTTTCAGATACAATGGTTTTAAGGGTTTTAGGTACACGTTTACTTGGCATATTTTAGTTCCAGTATTATGTTTTCGAGCTTTTAGGTTAAGCATGAGATTTATGTTTTTATTATCACTCACTGGGCTTCTAGCTCATGTTTTCAAATGTTTTCTTTTTAGGTAGCGGTCAGTTCCCAAAAGACTTTTTTGCTACTGCTCTGCCACTTAAAGAAACAGGTTGAAGGAAGCGTAATTGAAAACCTATATTAGTTAGTACACATGTGTCTGTCTAGTGACTAGTATTCTTGATGGGGCTCATTAAGTTGTAATATTCATGTATGAACAATGTTGCGAAATCCTGTAATGTAAATGTTAAGTTCTGAGTTAATATGTTCGTATATTGATGATATGTATGTATTCAGAGTTTGAACAAAATTTAACAGGTTAGATATGCAGTAAGTGCCAGCAAAAGGGTTGGTAACTACTGTAGTCACCATTCCATCCAGGTTATGAGGGTAATCTAGAGTAGGGTGTGACAAGTTGGTATTAGAACATATGATTTTGGGAAAAGAGAGAGAGTTCATGCATGAGTCTAGGTCCCTTAACGTAAGTTCCTAACATGTGTACTACATAATTAGGAAAAGATGCTGAGAAGAAGTGGCATGCAGAGCAATCAGACAGTAGATGGGGACCCTGACCCTACCTTTAAAAGTTTCGATATTCGAGAGAATCCAGATTTTAGTGAACAGAAAGGTAAAGACCCGGTAAATCAAGAAACGACTTCAGACAAGAAGTCAAAGATTCCGCAGACAGGAACAGATCCTCAGTTAGTGGACAGAATATTTAACAGGATCATTAAGAGGTTGGCAGAAAGTGTCGAATCCATTCTGGCGGATTTCGAAAGGAAGTATGGTATTGAGAAAGACCTAATAGATATTGATAAAGGACAGAGAGCTACAAATCAGCATAGTGTAGGAAGGAAGAAGCCAAGACTTTTGGTTAGTATGGGTGATAGATCAAGTTTTTGGCATCCTACCGAGCTAGTAGCTAGTACAGGTAAGAAACCCTTATGTACGAATTATGGTAAGCATCATCGAGGGACATGTTACAGAGGGAAAAACGAATGTTTCCAATGCAGACAGGCAAGATATTTCAAGAAGGAATGCCCCAGCTAGGTCAAGGAGTTCTGACAGAACACAGAATGACTTTATAGACGATAGATAAGCCTAGTGGCTCAAGAGCCAAGGAAGGGATTCGAAAGAAGAAAAACGAGAAAGGAAGCAGGAATACCTCAGTGGTAGGGCAGGTTTTACGAAGTGACCCACCGGAGGCAGAGGAGTCACCTAATGTTGTGAATGGTAAAGTAAATTTATGTACCAGTATATTTATGAAATAGTTGCTTATGGTGCTATACCTTTATTGTTATCTAGCATGTTGCACTGCTTGTAGGAAAGATTGTAGAGAGCATGTCCCTAAGTAGTTATTATTATGTTGTGGAGAGGTTGTAATAGTATAAGAGTTCTACAAGATCTGGGGTAGTTATTGATAATTGTAGTTTATGAAGTGATTCCATTAGATTTCCTGTAATTGATGTCACTCTAGAGCATGGATTTCCCGAATAAATATTACGACCATATGAATTGTTTTAAGAATAAATAATGTTCGAGAGATTTGGTAGGCAAGAGACAATATTTCTAGGAAGCAAAGGAATACTTTCAGGAAGCTTAATATCAGTAGTGAAGGCTATGAAGCTACTAAGTAAAAGATGTGAAGCCTATTTAGCCCATTGACAATTTTGTAGGATGAGAAGCTGAAACCTGAAGATGTACCGGTTGTACAAGAGTTTCTGGATGTTTTCCCTGAAAAGTTATTAGGTTCACAACCTGACAGGGAAGGTGAGTTTACTATCGATTTAATTTTACATACAACACCTATTTTTTCAGGTACCATTAAGGATGGTGCCAGAAAAACTTAAGGAGTTGAAAGTTCAGTTGAGACTAGGTTGAGACCATATACCATTGACAAGCAATGAAACTTAATTTGATTGAGAAAGACCCACCGATGTATCTAAACTATATCTTTGATCGGAAGGAACTGAACCTGCAGTAAAGAAGATGGTTGAACTGATCAAAGACTATGACTGCTCAATTGTGGACCACCTTGGCAAGGAAAATGTTGTAGCTAATGCATTGAGTAAGAAATCCTTGGGATCCAAAGTAGTCCTTGGATCGGTATCAGGAATGTTACCCTAGGAGTTCAAGGGTTCTAGGGTCACTTTATCAGTAGGTCAGGCAGAAGGATTGATTACTAGATTTTAAGTAAGACCTATTCTGATGGAAGATCTTAAGCATGAATAGTAAAAAGGATCCTGATCTCCAGAAGCTTGCAGAAGAAGTGAGCAAGGCAGTAAGAACTAATTTTTAGTTAGGAGTAGATGGAATGTTAGTAAAGGAAGGAAGAATGTGTATGCCTAACGTGTTGCAGCTTAAGCAAGCTATTCTAGAATAGGCGTACAGTTCTGCTTACTCCATGCATCCAAGAAACACCAAGATGTATAGAACTTTGAAGAGATTGTAGTGGTGGCTTACAACGAAGAAAAGGCATAGCTGAGTATGTAGACAAATGTTTGATTTGTCAACAAGTGAAACCTGGAAGGCAGAGGTTGGCAGGATTACTCAAACCACTACCAGTACCTAAGTGGAAGTCAGAAGTCACGCAGAATAGACTTTTCACTAGAAATAGAATGTGTAGCAGGTTTGCTCAGAGGTTGGTGGCAAACATGAAGTCTATTCTAGTGAATTAAGAGGAAAGGGTGTAATTTAGAGGAAGTCCTAGTCAGATTAATCTTAAGACAAGGGAAAAGATGAGCAATAGTGAGCTTGAAATGTACCAAGGGTACGTTGAGTATAAAAATAAGGAACAAAATGGTCAGCAGAAGGTAAAAAGGAAAAGGTCCAGATCTATTGATGTTCCAGGTAATAGCTTGAAGTTTGAATTGTAACTGAGCTAAGGACTAGTATAGTTAAGGAAACCTTATGTATACAGTATGGTAAGCCATAGTTGGGAAATGTTATAGTAGAAAGAATGTCTTCTCCCAAGTATGGATAGATAGGACATCCTAAGAAGAGTGCCCTCGGTTAGGTCGAGAAGTCTAGTTGACAAAAATATTGATTTCACAGCTAGCAAGTAATTCTAAGGTATGACAACTGGAAAAGAATGTTCCAGTGATATTGCTGGGAAATGGAAAAGGACCACCCTAGTAATAAATGAATACTATGACTCAATGGAGAATGAAAGAGTTACCAGAGGATGTAACAAACACTGTGAACTATTATGACCAAGTTGTTCATACGTACTGGTATTATTTAATATGGACAAAGTTAATATCAGAGTAGAAAGAGGAAAGAAAAGAAGAAGGTTGTAAAGTTTACGACCAAAGGATGTTGTGAAACTCTAGTTATAAGTAAGTCCGAGCAAATTTCGAGGACGAAATTTCTTTTAGGGGGGAGGAATTTGTAAAACCCGAACCCTAATTACTTTAAGTAAGAGTAAGTAATGTGATGTCTTCTAATGAACTAAATGAAGCCATGTCTTAGGAATGATAGAAGATGGAAGTAAGAAGAAATAAGCTCTTGGGCAGCTAAGTGTAAAAGTAGGACAAAACTCGGCTAGGCTAAGGAAGGTCATGCTTGATGATGGAATGCATAATAGCATATGGATGAGACCATGCCATCTATTGAGGTGTAGTACTGAAGTAATATTGTAAGTGCAGTTAGCAAAAGAAAATTTGCTAAATCCTAGCCCTTCATCATCAATAATGGGCAAGATGGCACAAGGAGGGTTCATGTTGGATTTTGGGCATGATATAAGCAAGAAGGTCAAATTCATTGGGTCAGTTTGAACAAACTACTTAGGCTATTTGTGTAATTCTAGTGGCATTCGAAAGCTCTGTGTGTCTATTTTCTGTGGCTATGCTGCTGGAGGGAAAACTCGCCAGAATAAGGCCGAAGGGGTAAAATAAAGACAAAGAGTTCGTTTCTCAAATGAATCTAGGCCATCAGTAAAGAATTGAAACTCTAGGATGAATTACGAAGCATTTTGAGCTAAAAATTTGAGATAATATTGTAACTCAGTTATAAACAACTTTGTAGAATGAAACTTTTTAAGATGAGGCCTGGAAATCGAGCTATATATTTTTGAAATTTGAACTGGAAACTGTTGAACAAACAGGCAGCTGCTTGAATTGGAGCCAATGATGAAGTTTTTAATCTCAGGATAAAACGACGAGGAATTTCGAGCTGAAATTTTAAGGTAATGTCTCAATTCTAAACAAGTTTGTAGAAGGAAGTTTCTAGAAAAGAGTTCTGGATTTTGAGTTATGAATTTTTGAATTTGAAACAGAGAATATGTGCATAAGCAGACAACTGCTTGGGAAGAACAAGCAAATAGCTCACCATAGAGAGCGAGAGCGAGATAAGGAGCATGAGGATCTCGCTCAGGATGATAATCTCGCTAATTTTGTGCTAAAGATCTTGCTCAAAAAGGAAATCTCGCTAGAAATTTGGGCTGAATCTCGTTGGTGTAGTGAGTATCGCTAAGTTGAAGTTTTGCTAATGATATGCTTGATCTCGCTCATGAGGATGAATTCACTCATAATGATTATCTCGCAAGCAATGTTGTTTTGATGAGAAAAGTTCCATTAGTAAACGAACTAGTTGAAGTATTTTGCTAAGAATTCTAAGGAAGTTAACCGGGAATTATGTCCTTTCAGGCTAAGAAGAGCTAGGAGAGGCGTATAAACCGTTAAGAGCCCCGACGAACTGTGAGTGGCTATGTGATGATTTAATGTTTTAATGATTTAGATACCATGATTTCTTTGAAGTTATTTCTCATGCTAAGTGTTTATATGAAGTGCCAAGCAACATATGTTTGAAGTTATTTCTCATGCTAAGTAAAGCATGTTTTCCATGGAAATGGACATGATTTAAGTATGTTATCTTGTCCAAATACTTTCAGCATGTTTTAGTAACTCCATTTTCATGATGAACCAGTATGATGATTTGAGCACTAAGCCTTAGTTTTCAACTAAATGTTTATGACTAGTTATATGACAGATACTGAAGGACGATTTGAGCACTAAGCCTTAGCTTTCAACTAAATGTTTATGACTAGTTATACGACGGATACTGAAGGACGATGAGAAGGTATCCTAAGGATACTGAAGGACAATGAGAAGGTATCCTAGTTAAGTACTTAAGGTATGACGGTACTCAATTATAGCACGTGCACGTAAGTAATACGACGTCGAGGGATTGAGAAAAGTTATTCTCATTCTAAATTTTATGTGATTCCAAGCAACTTATTTCTATGATTGAAAGCATGATCAACGCATGATGTCTACTAATGTATGATTTTTCCAAGTATGTTTTCCATGTCTAATGCATGTTAGTGGTTTTTACAAGCTAGTTCAACATGATTTAAGCCAACTTATTTTACAAAGTATGAAGCATGCGTTAAGGTTAAAGCTAAGGTTGAATGAAGCTTGATGTACTATGTTCTAAATACCTGAGGTTGTCAAAGTACATGCGTTGGTATTCCTAAACATAATGAAAAGGAATATTGAAGGTAGGGAAGCTATCCTAAAGAGTTTTCTATGCTATATTTGAAAACTATTCTTCTAATGCTCTTCGAGAACTTGGTAGCTTAAGTGAGCCGGTTACTGAAGGTGAGGAAGGTATCTGAATAAATGTACCTAAGGTGTTGACGGTACATAGAAAACTCCACGTGCATATAGGTAATTCTGAATGAGAGGCTGAAGTATGGGTCTCCTAGGCTATATACCAGCAAAGAGAGGCCGAAGTATGGGTCTCTTGGCCGATAACAGACGTTGGGAGCTAAAGCGATGTATACTCGTTCTCAACTAGGGAATAATGATGTTTAATGGTGTTTAAGAGTAGTTATCAAGGTTTATGTTTAGAGGAAGTTGCTTGAGATGCCCATCGGTATATTTAAAGAGATCGACGTAGGGGTCTCTCTTAGCCATAATTTAGTATGAAGAGATTAAAGTAGGGATCTCATCTGGCTATGGCTTGGCGTTGGGAATTAGAGCGATGAATGTTTATTCTCAACTAAGATTCAGGTTTCAGATACAATGGTTTTAAAGGTTTTAGGTACACATTTGCTTGGCATATTTTAGTTCCAGTATTATGTTTTCAAGCTTTCAGTTTAAGCATGAGATTTATGTTTTTATTAAGTAACTCACTGGGCTTCTAGCTCATGTTTTCAAATGTTTTCCTTTCAGGTAGTGATCAATTCCCAAAAGACTTTTCTGCTGCTGCACTGCCACTCAAAGAAACAAGTTGAAGGAAGCATAATTGAAGACCTGTATTAGTTAGTACACATGTGTCTGTCTAGTAACTAGTATTCTTGATGGGGCTCACTAAGTTGTAATATTCATGTATGAACAATGCTGCGAAACCCTGTAATGTAAATGTGTTAAGTTTTGAGTTAATATGTTCATATATTGATGATATGTACGTATTCAGGGTTTGAGCAAAATTTAACAAGTTAGATAGGCAGTAAGTGGCAGCAAAAGGGTTGGTAACTGCTGTAGTCGCCATTCCATCCAAGTTATGAGGGTAATCTGGAGCGGGGTGTGACACAAGTCGTTGCTCCCAGCCGGTCATTTCATTTCCCTTTCTTTTCTCATATTGTATTGTATGACATTTTGGGATTAAGGAATTAACGCAATTTGTTTTTAATGCATTTCTCTGTCTCCTTCGACTCCATCTCCATCTTCCTTACTTAGCATCTTTACTTTCATTACAACACTTAGTGGGATTGCTTGGGAATCGCATACTTAGTCATGTGGATTAGGGATATGAAGCATGTAGCAAACCACCGAGAGGTGTGCGTTGCGCGAGTGTGTGAGTAATCTTATTTTCTTAGTGTGACGCTGCTGCAACGCCTGTCTATAGGCTAACGCATTGCTTGTCTATGAGTAAAGTCAGCAACAACCAACTGCTCGAGAAGGTAAGTAGTTGGTCGCATTAAGCAATGTATGTATTGTTCACTAGGGATTGTAACAATCTTAGGTCAGCAAAGTTCATGTGGTTACCTTGTCCTATGAGCACTTCATTCATCATTTAGGCATACTTAGGAGAGTAGTCTAAAACACAAATCTAAGACTCGGAGAGCAGATTGGATCGCATAGGCAAGAATGGGGAACTTAGAGATAAGCTCTGTTTGCTTCACACAGCGTATGCACCCTACAGATTGGATTTGCATGCATCCGGGAAGAAGGATAAGAGGTTATGCGGCAGTCACGCTCATGCGGCGAAAGCTAGTGAGCTGGTTATAGAGGTCTAGGCAGGCATAGGCTTCTCAACAATATCGCAGATACACCGCATATATCCTAGAGTTAGGTTCACGTGTGTGTTGCATGATCGCATGGCTTACGTTGACTAAGGTTGCCTTGCGGCCACTCTTAAGTATTGCAATGAAAACATCTCCGCATCTTATCTATTTTCCCATACATTTATTTCATGTCAAGTATTTTCGTATTTCTACCTCTCATACATATTCTCATTGCGTTGTCTATTAGATAGGAGTATGAGTAGGATTAACTTAGCAACCTCTCCAACATTCTTTTATTTAACTGCCGCATGCACATTACCGTATACATATAACTACAAGTCCCTGTGTTAGACCTCGAATTACCTGAGAAACTTGCATTCGCATTATACTTGGCGTGAGCACAAGAAAACTTTTGATAGGACGCATGGTCATCGCATACATTCGTTAACGCATTATCATTCCAACACATGACTATTGACGCATGACTATCAACGCATATCTTAAGAACATGCATCGAATATCGTATCCAAGGGATTTTAGTTGTCGAGTAAATTTGACTTCTAATTTCTCGTCACCAGCAAGCACATAAAGCGGAAGTATCATCTCATCAGAGAGATTGTGCATCGAGGGGACGTGATTGTCACAAAGATAGCTTTGGAGCACAATGTTGCTGATCTATTTATGAAGGCCCTCAAGGCTACAGTGTTTAAGAGTCACCTGTAGAGTATGGGTCTATGGGATAGACCACGGCTAGACTATGGCAAGTAGGAGATCTTGTACTGGGCGTGTTATACCCTAGTTTATCGTTTTATGTACTTGTATTTTCTTATCTTGTACACCGCACTAGCTTTAGGACAAGTGGGAGATTGTTAGAGTTAATGTCCTAAATCTCGTAGGATCCTATAGTTTGTAAACCTTGTATGAAAAAACGTGTATGTGATTAATAATATTTGATATTTTATTCACTTCGTCTATGAAATATATGATATTTTAGTTGCATTAATCACAAACCAATAAACTAACATCCAAGTTTATCATTGTAACTTAAACATCTATGTGGAGACATACAGGTAGATCATGTTTAAGTGATAACCTAAATGGACTGTAGTATATGGATAAGCTTGGGTACCTTATCCTAGTAACATTACGAGTATGGCCCACTTTGTAGATGTTACAAATGTTGTAAAGTGCTTCAAATGATCTGATCCTGGTCATTCATGTATTAGATATACGAGCGGGATATTCTATACAAAAGAGTTTGTATAAGACCGGACCACGAAATGTTTAGTCTCATTATATACCACCGTTCATAATAGAGACTTTCATTTTACTAGAATGACCATAGGTAACATGACCTTAATCCTGAGTGAGTTGTGAACTTCTGCCTATGAAGGTAATCCTTTGATTTGTATGGATGAGAATGGCCAGATCGCTGACTCAACAAGCCTACCATTATGGGGATTCGTTTGATTGAGGAACTAGGAACTCAGCTACACAAGATGAAATTCACTCCTTCCCTGAAGCAAGGGTAAGTAGATAAATTGTTCCCTTAAGGGTTGATTCCGGATCTTGAACAATATGGCACCACACTATATCCTGACCCAAGAGAAGTTTAGTCATAGTGGGACTATGATTTATTGTTCATTAGATGGATCAGTGATACTTAAGAAGTTAGATGTAACTACAGGGGCAAAATGGTATTTTGGCACAACTATACATATGAGCAATTTATGAAGGGTTATCGTACTGTTGATTGGTTATATCCAATGGACACATAAATATATATGTAGTGCAAATAGTGCAGCTGTCGGTCTTTATGGAGTGTCCGACAGTTAATAGATGGTGGATAATGTAATTAAAAAGTTTAATTAATTATTCACGTACTCCCCTTGGTAGCTCAAAAAGATTTAGTTGAAAATCAGTTTTTGGGTTAATTTGAATTATTCAAATTAATAAGAGGGAATTTAATTATATGATATAATTAAATTGATTCAATTATATGTGATATAATTGATATAATGTATTTGATACATTATAGTTTAACTGGAGGAATAAATATTTGAATGTGATTCAAATATATTTTCTATGAATGAGATTCATAGTTGTTAAATTTAATATAAATATGATTTATATTAAATGTCATAAATAGAGAAAAAGAACTATAGTTTAAATTGTATATGATGCAATATTAAAACTATTGGTTATAAATATAATATGATAAGTTGGTTATCATATTTATTTATATTATTTATTATTTTGAATAATATTTCCTTTTTTCTCTTTAACCACCTTAGTGGGTGGTTAAGTGGTTTTTTTATGGTGAAAGGAATAAAAAGAAAACAGTTTTCTTCTTCTTCCTACGTAATCTACACGATTAACAAAGACTATACGATAGACTCTTTGTCTACATGACTGAGAAGATTTTGTTGTATGATAGTTCTTCTTCAATCGTCTTCCTCCGCCAAACTCACAAACTCCCTCCTAACAAAAATAATCAGAGCCCACCACTCTTGGATTCTCACCCTGAGAATACCGAGGATACCAAGTGGTAGTGTCTTCAACCTTTTGGTTCGTGATTTTCTTGAAGAGAGTCTTCAAGATCTTGTTGTTGTTTGTTCGAGGTTCGTGATAGTTCGAGGGATTTATGCGAAGAAGTGTTTTTCAAAGGTATAATCACTCGATCCCTATTTCTAGTTTGCTGTATTTTTTGTTAAAATGTATAATCTGTTGGTGTTTACTGTAAATTTATGTTTTCAATCAAAATTGAATTTGGACGATCCGCTTCCACTCATGGATCTCTTTTAAACAAGATTCTTCACCATGGACCTTGCCCCTTGGCCCAACTAATTGAATTTGGGCTTTATTTGACATTTGGGTCAAATTAAACCTATTTTTGGACTCAATTGAAATTTAGCCCAAAAAATGATATCAAATTAGATCAAATTATTTGATTCAATCCAACGATCATAACAATAACATGTGGCATCCTCGGAATTCGCTAATTTATGTCTTCAATTTCAATTCAGGACACATATTAATTTTCTAATTAGTCCTAATTTAGATTATTTATAAATTCTTCATTAATTTGGTAAATGACGTGGCAATTTGTGATTGGTTCAAAATTTCTCATTCAACAACCTTATTTCACTATACACCAATTCATATTGGAAGATATTGATGCTTATGTTTATTTTTCTTTCTTGGCTCAAAAATGGTTTTTAAAATGTTTTTTTTATTTGTTCATTATACCAATCATTCGGGAGATTATTGGAAATGACTTGGGCTTTTGGCCTATAGCAAAAAGTAAAAAAAAAAAAAAAAAAAAAAAAAAAAAAAAAAAAAAAAAAAAAAAAGCATTTTGAAGGAATAGTAGTTGTCCCAAATTGGAATATTTTGATTTGCTAAAGAGGTTTACATACAAAGACTTGCATGGGAGTTTCCAAATTGTGGTTGCGATGGAAATAGAAACTTTCCCCACGCGCACTCACCATCACAGCCATTCGTTCAAATGGGTAGGTTCGAGTAACCACGTGAAAAAAAAAAAAAAAAAAATTTACTACCTTTTTATTTAAAATATTATCATTTTATTAAATGTTTTCATTTATTTGGGTCTATTATCTTTAGGATCTAAATTAGTACACACCTAAACATTTTCCGACGTTTTTTCTTCTTTAGATCTATGTGTTTCTTCTCTACTTCATATAATGAATGGTTTTTTTTCCAAATCTTCTCCCATCTTCTCATTTGTCCATTTTGAGCAGAAACAACTTTCTTGATTTTATTCCTTCGACAAATGGACATCTGAGATTGGAGTCTTTGTTGACTGACGGTTGTAATTTAGCATTATGATCATGTTAATTTTTATTTTCAAGACAATGGATCTACCACGCGAAAACAACGATTGCATTTAGAATTACACATGATAGTAACAAGTACACGCATTGGTAGCAGCGTACTCAATAGTGAGGGATGTTGGGAGCGTGCAACACTAGATAGATACACTGTTGTCACAAGTGCGTGTCAGGCATCGAGCAGCAAGGAAAGCATACACATGAATTGCACAGGAGGTGCAGCCTTGGCGCCCATCTAGCACAAACAATCAGATAAGATACTTTGGTGCGAGTAGGAGCTTGGTCTAGAGTGAGTAAAAGTTTAGCCCAACAATCTTGGAGCTAGCTTACTCAGGTGGATGACACATAGCACATATGTTTTTAGAGACACTTAAGAATAGAAAATTATTGTTAAGTGTACTTGTCTATTACATGTTGACTAGAATCTAAAGTGGTGTGCAACATGGGTGACTGGCTAGCAATTTTGATGAAATGATTGGTGGTTACTCTTGATTAAGAGAGGTTACCTCTAACATGGGTAGTTAGCAACATTATGGAAGGTTATTCCAAGATCACGGGTGGTTACTTGGGAAAAGGTAGTTGTTCAAGTAGTGGGAGAGTGAAATAATGCTTGGAATGTGGATAGTTTCTCTTCAATGTGTCATGATCGTGGGTAGTTTCCTAAAAGTTAGGGTAGTTACTTGATCATGGAGAGTGGGCTCCTAACTGTAAAAAAAGTGGGTGGTTAGCCAGGCGGTTGAAATTTTACTCCCAACCACCTCTCATCCACTCCTAAAAAAGGATAAGGAATGACCAAAGTGGTTGAATATTTTGTAAGAGAATTTGTATTTCCCTTCACTCTTTTAAGCTATAAGAGAGTTGTAGTGTGTGGCTATTTCGTGTATTACTTTATTAATAAAGTTGTTATAGGCAACTCTGTCACCATGCTTGCGTTTCTCTTCTTCTTATCTTACTTATTTATGGGTGTGTGGATCAAGTTCAAAATGCCATTTTGTGAGTGGTAACTAAGGGAAACCTCCTGAAGTCATGCGAATTAAGGGTGAAAATTTCATTATCAAATTCTACCCTATGACAGAGGCCTCATGGGACAGGTTTGAAAACTGAACCACGTTAAAAATGTTGTATGCGTAAGACAAATTGTATTGTGTACTAATCTCACACAATCATAATAGAAAAAGAAAATAACAATAATAGATAATATTATCGTTCCAACAAGATTAATTAAATAATTAAGTCTTTTTGATTGGTATCGGAGCAATGTCCTTATTTCTTTGGTGAGATTTTGAAATGTTATATAATTTTCCACTTTAACTATGTCTATTTCTGAATATTTTTTTAATTATCTGAATGCTCCATTAATGAATGGGAACCGTTAGTTATCCAAAGTTTATTAAAGCAATATGGATGGAAAAGTTTGGTCATTCAATCTTGGTGGCTAGACATATCTCACCCTCATCATTGGGCCGATCTCAACCTAAAAATTGAAGACTCAAGCTTGACCAAACCCAAGCCTAAGGACCCAAAGTATTATTAGGCTGACCCAACCTTCAATAACCAAGCCCATGGCCCAATCCTTGTACTTGGCTCTTTGGATCAAAGTATGGGTAGAGCTTCAGTTGGCCTTGGCCTAGCCCATTGAATATTAATTTAATTATTTATAAATATATGTTTATATTTTGAATTTTTGTAGGAAATTTTATTAAAATTGTATTTTTATTTAATGATTTTGTATTTTAATTTTATTAAAATTTTATTTTTATTTAATGATTTTGTATTTTTATTACTTGTTATGGATAATATTATTGATATTATAAAGCTTTCTTTAGTGTTTAATTGAGTTACAAAAATTTATTAATTTTTGACCATTTAAAACAATGTAGGTTAACTAACAACCATATCTAAATATATTTGAAAGAGAATTTTAAAAAAAATTACTTATTTAATATATAACATATGAATGACTACTATACAACATATATATTTGGATTGTTCCAATGATAAATCCATTGGGTCGCCACCACGGATGATTCAAATATGACCCAAACGAATCAGCCTAATTATCAAAATTGTGTTCCATATCCAAACCAATAAATAAATAGGTTAGATTGGGTCGAGCGGTCAAATGTTGATTTTGCTTGAATCAAGCTTCCCTTGGGCTTCAATCTATTGATAAAGCTGAGACATATCCCACAAAGAAAAAAAAAGAACAATTAATCTTCAAACTTCTAATTGTAAAGATTGTATCTTCATACTTATACAACAATTGGACTCTCAAAATTACAATAGTGATAGAAATTTGACACCCAAATGATAAAAATTGAACCCCAAATTTATACAATTGTTACGATTTCTACAATTATGTAAGTTTTAGGATCCAATTTCAATACTTATAAGTTGTAGGACTCAATTTTTACAATTGAAAGTTTGAGGGTATAATTGTAATTACAACTATATTTTAGAGTGGTTTTTTGTAATTTACCCAAAAAAAATATGTTATTTTGAATGAGTTGGAATGGACGACTAAGGAAGATAAATCAAATTCGAACAATGAAGTGATTAATGCTATTTTTAGTAGTGTTGCTAATCATATTTAAACTGATTTCGACATGTGAATCATAAATAATAGGCTTTGACAAATATCCTTTTTAAGCGGCCCTTTGTTTCTTTAGAAAGGATTAGTTGGATAATGAATAAAATAAGTTCTTAATATTAGGTCCGTAGTTCGAATCTTTTAATTTTATAAAGACAGTAAAAAAATAAGTTCAATTCAAGATATAAAACATGAAATAGTGAAAAAAAATGTATGAATACACTTGATACATTTGATAATCAGATATATTTGATATACTTGAACTAAATTGATATACTTAGAATTTTAAAAAACAAAACAAACAAAAAAAAATAGACTTCAGCTTCTTGTTCTTTCAAAGCAGTAGACCACTCTCCTTCCACAACATCTCTCTTCAAACAACTAGCACAGTTCCAATCCATCTGTCGACACCCACTACTCCACCTATTTTTCGTTTACCACCGTCAACCGCCGCACGTTCGGTCACCGATCGTCGGTTGTTGGTCGCCTCTCTCTATCTTTCTTTCCCCCAACATCTCTCTTTCACCAACTTTAATCCATTTGTCGTCGACCACTACTCCATCTCCTCGTCGTTTACCACCGACGACCATCGCACATTCGGTCACCAATCGTTGGTTGCCATTTTCCTCTCTCTATCTTCTTTTTCTCTCTATCAGTTAATTTTTTAGGGCAAATATGTAATAAAAAATAATTAGAAATTCAAATTTGATGTTTTTGTCATATTTGCAAATATCGAACATGCGTGATACACTTACAAAATAAAATATTCAAATTGCTACACACTGCAATTTTCCTTTTAGAAATATAGATTATCGAAATCTTTTGATGCTTGAAGTTATAGATGTCTGACATCCTTAGATAACCATTTTGTTTTGTAGAATTATTTTTTAAGATATTTGGGAATACTTGGATAATTATGTTAATTTTATAGGATTTTACTTGAAAATGTCTTAAATTTACATAATGTTATAAGAATGCCCTTACGACTATTTATTAATTTAATATAATTTGAACTTGTATAACATATTTGTTTCTATTAATTTGATTTTTTTAAAATTAATATAGTTTTTATTTTATTTTATTTATTACTTTTCTCAGCAAGGGATATCAAGTGAAATAAATATTTTTAATATTTAATATTTTTATAAAATAAATATTAATTTAAATTTAAATTTTTATATTATTTTAGAAAAATAAAAACAACTACCATATAACCAAAAGAAAGTGAAATACAATGATTTTTATTTTTATTATAAAAAAAAAAAGAATTATATACATATATATGAAAGGGTAAAATACATTTTTGGTCATGAGATTTGGAGTGAGTTCAATTTGGTCCCTACAATTTCAAAAAATATATTTTAGTCCCCGCAACTTGAAAAATAATTTTAAATGGTCCCTGACTTAATTTAACCATCAGTTGACTAATGAAAATTTGACGTAGTAGGTTGAAATGACTTATCATAAATGAGGTGGATACTTTTACTAATTATATATATATATAGATATATATATATATTAATGTTACATGACTTTTTTTTTCTAATTATTATGTCCCTAAGGTTTGGAGTGGATGAGCTGGTTGTTGGGCTTTGTATCATATGGCCCATGAGTCATTTACGTTGACTTATACTTGACTACTTATCACTTATTGTTTATTTTCTTTCCTTCATATGAATAAACTTCCATTCAAAATTATTTAAAAAACAAATGGATAAATTTGATGCTTCTATGTTCTTGTCCCTCTCCTTTTTAAATTAATTTGTAAATTTTCAAAATATAAGTTAAAATTGAGTTCTAAATCTTAATTCAATATATAAAAATAATTAAATAAAATTTTTACATAATAATATTTTACTTATTTTTAAAACAAAAATATTAATACATCCGAGTAATCCGAACCAATTCAACTCAAAACTTCATGGTTGGATTGTGTTCATTATTTGATAAGAGTTGTTTAGGTTGAAAAAACTTACCACCCGAATACTTGAGTTGGGTCTAAAAGTACTTCAATCCAACCCAAACCAACTCAACCCACGAGTACATGAGCTCACAAAAAGATATTGTTAGAAAGTGAATTTAGATAAGCCAACATAGATATAAGTCAGTGTATCATCAATACTTCAAAGTTTGAGATTTGATCCCCATTACTCACATATTGTAAAATAATAATATTAATAATAATAAATTATATTTAGATTAATGAGAAAATGAATCAATTTAATATTTTATCATTTAGAATAATATCTAATGACAAGTCTTCAAAATTAAGTTTAAAAGCACGAAGATTTCACATATATTATACGTGTTTCCAACTAGCAATTTAGCTTTGAGTTATAATCTTTATATGTGATATTTAGGGTACCGTTGTTTTTCTACCTTGTACTTATATCCATATGTTATTAAAAATTCATGGAAGTACAAAAAAATATTCTAAATCAATTAAGTTTCTAGATCCTTGATTAAATCGAATGAAATAATCACTCGAGAGAAACAGACATGAATGCATGTGAGTCAACTATAGTAAAGATATTTTATTATCTAAATAAAGATAACGATAAAAATAAGGTAAAATATGATGGAAAGAGTTTGAATCAAAGTTGTTAAGCACAACTTCCTAACCCTAATAAAATAATAAACTAATGGAAATAAATAGTACAAAATTTGTACTTATTTGGAATAAATTGAGAGTAGTAATTCCCAATTAACTCGTAGTCTTCCCTTGACTCATTAGAATTAGCGACAACCATAGGGCCCAGCAGGAATTAACCTATAAATCATAATCCCATAAAAATTAATTAATGCATTTTAATTGCTGATTAATGTGGTGGTCAAGCTCTTTAATCACAAACAAAATGCAACATCTTAACTTACATGCATAAAACGTTAAAAGCACCAAAAAAAAATAACTCTTCAAGACTTTTGTCAAAAGTTTCGTTTTTTAACCCTTGAAATTTGAATATATTCAAAATAACTCTTCTTTTGTCATTAAACTTATGGATGAAAAAATTTGTGTATGTATATGTGTTGCTTTGAATAAATAAATTTAAATACTTTAAGTTTAGGTGTGTGAACTCTAGTCAAATTTTCTTTTGTATTGTCTTGTTTGTAAGTCGTACAAAAGTTTAGAGAACATTCTTGTAATTGGAATCGAAGAGAAAATTTTGTGTGATGGTAATAATTTTTCACATAACGGATTTTTTATTTTTGGTGGATCATAATTATTCTTTAGTTATGAAGTTTTCTACATAAATTCTTATGTTTTCTAATTTGTTGTTTTCTTTTAATTTTTCAATTATATTGTTTAGTAGGAGTGAGAGGTTCCCAATATTTCTCCCCTTCCACGGGTAAGTTAAAAAATCATTGATAACAGTGGCAGCATGGATGAAAACTAGGAAGGTATAAAGGAAAAGGAAAGAAGAGAAAAATAAACACATGGGCCGTACGACGATGGCAGCCATGGATGATGAACCAAATGTTGCATCTTCTTTTATCATTTTTTTTTCTTTTTTTTGGTTTCCCTAAACTAAAAGCATAAAGTAAGGAGATTTTTTTTCTTCGAAAAATATATATTAAAAAAATGTGTGTATTTAGTCTTTAATATTTCAAATTAGTCATTTCAGACTATGAAAATTTAAAAAAAAGGTTTAAAAGGACCCTCAAATAATATATCTATTAAATTTAAACATAATATTGACTAGATGGTGGTGTGGCAAGATGTGTTTGGAAAAAAATAAATGGATGACGCGTGGCAAAGGTAGATGAAATGGAAAAGGAAAATTATGGAATGGAAAAGAAATAGAAAATGGAATAAAAAATTATATGATTATTATGAAATGGAATGAATGGAAAGGAATGAGTATGTTGGTATGGAATGAGGCAAAGGTTTAATTTAATATGTGATTGAAATGATGATGAAAAGTTGGTGTAAATTGAAAGTTTAATAAAACAAGACTAAATTATTGAAATTGATAAAGAAAGATTGATGTACGAAATATAAACTTACTTGAATTGTTTAGGAGAAATGAAGAACTTTCGGGAGGAGAAAATGAAGAACTTCTTTATTTTTCAACACAAGTTACAAGTTCTCTACAATTTCTCTCTCAAGGCAAAAACTTAACTTGTCTAGGAAAAATTCACTTGTACAAAAAACATATCTTGTTTTGTCATTTGAAGATACACAATTATCCCACCATCCTTTTAAATTGCCAGTGAAACTGAAAATTAGCATTTGAGCAATTTGGTGGTCGGTGTATTTTTCATTTCATGCATTAAATTTAGAATGGGTTAATTGATGTCTCTCTTCGTATTGCATGTTAGGAGAGATGGTCTAGAATAATAGTTTTTAAATTTTGGATACTTAGAATTTGTTATTTTTTGAAGAGTGAGGTTATGAAATTGTTCTTCAGGTTATTTTGTAAGTCATCAGGATTATCTTTTATTTCATGTATGTCAGAATGATTTTGACCAAAAGTGTATTAAATTCTTTTGTAGAATTTAAATTCATGTTTTGTAATTGAAGGTTAATTTTGTCTAAAATATTATTAGATTCTTTACTTGAAAAATTAATTAATTTTAAATCTTTATCTGATATTTCAAAAGGTTTAAACAATGGTTTGGTTTTATCGATTAGTTGAGGTTGTGATTTTATAGGGTAATTTTGAGATTCAAGTTTGGATTTTATTCTTTCTACTTGGTTGGATATTGTAGGTAAAATTTTATTAGAATAATTATTCTGTAATTGTATATTTTTAATATCTTTTATTGTCGGTACTTTTGTTCCAATTTCAGGTACATTTATCATCTTGAAAGGTGAAGCTATTACTTTTTGAATGTGAAGAAGTTATGCATCTTTTAGGTTTTTAGTTTCCCATGTGGGAGAAGAGGTATTAGTATTAATATGTTGATATGAAGAAGATGTAAGGTTTTGATAATAGGTTTTATATTTCATCCAATGGAAGAAATATATATTTAATTTAAGTTTTTCCATTGTTTCGTAATATTCATCACGAATCTCACTTTGTTCAGTTTTGGTAAAGGATTCAAAAAATTTATTCCTTAAAAGTTTATTTTTGTCAGACCAAAATTCTTTAACTAATTCTATTTTGTTAATTGTAAAGGGTTTGAAAATAACATTTAACTGGTTAACATTTTGGGTTCATATGTAGTAGAAAATCTAGGAGGTTCATATCTTGAAGATTGAAACTGTATTTCTACACTTCCATCTTCATTTTCAATAATACATTTTAATTTTGGATCTTCAATTGAAGGTTTAAAAGCATCTTCTAAATTTCATCCAGAATTATGAGTAATTTGATTCCAAGATAACATTTTTGGAGTAAAAACATTTGAGTGTTCCATATTGGCTTCCATTCGGAGGGTTTGGTCTTTGGCAGAAGTTTTAAGAGCCTTTGGGGGATAAATTTGTATGCATTAGTTTATAATGTATCCGAAATATTCCTACAATAGATTTAGTTCGTGGTTCCCAATCCATGTTTTGAATTTTAATATCAAGCAATAAAGATCTAAGTATATTTGGATCACTTAATGAAATTGAAAAGTTTGGATAACAATTAAAATAGACTGATCCTCTTTCTAAATTTGATTCGACTATAGAGAGTATTGAGTTTGAAAAGTTTCTGTCTTTTATTAGTAATAGAATTGGAGTATTTAATCCTATTCTATAAAGTGGTTTTATGGCAATTTGAATTAATTCTATATGAAGAAATTTATATTTTTCTTGGTGTTGAATAATTGATGGTCTTGAAAATAAACAAAGAGTTTATGAGAGTTTATTAATTGGGACAAATTGTTCTCTGGTTTTGATTCTATAATCAGAAAATCAAATTTTGACTATTCATTATGGAGGGTTGAAAATCATTTGAATAATCTTCAATTAAATTTGAGTTTTTAGCAATATGGGCTTTAGAGAGCATTTTTCCAATTATCTTAGACATTAAAATTTTTTAAGGCTTAAAGTCTTATTAAAATTCGAATTATCTATTATGACAAATAATCAGGATGCTGAAAATTCTACAACAACGAGCTTACCAACGGTCTTTTACGATTCTACTGCCGAGAACACAAGGCTTACCAAAGCACTATTCAATAGAATTAACCAACGAACTTGATTATTACCACAAAGGATAATTAGAATGTTATTAAGACAAAGACTTAATGATAATTTAGTGCTAATGCAATTGGATTAACACATTCTACCGATAAAAAATTAGGTTCTGATACCATTGTATGCATGTAGCATAAATGAATTTGAAGCATAAAAATTTATTGATTATTAAAACATTCATATATTCATTGAGCTATGTTGACCTTAGAACATAAATGTTTTATTATCGGTTATTATTATGTTTTCTTATTTTGGTTTCTTTAAACTAAATGCCTAAAATAGTGTTACAACTTACAAATGAGAATTCTTTTTTTTTTTTTTTTTTTCATTCCATAAGGTCTTTACTAGTTTATTCGTTTCTTTATTTTTAGAATATCGTATTTTTTTAAGATCACTAACACTAGATTTATTTATTTATACACACTTTATTTAAAATTTTGATAAAAATAGAAAAAATTTACAAAGTCGACTATAATAAGGAAAACATGAAAAATATTCTTTTATTATTTTTTTTTTAAAATATAATAGTATCTTCAACCTTCAAAAAGAAAATGGACTTTTCAAACTTGTAGCATAGAATTGAAAATTTGTTAGTTTTAACCTAAAAAATATTTTATCTTTTAGAAACTAACCTCTTTTTTAAAAATTATTTTTTTAGATTTTAAGTCGAGGGTCCCACATAACGAAAATATCATTTTATCCCTCATTCAAAAGTTTTCCATTTTACCTTGACTTAACATTTTTCAAGTTTTCATACTCAACTTCAATTTTAAAACATCAACGTTAGTTTCTCATTTCGTAAGTTTGTTTCTTATTTTTAAAGGAAAAGAATTGGAGAAAAAAAGTTTCCTTGGAATTTCTAGTAAGGATTGAAAATTTTCAGCTATAAGGAAACGGAAAATTAGGAAATTTTCCAAAAAAAAAATGGGAAAGAGTATTTTTTTTTTTTTTTTTCAACTCACAACTAAGGCCGGTAAATAATAAAAACTTAAACCCCAGAAAAATTCCCCTTTTAAGTTTAAAAAGAAAAAATAAACAACTAACTTAAATATAATTAAAAAATAGAATTGGACTTACTAAAAAAACAAGGGGAAATTCCTATAATCGAAAAAATCCCAGAAATATTTACACTATCAAAAAGTGAAATTTTTTGTTATAAAATATAAATATCTTTTTATATCTAAAAAGATTAAAAAAAATGGAATTTATTTTTTATATTAAGAAAGAAAAGGGGAAAAAAAAATTTAGCATCCTATACTTTTCTGTAAAGACCTGGTACATTCTTTACTAGAAAAAAGACAAAAGGGCTAAAAATTGCTGGTAATTTTGAAATGACCAGAAAATTTTAACATTCTATATTTTTTTTTTTCCTGTGAAACCTGGTAAATTTTTAGTTTTGGTAGTTTTTTTTTCTTTTTATTAATATATATGTTAAAAAAAAAAAACCCTAAAGCGCTTACTTATGTGAATTCCATTTCTTTACGGGAAAAATTACACAATGCTAAAATTTCCTAGTCATTTCAAAATTACCAGGAAATTTTAGCATTCTTTCTTTTTTCGTAAAGAATGTACCGGGTCTGTGCAGGAAATTAATAAAACCAATTCTTTTTTTTCTTAAGTTAGTTTAAGTTAACTGATTCCAATTCTCGTAAACTTTAGTTTAATTTCTTTTTAACAAATTCCAAATGTGTTTTCTGTAAGTTTAAATTAGTTTTTTTTTTTTTTTTTTTTAACTTGAACTTACAGAATTCCCGTTAGGGGAGCTTATGTTTTTATTTATTTATTTATCATTCTTAGTTTTGTGTTAAAAAAAATACAATTTCCAATTTTTTCGAATTTTCCCTAATTTTTTCATTCTTACGGGAAATTTCATATAAGAATTTTTTTCATGAAAATTCGAACTAAACTTTTCTTTTTCAAATGTTTTCCTTTAAAAATAACACCAATGATAGTTGAAACTTACCAAAAATATGGAGACAAACAAAATAAAAAACTAGGATGAAGTTTTAAAATTGTAATTGGGGTGCATGAAAATTGTGTTAGATAAAGATAAAATTGATGACACTTAATAAGGGTCGAAATGGTATTTTCATTATGTGGAATCTTTCACTTAAGATAGGATAAAGTAAAAAAAAAAAATGTTAGAAAAAATAGTTTTAAGAATGGTGTTCATTTTAAAAAATGAAAACTTTATAGGTTTCGAACAGCAACTTTCTGGTAGAATTTTTTTTTTTTACTCTTTTAATATTTATTATTATTTTAGCTTTCAAAATAATGTCTCACTGCTTTTTTATTATTCTATGTTAAAATGCCCAATAAGTTGTACTTTTGGATTTATAAGAATTAATTTAAATATTATGATAACATCAAATATTTGACCTGTACAATATTTTTCATACCAGTCCTTTTTTTTCTCTTATAAAACAAATTAAAAAAAACAATACTATGTAGAATAATTAAGTGGCAAGATTGCTGAAAAATATTTTCAAATATATTAAAATACCTATAAAATATAGACAAGGATAGACATTTATAAGTGACATTATTACCATCACTGATAAATGCCTTTTAATATCTATAACAGTTAAATGATATTTTCATCTAAAAAAAGATGGAACAAACTACTTTTTTAGTGCCTATAGTATTTTGTGGTTTCAAATGGAAATTTTTACCTATGGGGATAGGAATGGAAATTTTTCACCGCACGTTGCCAAAATCCAACACTCCACTAATGTGGAACTTTTTTTCTTCTTTTTTTACCCATTTGTAGGAGCTTTTTTTTTAAACATCGTTGCAGGAAAATAGATTTTGTTTTTCTTTTTTAAAAAAATACATGACTATTTATGAATTTTATTGTACAAGAGGAATGAAACTTTTAACACTAAAAGAACTAAATTTAAACTTTATTTTAAATCATTAAAACTAAATTTATAATTTAGTCTAAATTTGAAAAACAAAAAGTTTGGGACATCTTCTCATATAGAAGAAATCCAAAATTAGGTGAAAGTAAAAATATTAATTTTTCTATGGAGTACAAGTTTCTGCTCAAAAGTCGAACAAATTAGGTTAGTTACATTACACTTCCATTTGAGATAAGTTGGGATGCATTTTAAATTGGTTGAGAATTGAGATGAGGGGATCTTGTTTTATCATATCATACATAAATAGAGAAATCTAGTAGACTAAATAAATTCTCTCTCCATATATCTATGACATCTATATAAATCAACATTGGAAACTATTACCTCTCCTTGCGTTTCTCCAAAAATCTTTGAAGCGACCTTTTTCTTGCTAATGGAAGATCTACAAATAAATTAACCAAACACAACATTTTTTTAAGTTAAATTTTTGGAAAACATCGAAAATAAGGATTAGATGAAATTTATAAATGTATTTCAAATTTATCACCGTTATTAGTCGTGTTTTAAGAAGTCATCCGAGGTGTATCTAGGTATTGCATCTAGACACCTCACCTTGAAAAGGCTGCAAAAGAAGGTGTGTCTTTTCTAAAGCCCTAAGTCCCAAGTCTCGGGTGTTGGGACTTCTTTCATTATTTGAAAACAATAATAAATATTAAGATTCTTCTTTTATAATAGTTAAAAAAATATAAAGTCTAAATGGGACTTTGTTTTTCATATTTCCACTTCAAATTCGATTTTTACTTAAATGTTGATCAATTCAATTAAAAATTATTTTTTTTAAGAAAAAAGGAATTTTTGGTTCAATTTGATTTTAGATTTGAAAACTAAATCCAAAATCATCTATCTATATACATATATAACAAATACCAAAAATCGAACCAAATAAGCATGATAAGATATATAAATAAGCATGAACATAAATATAACTAGATTGGTTCAAGCACATACTCTCAACCTGTCAACCATAAAAAAATATCCTCCACACTAAAATATTTTGTATGACTAAAAAGAATATATGTACTATGTACAAATGTTGAAATCAAACAAAAAAGGTGGGCAGCTGACCCACCATCATCTCCAGAAAAATTAACGATGGTAAAATTTTGTTCATTTTTAACACATGTTGCTATTCTATAACATTATTTATTCTATGCTAGCCTATTCACACAAGTCAATAATGGCTACAGAATAGGTAAAAAGAGAACTTGAAAAAATTACGATATACGTACCTTCATCTTGAGGATCAACGTTCACCAGCTGTTGGTGCTGATTTGAAGAAATTTCAGCCATTGATTTCCCTTTTTCAGCTTCACCCTTCCCATTGCTTGCGCTGCTGCCCTTTTCAGCAAACGTCAGAATGCTTTTAGCCTATTTGTGGGAGTGTAGCGTACACGGTTAGAAAGCGGTAAATACTATTCATTATAATATAATATATTTCAGATATTTAAAGAGTAATTTTTCATTTTAAAATTTTTGTCGGTAACAATTATTACTAATAGTATTTACAAATGTGGACTTTTTTACTAAAAAATTTAAAAGTTTATTATTTTTTAAAAAGAAAAACATTAAATCAAGGCACTGTTTGGTTTGTGTGATTTTTTATTTTTAGTTTTTAAAAGTTAAATTTATAAATATCTTTTTCACTCCTAATTTTTTTTTATTTGTCATCTACTTTTTATCAGTATTTTTTTATTTGCTATTTTTTTTTGTTCCCAACTGACATAGCAAGAACTATTGATCAGCTAAGATAACATAATTATCATCAATGAGTGGTTCAGAACAAGATTAGATATATCATTATGATGTATAATATAGGGATTATTTGAAGAGGTGGAATTGTATTGTTCATGATAATGAATTAAAGAATCAGTCAATTGAATCATAGTAGACAAAGTTGAAATAGCCGCTAGAAAGAGAGGCAAAAGAGGAAGAGATTCAATCAAAGTGATAGACGAAAGAGGTGGAGTTGATGAATCCATGGTGTTCACACGCAAGAAAGAGGGAAAACGAGTTTTTAAATCTCTAATACCATATTAAACTTGTGAATATGAGAGGAAAAATAACTCAACTTTCATTAACTTCCCTCAAAATATGTATATACATAAAAAATAATCTGAATAAAAAAAATCAATAATAATATAGTATTGTTATAACTAATAATTTTGAAAACTAAAATAAAATAGTTTTAAAATTTTGCTTTTGAAATTTGAAATTTAGCACTCAAGAAACATGAGAAATGGAGAGAAAATATACTTAATTTTTAGGGAAAAAAATCAAATAATTATCAAATATGAATTAAATAATTTGTTTTCATTTTGATGTTATAAATTAAACTTTTTTAATATAAACAAAAGGAATGAGAATCCAAACCTATAAAAAAATGATTTATTTACCATTTAAATGAATTCAATCATTTGTTCTCTTAGTTGAGTCATGTTAATCTTGATAAATTCTCTTAGGAAACTAATTAAAAATAATTTATCAATTCTAGGAATATCTGGAAATTTCAACACTAAATAAATAAGAGAAACTAAAAAAACGTGCCAAATATAAAATATTGAGTGAATTGTTCTTTTGGAAAAGGTGCAAGTAAAGCAAGGGATTTAAAACATGAATAAAAATTTAAGAATAACTTTACTTTAATCAAATCCCATTAATAAATGGAATGTCGATACAAGAAATATGAATCCATGACTCTCAAATATAATATAAATTTACGACTAATAGAATGAAATAACATGTTCATCCAAACAAATAATAAAGTAATATCCACTAAATATAAAAAGAAATAAGAAAAAAGACATAATCTCGGTATGAAGTTTTTAATCACACATTATTCACGAGAACTATTTTCGTCTTTTCTTTTTCAAAAATTAAACCTTCAAACTCATCAAAAATTATTAACAGATGTCTAAAATTCAAAATGATATGATTTTACTTTTAAAAAATGAGTTTTATTTCAATATAATATCTAGTTTCAAAACTTATACTTTTAACCTTGAATTTTTATTGTTTATTTGTAATTATTGACATTAATGTCCAATAATTAATTTAAAATAATAAACTTAATTATTATAATTATTTTATTACTAGAAACCTGCATTAAAATCTCACTAGTTCGAAGTTTATATTTTATTTATGAAATTTGGACGTTAAATGAATACAAAGATTTATATTATTATTGGCTAATCTAATTGTAAATAAGGGACATGAATCTAATAAATACTAAAAAGGTCATTAGTTCAATCTATAATGATCACTTAATTAGGGTTAGGCGGGTTGTTATGTGAGACTAGTCAAAATCTGTAAGTTGGTCCGATACTAACAGGTATAAAAAAAATAATAATAAATAGTAAAATGAATACAAGGATTAAAATGTCCAAGTCATGTATATTTTAGGTTGAAATCCGTACAAAGTGGAAATGAAGAGGAAATGGTTTGAATGAATGATACCTCTTCACGAGAAACGTGGAAAACGGCGACGGTTTCATTGTAAAAAATCGTTAGAGGATATTTATTGGAAGCGATCTCTGGACTCAACCTGAAAATCAACAACCACAATCAAATCAACATTTTCAAACAACAAATACAGATTCAGAGATCAAACAACAAATTACGATTATAAAGGATTAGAAGAAAACCTTGAGGTAGAGGCGGAATAAACAGGCAGTGGTGTCGAAAGATTCTGATCGCCATTAGGACTCCGATACGGAGGCGGCGATTGGAATTTCGGACAAATCGCAATTGGAATAGTGAAATCGGAAGGATTATGATCGGCAGAGCCAGAGACGATGAGAGATTTGAGAATCGCGGGATTGATTTTGGAAATGGCGCTCTGAATATCTGCGTAGAAACAGTAGAATCGCGTTAAAATATGTAAACCTAAAAACACATTTAAAATTAAGATTGTGGAACGAACCTTTGAGGCTTCTTTGGCGACGGAAGAGAGTGGAGTTGGAGGCGGCGGCGGATTGATTTTCCATGGCGAAGAAATCGAGTTCAACAATGGACATATTTGGAGGAGGAAGGGAGTGGAAGTGTGAGAGAAAAGAGAGTGAAGGATTTTGATTATGAAATCACAGAACAATATTTGAAGGCGGGAGGAAGGGGAAGAAGGAAGGATATTATAGGGCGGAGGGTATTTTTGGAATTTCATAAACTTCGAAAAGAAAGATCTCTTTTTCTTTAGTTTTTTCTTTTTTCCTGGTTGGTCACAAAAGAATTTAGAAAATCTCGGTTTATTTACATATTAATTTAAATTGAAATTGAATGTTATTCTTTTATAAATTCTTTAAAATTAAAACGAATTGTAGCTTAATTGGGAAAAAAAGTACTATCATCTTATAATCACAGTATTAAATGTCAAGCAGACATGTCAACATCTTTATTAATATTTTTGTATTTTTGTAAAATTGAGACCTTGCATCATGATATTGACATGAACTTTTTTTAGTACAACAATTATGGAATAAGAACTTGAACCTCTAATAACTAGGGAGAAAAATCGTTTGTCAGAAAAAGATAAACAATTAAGAGAAGCAGAAAAGAGAAAAGGAGAGAATGAGTTTTTTTTTTTTTTTTTTTTAAGAAATAGTATTATTTTATTTTATTTTCAAAACTTTCACTTTAGCATCTCCCTTAACTATTTAATGGAAGTGTTAATTCAAGAACAAAGTGCTAGGGGCAAGATTGCACAATTTTGAAATTTAAAGAGAAAATCGAGTTATTGTCTAAAATTTATGGACCAAAAACGTGATTATCTTAGAAATTACTTATATTTGATTATAAATTTTATAGTATAGTTTAGTTACTAATCTAGATAGAGGTTTTCTTAAAAAAAATAATAATTCAAACATTTGTAAAGAAAAAAGAAGAATAAAATAAAGAGAGAGAAAAGAGAGGTGAGAGGCGAGAGAGAGATTGAGCCCCACCAAGCTTGAGAGAGGGAGAGAGGGAGAAATTTACCGTATTATCTTAGTATAGGATACATATAACTCTCACTAATTAGTTGTCAAGTCAGCTTCCTTTTAAAAATGAGGTAGGATCTATACCATTTAAATAATATTTATGAAGATAAAACTGTAGTGTGAATTGATAAACGAGTGTTCAGCTGAAATTATAACAAATTTTTCCTTCGTTTTCTGCTCTTTTCTTCAGCATATCATGCTCCACTATTTGGCTGTTATTTTGCTTTTTCTCTTTCATGGTTGTTATGTTAAACCACTGATATTACGCCATGTAGCAAAATATATGTTAATAAATAGCTACTACACAACGGTTCATAATTATCGCTGAAGGCCGATCGTTTAGTAAATTTCTCCCTTTTCTTCTATCATTTATTCTCTCTACTTATCATATAGTCGATTGTCTCTATCGTTTACATCCTATTGTATACTCTCCATCGTTTACACTCTCGGCCCTATCATGTAGCGTCTTGCCTCTATCGCTCACAACCTCAACCCAGTCGTGTAGTCTCCTGCCCTTATCGTCTACACTCTCATTTCTGTCGTGTAGGCACTTGCTTCTGTCGTTTAGTTATTTGACAACGATCGTTTAATCTCTACTTCTCTCTATCGTTTACATGAATAAAGGGAGAGTATCGTATGTTCGTTCTTAGTACTAAAAATTTTTTCAAGAGAGAGTGTGAGACCTTATGAAGCACAGATACTTCATGTGAGGCAAAAAATCAGTATTAGATATGTATCGGATACCGATACTTCCAGATACTTTTCAGATACATATCTGACACGCGATTTGACGTATCTATATTTTCAGATACGTATCTGACACACGATTTGACGTATCTATTTCTATACGTACGTTTTTTTAAGAAAAAAGACAAGTAACTCATATAATCTTTCTCAATCTAAAATTAGGCAACTTATTTAAAAAGCTCACTACTCGAGTCCAAAACTAAAAGAAACAAAATAAATAAATAACGGACCAAACCCTAGACTAGAATCATCTAATCTTCATCTTCACATTTGAGTCCCCACAAAGTCCACCAAAATTTAAACCATTTAGATATCTTCAACAATAAGTTCTTCGTTTATCTTCATACTTCTCTCTCTAATCTTCTTCTTCTTCTTTGCAATATGAATCACTTTTCTATTGCATTTTATTAACTATTATACTTCAACATCTTAGAAGTTGTTTTTTTTTTTTTTTTTTTTGTATTGTATTTTAGTATTTGTATTCTATTTTGTGCTATTGTTATTAACTTATATAATAAATTTATCTATATCCTAGATTTTTTTAAAGAAAAAAAAATGTATCTTCAACATATCAGTATCCTCGTTTTTTAAAAATATATATATTCAAAAAATATATAAAAAAAATGACGCATCCTTAGATGTATCCATATCTTAGTTTCTTAGAAATTGACGAATCACAGTATCCAATCGTATCCATATCGTGTAGCCATATTTGTGTCTATGCTTCATATGTGAGACCACATAAGCAATCAAAAAAATGAGAAAATTACAAGTATTGTCATTTAATAATGTGTCAATTAGTGAATGGGTAGAGTAAGTACCATCGTAGTACTAGATATTTTTCACCAAGAGATCTCGAGAAGAAAGAAAATAGTGATATATGGCCCACACATGTAGACACACGTAGAGAAAGAAGAGTTTGGTAGGGTTAAATAGTGTTAGAGAGGTAATATTGAATGTTACTATTCAAACCTGAATTTATTAAATCACATATTTATATGCAAACACCTCTCCAACATTAACGTTAATTAATCCTTCATGAATCTAATTCACATGAATTTACTATTTGAGTCTCATTCAAATATTTCTCTCTTTCATAATTTAGATTATAGATCTTATATATAATTAATCATATTATATATTAATCACATTAATATAAAATTCCTTCAAGTGATTTGAACAATTCAAATTTCACATTATCCTTTAGTGAGCTAATTAGAGGACCTTATGAACCTACAGATTAGAAGCTCTAATGATAGGAGATTAATTAATTAATGTTCATTAATTATCGATCACTCCATTAAAGATCTATAGTTGCACTATTCGCACTGCAGATATATTTCCGTGTCCACGGATATAACCAATCAACAGTGAGTCGACCCTTCACAAATTGCTCATAAACTATAGCTGGGTTAAATTACCATTTTACCTCTATAGTTACATCTAGCTCTTCAAGTACCACTGATTCTTCTAATGAACAAACAGTTTTTAGTCCATCTATAAATTGACACCTCTAGGTCGGGAAGGAATGAATTCCATCTTGTGTAGTTGTGTTCCCAGCTCCTTATTCAGAAAAATCCCCAAAATGGTAGGTTTGTTGAGTTAGCTAATATAGTCACTCTCACTTATACAGATCAAAGGATTGCACTCATAAATAGAAGTTTACAACTCTCAGGATTAAGGTCAAGTCACCTCTGATCATCCTAGTGAAATGTAAGTCTCTTCTAGCAACTGTGTAATATCATTTGTAATACTTTACAATAATTGTAACAAATACAAAGCAAACCGTATTCGTAGAGTTACCAGGGTAAGGTACACAGCCTTATCCATTTACTACAGACCATTTTGGTTATTACTTAAACATGATCCACATGTATATTAACCACATATATGTTTTAAGTTACATAAAATAACCTTGGATTTTAGTTTATTGGATTGAATTAATACAATCTAAATGTTAATAAAATATCTTTTAATTTATCAAATATATAATTTATATTTACAAACTACAAGATATATGAGATTTAGGACACAAAATCCCACACTTGGACCACTAGGGATGTTCTAGGACAGAGGATCGATCTAGATTGGCCACTCTTAAGGGATTCATTGGCCTCGACCTCGGACTTTGAGGTCGAGCTAGGCCAATTCGGTTTTGACCCATTTGCCTTTTCTCCCTATTTGTTAGGAACTCTCTCGGGCCCACTTCCTGTTCGTCTTGGGTTCGTTTTTTGGATTAACTAACTCTTTTGGTTTTACTTTTATCTTTACCTTTTACTGATCCAAAATTACCCATAACAAAGTAGTTCTTGATTGATTCCAATTAATACCTCAAAAGGGCTATAACGATTATGTCGTGCCTCTGGGAATATCAAAATGCACTACTACAGAAATTGGATTACTTGAAGTTTTTCCAATGTCAAGTAGAGTGTATACTTGACACTAATAAAAGCGTCAAGTATTTGACTGTCACGTATAATATGCTAACTTGATACTACAAAAACGTCAACAGAAATATTTCTTGACACAATTTCCGTGTCAAGAAATATAATACAATTGACACTGATGACATGTCAAGTGTATTAATTCTTGACACTTATTACGTATCATATGTGATTACTTTTGACATTTTTTATTTGTCATATATATTTTTATCTTGACACGAAATAATGGTCAAGTAATCTAATTCTTGACACATTTCCAATGTCATCTATTTTTTTTCCAAATTAAACATTCGAATTTAATTTACATTTCTCATTTCCTGCATTACTTGTGTTCCAATAAGACAATTTCATTAACTAAACTAAACAGTTGCACATATTTCAGGTCCACATATCAGCCCAATATATCCAACGTAACAATTCAGAATACTAAAATAAAAAATTCCATTCTTCTATTACCTTCCATGTATATGAACGATTCCAAAATTTACAAGACCAATCGTACAATAGTATATACTTAACTCACCCCAATATATGATAATTCCAAAATTGTAAGACCAATCTATATGTGTTATGTATTCCAAAAATTACAAGACTAAAATTCTATCCTCCACCACACATTTCTTTGAAGTATATAACCTATAATTGTTGAACAAAACATTTATACAAATAAAGTTTTGGGCATTCCCTTGTAGCCACATACACAAAATTTATAGAAGTTCATCAGATATAGCGATCTAAATATTCAGCCCATTCCATACGTCCTTCATCCAATTCAAGTTGTGAGTACGAGCTCCTCGTATCAATCTATTAAAACATAGAATGTCAAATATATATATATTTATTTGCTAATTACATTATTTATAATGTTACAATATATATAAGTAGTAAGACATACCGCATCTGTGATAATATTCTTCTCTTTAGTAACGATTTCTCGAATATATCTCATAACATAATACCCACATTCGACAGTCCCACTTGTAAAGGACACTATAATACAAAGTCAATAATTAATACATATCATATAGATGTACTAAATAAACATCATTCTATTAATTTTTTCAATGCTCTTATACTTGCCTTTACTGTTTTCTAGAATGTGGTTTTTCAAGTCTTTTGCAAAAAAAATTTAGACTGAAAAATGGTCATTGCCCTACATTTACAAATAGTATAGTACAATATTCAGAATGAAATAAACTTTACACCAAAAAAAAAAAAAAAATCAAGCAAAGTTAGCTTACATATTTGTTATGTATTTGATATCTTCTCGCGAACTTGTTCTCAATTAGACAAAATAGTACACCACGTTATCATACGCATTAATAACAATTAACGAACAATGATCACTAAATAAAATACACAACTAATTAGTATGGAACATGAAGGTAGCTCATTACATTAAGGTAGAACATGAGTATAAAAAGCTTTCAAGTACAATTATCCCAACACAATTCTACATTGGAAAAAAACAGGAAAAGGTAGAACATGAGTATAAGGGGCTTTCAAGTACAATGATCCCAACACAATTCTACATTGGAAAAAAATAGAAAAAGGTAGAACATGAGTATAAGGAGCTTTCAAGTACAATGATCCTAACACAATTCTACATTAGAACAAAACAGGAAAAGGTAGAACATGAGTATAAAGAGTTTTCAAGTACAATGATGTTGGGATGGGTGTCCTAATTCTCCCGGAGTCTCGAGTTTGTAAACAGTTTTGTACACATTGTTATTAATAAAATAAGAGTTATTTTATTTGCATTTACCCATATCCAATAAACAAAGATTCGTAGTTAATATATGTAAACTTAAGCATGTAAATGAGATATACAAGTGGATCATGCCTTAAGTAATAACCAAAAAGGTCTAGTATAAGGATATAGGAGAGATACCTTATCCTGGTGACACTACGATACAACCCACTTTGTAGAGGTTTACAAGTGTTGTAAACTACTACAGATGGTTTGATCCTGACCATTCATTTGGAGACATGCGAACGGGGTGTCCTATACAAAGAGTTTGTATAAGATCGGACCACGAGATGATTAGTCTCTTTATATAACATCGTTAATAATTGAGACTTACATATCACTGAAATGACCATAGATGACATGACCTTAATTCTACGTGTTTTGGAAACTCCTGCCTATAAGGGTGGTCCTTTGATTAGTATGGGTGAGAGTGGTCAGATTGTCAACTCAACAAGCCTACCTTTTTGGAAATTTGTCTGATTGGGGAGCTGGGAACTCAGTTACACAAGACGGAATTCACTCTTTCCTCGAAGCAGGGGAAGTAGATAGATTGCTCCCTTAAGGGTTGATTCTGAGTCTTGAACATAGTGACCACAGCCTCTTTTTGGAAGAGAGGGCTCAGTCATAGTAGGACTATGACTTATTGTTCATTAGAGAAATCAGTGGTACTGAAGGAGTTAGATGTAACTATAGGGGAAAAATGTTAAATTGGCCCAACTGTACTTACGAGCGATCTGTGAAGGATTGTCGCACTGTTGATTGGTTGATATGGACACAAAAATATATCTGTAATGAGAATAGTGCAGTTGTCGGTCTTTAGTGGAGTGTCCGACAGTTAACAGATGGTGGATCTCATGACTAAAGAATTTAGTTATTCACATACCGTTAGAGCTTCAAGCTACAGGTCCATAAGGTCCCCTTCGTAGGATTCAAGTTGAGAATTAGATTTTGGGGTTGATTTGAAGTGTTCAAATTAACTAGAGAAAATTCAATTATATATGATATAATTGGTGTGATGTATGAGATACATCAAGTGGAGGGATTAATGTAAATATGATTTACATTAAGTACCATAAAATAGAAAAAGAACTATGGTTTGTATGTTTCATGAAATGAAATATTAAAACTATAGGTTATAAATATAATATGGTAAGTTGGTTATCATATTTATTTATAATATATTAATTATATGATAATTAATTTCTTTTTCTCTAATATCTGATTGAGTGAGAGGTTATTTGTAGTTTTATGGTAACCATGAGATAAAAGAAAAATTGTTTTCCTAAATTTAGAAGTTACTTGATTCGGAAAGTACTCACGGAGACAAGCTATCAAGTGAAAGAGTTTCACTAAGCGATACTTGTTGAGAGACTAAACGATCATTTAAGAGTTGACAATACGATTGTTGACCTTTTGATCGTTGCTAAACGATCGAGTAGTAAAAGTCTATGTGATAGGCTTCATTTACTAAACGATCGAGCACATCGTCTATACGATAGACCAGCTTTTTATCTCCCACTTGCTCGATCATCTACTCGATCATAGACCTCCAGTCTCTTTCTCAAGCCAAGATCATACAAAGCTCACAACTTCTAGATTCTCATACCGAGAATATCAAGGTAACCATTGTGGTGGTGTCCTCACTCAGTTCATGGATCGAGTTAGACTCGATTGGGTTCGAGGAGTTGTTGGTTGTTCGTGTTGTTCATGTGGTGATTGTTGCGTTCGTGTATTACTGTCTTTGGACGCATTGTAGATTGTTCGAGAGATTCTTGAAGAATGGTTCTTCAAAAGTATGCATCCTCTATCCCTTGTGTCATCGTTTAGCATGCTGTAATTTCGATTTATGCATGACCTGTTAGTTTCCATGTAGACTGTAATTGTTTGTGTTCAATTCGAATGAAATTTGAAACGATCCCTTCTGTTGCTCATGGAAATCCTCGTTTTTAGATTTCCTTCAAATGATTCCAACACAATTCTACATTGGAAAAAAAAAACAGGAAAAGGTATAACATGAGTATAAGGAGCTTTCAAGTACAATGATCCCAACACAATTCTACATTGGAACAAAACAGGAAAAGGTAGAACATGAGTATAAGGAGCTTTCAAGTACAATGATTCAAACACAATTCTACATTAGAAAAAAATAGGAAAAGTTAGTATATGAATATAAGGATCCGAATATGAGTATCACTAGTTATACTTACCCGAAATTATAAGGAGCAATAACTAATTGACCTTGTTCAGAAGCCATTAATCTACTACAAAGGTTTCGAGCTCTAACTTCTCGAGTATTTTTGCCCGCGAATATAAGAGATGGATCTACAAAAATATACTTCGACCCATTATTTGAATCAATAATGAACGAGTGTAGGTACCTACAATAATACAACTTGGTGAACTTTTTGCATCCTTCATACAATGGCTTCTTAGCATCATTAAGTAACTTTTCGAATTCATTGGGATCTTTTGAATATTGCTCATGACCAATTTCAACCATTTCTTTTATGTTTCAAACATCATTCTCTTCATATATACACTCAGGGATTTTCCATGCAAGGATGAACTAGGAAGTTCCTCACCATGCCAAAATCAAATCTTATAACTTCCATCAATGTCATTAAATATAAATGATCTTTAATATCATTGCTATTATGTCTTTGACAATTTCCACATTTCAAACAAGGACAACGTATAATAGTATTATTTGTATTGGGAAATTCAAATTTGATGAAGTTTTCCACACCCAACTCAAACTCTTTAGATAATCTACTCTTTGTCATCCATGATTTATCCATACTTATAATAAGCTAATTTTAAAACTACAAAAAAAAAATATTACAATATTTCAAATTAGATAACTCACACAACTTATAAAATTTATATGGAATTGATATTTATAGAGAACTTAAGAACTTGAACTCTCAAAACTTCAAATATGTGCTAATGTTGTAATGAACAGTTGGTGTAATAAATTTAAGTTCTTAAAAATTAAATGGTGTAATGAGCAACTACAACCACTTTTGTATTATGCTAAAGTAGAGACCAATGATTTCAAATTGGAACAAATGCTTTCAAATTGTAAATGATGTGCTAATTTATGGTTGAAGGACACTTTTCTTTATACATTGTTTTCAATATAACGACCAAACATGTGAGAAGACAATAAGATACTTCATGGATGCGTGTGTTTGAATTCTTTTGTTCTTGTTGATAAGAAATTTTTTCAGTTTTTTTTTATTTAAGTTTTTCTGAATGAAGACTTTGATTATAATGTATAATTTGTAATCAAAGAACGGTAATAATTACAAAAATGAACAGATAAACTTGAAACGGGGCATATGAAAATAAACTGTAGACGCAATCAAAATGAAATAAGGCTTACCAGACGGAAGAGAAAACTAGAGGTCAAAAGGATGGAAGACGAGGGGCAGAGCAAAGATTTCGACGTTTGATTTTAAGAGAAAAGGAAAATGTTAGGACCGCCGCAAACGAGTCGGAGCACGGTAGTAGAAAGAAGGAAGCCAACGGTGGACCGACACTCCGCTTGGGATAGAACAGCCACAAAACCCTTTGAACAACACGACTGTGATTTTCTCACTACAGTTATCGAAAAACCAAGAGGAAGATTGGAAAATCGGAAGACCAAGAGGGAGAAGACGATGAAGAAACGATTTGAACAACACAATGAAGATCGAAAAAATCAGGATGATTTGAACACGAAGAAACGATTGAAGACCAAAAAACCAAGGACGCTTTGAACAGCACGATGCAATCGAAAAAAGGATTTGGCTAGGGGACGAGACGAGAAGAAGAAGACTGATGACAAAGATTTAATCTCTTTCTTATGCATGCACTATAACGATAGATAATGTGCTACAAGCTCATGTCCCCGGCAACGGCACCATAAACTTGATGACATAAAATTTAATCTCTTGTTCTTTATCTAACTCTAACACATGGTTTGTGAATGAAATGAATGATGTGCTGTATATGCGCTCAAGTGATTTTGCGATAAAGACATTTTTTTATGCGATACTACGTCTAAATATATGTGTTGTTGATGATATGCTCGTAGTATGCAATGGAGTAGTGCGTGCCACAAGTTTTCTTGCGCTGAAACCAAGTATAATTCCAACGCAAGTTTCTCAGAATGATCCGAGGTCGAACACAGGGATTGTTTTCATTAATGCGTTACTTAAGTGATATATGCGACCGGTTTTTAATAATGAATAAAGAATGTTGATTTATACAGAAATGTAAATTGCGCTAAAAGTAAAAATGCGTTAATAAAATAAATCCTAAACTAATATGATAAACGATACAAGATACATGATACATGATACTGAGGTCGAGAACTGACTGTGAAGTTGTACAAAGAATCGATGTATGCGATGACAAGTCTTTATGAATGAAGCAGAAAGAGAAAGAGTACATAGTAAAAACATCGCAAGTTTGTCAATTGCGTTAAAGATGCAACTAAGGTTCCACTTTCCTTTAGCGTACACCTCTCGATGATCGACCGCGTCCCCATATCTCTATGGTGAAACAAGGATGAACGCAAGGTTGTTTCCATCTCTGAAAATATTTCTACCTTTAGTTAACGCATTCTTCCAACCTTCTCTCGATAGGCAGAATAACATCTTCACTTCTGCTCTCACAGGTGAAGATGCCTTCGAGCATGCTTTAGCTAAACTTAACTATTTCCTTAACACAAATTAACTCACTCGCTTAATTCTTGCTATTTACCCAGGGGATTAAGAACACATCAGAAGGATGTACGGAAAGAGACAGATAAATGACAATGGTGACTATCATAACATTTAATTCTAAAATTAAGCGTTCAATACATGTTGTGAATGAAATATTAGAGAAGATGAATACAGATAATGAAATAGAGATTAGAAAAAATATGGAAAGAGTGTCAACATCTTGATACAGATCCCGAATGGAGATTGTGCTTGCCGATGTGTGGAAGTGGTGGAGAGGAAAGCTTCCTCTCAGGCTTGCTTTCCCGGTAGAATTGACCTTGCACAGAGCTTCAACTATGGGAATTGGAAGGATTCTCTGCTCGGAGACTCACCTCTCGGCCTTGTCTCGTGGTTCTCCCGGATCTACTCTGTAAGTCGCTTCAGACCAGCCTCTCTCTCAGAATCATTATATGCACGTCTCTATGTATATATTTATGTACCAGTATCTGTATCTGTATATGTTTTTAGCGAATTTGAAGAATCTATTTATAGGCAAGTCCTTTGCTCTTTGAATTTGTCCCCACTGTATAGTTATGGTAGTTCTTGAAATGGCGGAATGGAAAATTCCTTCTGTTACGCAATCAACTCGTCAGAAATGCACAACTGAAAGTTGTACACTTGTCAGAATCTTCCGCAAATGCGATGCTTTTCACATCTTCGATCGATTACCGCATGCAATGTTGTTTTTTATTACCACATGCGGTTGAAATGCACAATAAGTATAAACCTATATGATGGATGCATTGGATGCATTGAATGCGTTGGATGATAGATGCGTTGGATGCGATGGATGTGTTGGAAGGATGGTATGCGTCCATGCGATTGAAGGAAGGAAAATTGAAGTGATGCGTTGGAAGGTTGGATGGCACAAGGGTAGGCGAGGACGCGGGCAAGGCATGTGTTGGAAGGGTGGCATGCGTCGATGCACAACACCCAACCAAGCACCCATGCGTCGTGCGCCTCTGCCAAGTGCCCAAACCATACGTCAAGCGCCCATGCCAAGCATCTAGCCTATGCGTTGAACGCCCTGCCGAGCGGCCATGCGTCGAGTGCCCTGCCAAGCACCCATGCGACTGAGCGAGCCCGCGATGGCCAGCGCCTATGCAGCATTCCCATGCATCGAGCGACCAGCGCCTATGCCAAGCGCCATGCGCCCATGCTGAGCAAGCCGTGCAGTGATACCTAGTGAGCCATGCGTCGAGGATGAGCGACCATCCTATGCGTTGGTGATGGCTAGCTCTTGCGATGGTTAGGACTTACGGTGGCTAAGTTGGGTTGCTATGCGTTGAGTAGTGGACTATGCGTTGATGGTGCTATGCGTTGAACATCCAAAGGTTGTGGACGCATACTAAGGATGAGCTCACATGGAGGACGTCATCAAACATGTGTCTTCTTGGGAGGAAACCTTAAGCCTTAAGAATTTGAGGTGGTTGCATAAAAGGACATGCAAATTGAAGCCCATGCGTTGGCTACATAGGAGAAGGACACTTAGATTGCGTTGATAAAAAAGTTGTGTTGTTAGTGTGAGGAGGAAACACTTGGACATGCAGCCAAGTAGGAGGTGTCGAATTTGGAGAATGTTTGGACGCCTATAAATAGGACCAAGTATTTTTTTTTCCAGACCACAATTCAAAAAGACATTAAAAAGAGTGGGAAAGCTGATTAAACTTTGCATTGAGAGCAAAATCCATGCGTTGATCATAGAGCTTCAAAGAGGACGCATTGGACAGTGAAGTCTGGAAAACAGCATTAACTTGGGACGAGGATTTCTCCCAAAATAGTCGTGCGTTTGGAGTGATTTCAAAGCCACCTAAAATCTCTAAAAGTATAGTTTTTAGGGTAGGGTTCTAGAGAAAAAGCTCTAAAGGATTGGGCTGGAAACTGAGAAGAAAACAAAAGAGTTAGGCTATCGGATAAGCTTGGGCCAGTCTTGAATATTTTGTGATTCTGGCCAAACCACGAGAAGTTCTAAGTTCATATTTTAGGATAAGTTTCCTGCGACATTTTAGAACATTTTTGTAGAAGAAAATATCTCGAAATAAGGTTTAGAACTATGAGTAATCTGAGTTGTAAATTGAATTTGGATTCTAGGGGTGTAAAAGGGAGCCCAAGGTAAACAAGGAACTTCTAAAGTGAAAAGTTCCTAAGCGATCGAGATGAGTGACTAAAACATTTGACTAAAACATTTGATTAAAATGTTTGATTTACAATATTTTAAAGAAAGCATGTTTTAAAGAAGATTATTCTTATGCCAGCTAGTTTTACAAAGTGATTTCCAAATAAACCATGAGTTATGTTTTAAACGCATGCATGTGTGGGAAGTTTGTTGAAAAGCTATTTATATGTGTTAAATATACCCAGCATGCGTTAGTATCTTTAAAGCCATGTTTGTATATGTGTTTACTTTACATGCTTTAAAGAGAAAGTCATTTATGACTATTTTTACTTAAAACGTGATACCGAAAGACATTTGAGAAGGTATCCGCCCAACTAGATACCGAAGGACATTTGAGAAGGTATCTATTGGTACTAAAGGATGTTTGAGAAGGTACCAAACCAACCGGATACTGAAGGACATTTGAGAAGGTATCCTAGCAGCTTGATACTAAAGGACATTTGAGAAGGTATCTGAGTAGAAGTACCTAAGGTATGACGGTACTTAGTATGACCACGTGCACGTAGGTAGATAAAGTCAGAGATTGAACAAAAGGGTTCTCTCTTGACTAGCAGTTGGTGTTGGGATTATTTTTACCCACAGTGGGGTTATTCTCAAACTGAGAAATATTTTTAATGTTTTATGATTAAAGAAGCTTTATATGCTTTATGCTTGGAAACTATTTATACTGTAGTACAAGGTCCTGTAGAAGCTTATATTTCAGTTTAAACTCTTTATTGAGATTTTTGCATGAGAATCAGTTATCTTTCTTAAGCCACTCACTGGGCTAGCAAGCTCACCCCATTTTCCAATGTTTTCCTTTCCCCCAGGTAGCGGTCAAATCCTCAGGAGATAGCTCTGCATCTGCTCTGCTACTAAAGGATAAAGAGATTGTAACCCGTCAGTTTAGGTGGTTACTGTAAAGATTGTACACATGTTTCTGTTGTTCATATAGGGATTAGGGTTTTTGGGCTTTGGGACTTATGAATCTAATGTTGTAATGGCTCTAAACATGTTTTATTTTTTAATTAATAAATATTTTCTAAAGACATTTTCCTGTATATGAGTTATATCCTGGTATCAGAGTTATTCCGCAAGAGTAATTAGGCAGTAAGTGTCAACAAAAAGGTTGATAACTACTGCAGTCACGCCCTCTCCTAGGCTAAGAGGGTGGTCTGAGGCGGGGTGTGACAGTACACTTGTTAGAATCTTCCGCAAATGCATTGCTCTTCACATCTTCAATTGATCGCCGCATGCAGTGTTGTTTTTTATTACCTCATGAGATTGAAATTGCGTTGATCCCTAGAGCTCTCGATCGATTGTCGCATGCGCCGTCATTGCGTTGATCATCTCTTCATTCTTGATTGATGGGCGCAATGCGACGTAGATGCGTTGTTCATTTCATTTTTGAACCATGAACGCATGCGGTGACTTATTTTCTACAAAACAGAAATTGAAACATTCTATTCTACCATCGTAATGGTGTTAATGGGTGTATTGACGACATTTTATAATTTTCGCATTTCTTAGCAAATTTCTATACAATTGACGCAATTTTTCTTTCTTTTAGCCACAATATCTAAATAAAACAGTATAAATAACTTGTATTTCTACAAGTTATCAAAGACACGAGTGGCTAGGGTGCTGCAGACGATCGAGGATGTCGCGATTGGAGAAGACAGAGTGGCTAGACGATCGAAGCAAAGAGTGGCTAGAGAACGAGAGGGAGAAGACGAGTGGCGCAATGGGAAGACACGACGACTAGGGTTTGAAAAATCAAATATTTTATTCAAAAAATATTATTAGGCAATTTTTTTTATATATATTTTACTTGACATGAAAAAAATGTCAAGTAAGACCTTATATTACTTGACATGAAAAACGTGTCAAGTAAACGTTCGCGTGAAAATATCTGAAACATTTCGTCAATCTTTGCTTTTTTAACCCTTTTACTTAACATTTTCTTGTCTAAAATCACATTACTTGACGTTTTTTTCCCAAAGAAACGTCAAGTAATTAAAAACTATAAATGTCAAGTGATGTAGATTTTGTAGTAGTGATGAGCTAAATTTATCGGGCGCTAATGCCTCATTAAAGCACATTATGAGGAAAAATGATCGCTACTATTTTTTTGATGTCAGGCTTTATTCGTCTTCGAATGTGGGAGAGTCTTACAAGTCAGAGTAAGTGGATCTCTCCTCTACCAACACTAAGGAGGCATTTGATGCGCAATAAAAACAGAGAGTTAAGTTGAGTTGAGTTGGTAATTATATCTGAAGAGTTACATTGTCTGTGTTTGGTGTGCAGAGTTGAGTTGAGTTGGTATTTATTGTCTGTGTTTGGATGCAGAGTTGAGTTGATTTGACTTGGGGTATCCTGTGATGTTTTTGTAAATGAAATTGATTGTCTTTTTTTTTTTTTTTTTTTTTGCTATTATTGATTTTTATTTTCAACTATACACATTTTTTAAAAACTTTTCTAAGATAAAAACAAACAAACTTCCAATTCTTTTCCATTCTCAAAACATAACAAATTCTTTACAAAGTATTCATATACAGAACACAAAATTTTGAATTTAATTTTTTAAACACTCAAATATAAGTAATTATTCCATTAAAAAACCAACTTAATCATTAATTACCGTAAAAATTAAAAAGAACTTAAATGATTAGTATCATCAAATGAAACTATTGACATTGTTTTAGATAGAATGGATGGCACTTAATGTTAATCTTAAAAAAAGACCAAAATCTTACAATTTAAATCATAAAACCAACTATTAGATAGTCTTATTTGACCAATTTGTGGAATATGGATTTAGCTTTTTTCTAAAACCGGTGAAATCATTTTATAAATATTGATATCTATTTTTTCTACTATTATGTTGCTTCAGTGTACAAACTATCCTTAAAAAAAAATGTGAGCCATAATTCTAAATTCCACTATTTCATTAGAATTATATAATATTTGAAAACATAAAGGGATAGGTTGTTTAAACATATCGTTGAACTTTTGTTTAGTGAAACAACAATAGGACATCGTATGTAATATTTTTTAGATATAAGAAAAAAATAAAAAAGAAGAAGAATAATTAGATCTAAAAGAATAGTCATAGAAAGAAAATAAAAGAGAAATGAGGAGTTGAGAAAGAAAAGGGAAAATAAAACTCATACGAGCCAGACAAAGAAAGAAGAGAGAAAATGAGAAAGACGAACCAGATGAAAAATGAAAAGAGAAGATGAGAGAAGGGGAGTAAATGTGAAGAGAGCATGAGAGAGAGAGAAATGACAAAGTAATTGAAGGAGTTGGAAGAGTAATGAAATCGCGTGGAAAAACGGGTGAGAGTGAGAGTGAGAAGATGGTAGATAATTATATCCACTGTTTTATTTTTATCAATGGTCGTTGAAGTTGGGCACACGAAGGTGGTAGGCAGAGTATGTCGTCGAAGTTGCTTGTGCGGAGATAATCATTGGAGTTAGTCACTAGAGTTGTCTTTGGAGGTGGTTGGTGATGAAGGAACTCTTATTAAAGAGTACCTGCGAGCGGAAGCGGATCTTTCCAATTCATTGTGATAGAATTACCACATATACATTCAAACATACTAAAATGCATTCATAATGCTAAAGAGATCGAGAGATCATACCAGTTGAAGACTTCTTCTTCATAGCAAATCTAAAACCCAATCGTCTACTTCGAACAGTCACCAGACGAACACGAACAGAAGGAAACGGAGATGACACCACCACTCAGAGCCCTCGGTATTCTTGGAGTGAGAATCCAAAGGGTCGGGTTTGTTCGGATTTGGTAGAGGGAAAGAGGAAGAGATATCGTATACAACGATCAAGCAAGTGGAAGATGAGCTCGTCTATCGTATAGACAAAATGCTTGATCGCTTAGGTAAATAGCGCGCGAGGGTTTAATCGGTAAGCGATCTCTTAGTAATATCGTATAGGTAAGCGATCGTGCAGTCACTATCGTATAGGCATAGACTTTCTGAACGATGACACACTTTTTATCATAATGTTCGCGCATCTAATGCTTAACACACCATGAACTATTTATGCGTCTCAAAGTGATCTTTCAACTCACTCACCCGTTATTAAAACAGAAGAGACGTCGTTCCATTTTCCTTTTAACCGTCCAATGAATGTGATCACATCATATTCATAACATATAAATTAATATCATATATTAATTATAGTATTTTTCCTCCACTAGATATAAATCATATTTATATCCAATTTCCTCCAAATTAATATATCTCATACATAAAGTTAATTATATCACATATAATTAACTAGTTCAATTATATCATTTATAATCAAACTCCCTCTTGTCAATTTGAACATTTCAAACTGATCCAAAAACTGACTCTCAACTTGTATCCAAGCTACTAAGGGAACCTTATGGACCTAAGGCTCGAAACTCCAACGGTACCTGAATAGTTGACTAAACTCTTTAGTCACGATATCCACCATCCGTTAACTGTCAAGCATTCCATTAAGGACTGACAGTTGAACTCTTCTTGCCATAGATATATTTCTATATCCATTGGATATAACCAATCATCAGTACGATGACCCTTCACAGATGCTCATAATTACAGCAGGCCAATTTACCGTTTTTCCCCTGTAATTACATCTTCCTCCTTAAGTACCATTAATCTCTCTAATGAAAAATACAATATAGTCCTACTATGTGTGAACACCTCTCGGGCCTTGAAAAGGTACGTGGCACCACATCGTTCAAGCCTCGAGATCAGCCCTTAAGAAAGCAATCTATCTACTTACCCCTGCTTTGGAGAATGAGTGAACTCCATCTTGTGAAGCTGAGTTCCCAGCTCCCAAATCAGACGAATCCCCAAAGTGGTAGGTTTGAGTCAACGCTTTGGCCATTCGCACCCATGCAAATCAAAGAATCGCCCTCAATGGCAGGAGTTCCCAATTCACTCAGGATTGAAATCATGTTACCTATGGTCATTCTAGTGAAGTGAAGTCTCAGTCATGAACAGAGTTATATGACTAGACATTAACACTTTGAGGTTAGGTTTTATACAAACTCTTTGTATAGGACCCCCCGCTCGCATGTCCACTACACGAATGATCAGGATCAGACCATCTGTGACAAGTCACAACACTTGTAACAATTCCACAAAGCGGGCCACGTCCGTAGTGTTACCAGGATAAGGTTTCCCTCCTATATCCATATAGTACAAACTATTTTTTGTTGTCACTTAAGACATGATCCATTTGTCTGTCACTACATACATGCTTAAGTTACATAAAGATAACTAAGGATATTTAAGTTTATTGGTTTGTGGTAAAATAAAAAACATCTAAATATGCAAAGTCAAGAAGTGAAGTAAATATCATATATATTATACATCACAAGTGTTCTTACAAAGTTGTTTACAAACTATAGGACACGAGACTTTAGGGCATAATTCCCAACAGGTGAATCCCAGAGTTCTTCGTCGAAATTGGTCGTGCGAATGTGGAAGTAGAGTATTTTTTTACCAAGGTGGTTGATGGAATTGGTTGTCAGAGTGTCATCAGAGGTGGTTGCTAGAGCTCGGAGTTGGCCACCCGAAGGTGGTCATCAAAATATGTCGTTAGAGTGTGGTAGCGGTAATCACCAACGGAGACTGATGGGTGGAACCATTAAAAACATTGGAGAGAGAGAGAGAATTGGGGAGAGTTGGGGTGAGTTGGTAAAATAACCAACTTAACCCCACCAACATTTAAGTTGGTTGTCAAACATTGAATTGGTAAAAAATACCAACTCAACCCAACTCTCATTGGTTATCAAACACCCCCTAAATAATTCAATCTATAGTTGCACTTTTGTTGTTTTATAACAACAAATGTTTAGTCTATAGTAACACCCGTTTGGTTTATAACAACAAATATTTCTGTCAATAGTAACATTATGTGTTGTTTCTAAAAACAATTAAAAGATTTTTATTACAACAATTTGATCATACAATTTTCAAACTTTTACAAATTGCTCTGGGTCTATTTTTTAGCTCTACTTTTTAATAGCATTACTTCTTTTAAAAATTATTTGAATGATATAATTGTTTGATGATTCAAAATATATGCTCTAAAAACGATTTCTCCATAGTATATATATTTCTAAACTATATTACATAAAGTTTAAATAAAAAAAGCATTCAAAATAGAAAAATGTTCAAATAAGATATCTGATATTATCTAAACAAATACACGATAAAAAAAAGTTATTGATATTTAACTGTTAAGATATTACATTGTTTTACAACTACAAACTGAGATACTAAATCGTTGTGAAAGATGTTTAGTTGACTTCAGGGACTTGAATGCATCATTTCTTGGAGTATTATCATTTATTGGGTGCATCATTTCTTGACTTAATTTCTTTTTATAAGTTTAGTTGTTTATAAGTTAAATTATTTTTATACGTATTGAAAAAGTATTAATAATTATAATATTTGACTTAATGTTTGTAGATTGATGCAAGGACTTGTACTCACAACTTGAAGATGAATGTTGTGGGTGTCAAGCCTACTTGTTGCACAAGCAAGACTTTATTTTAAAATTGTATTTTGTGAGCCTAATTGGGACTAATTTTTTGGGTTGACCCTGTTGGGATTGGTGTCCTAATTCTCCCGTAATCTTGTAGTTTGTAATCTATACACATTGTTATGAATAAAATAAGAGTTTTTTACTATAAAATCATGCAGTATATGATACAAAGGCACTCGCTCAGCATCATTTAAACCATCGTGCTTCATCGTATCGTAGTCGTTTAGACGATCATATAAGTCTTGCGTTACGGAGCGCGCTGCACGATCGCGTACCTCATGCTTCATCGCATAGTAAAAGGTACACGATCGTTGCTAAACAATCGTTTAGTTCTTGAAGCGTAGGTAAACGATTGAGTAAAGCGTTTACTCTTTCATGTAGACGATCGCGAGGAAGTTTTGGTACACGGTCACTGGAGACACAGACTTCAACTGGACGGTTCAAGACCCGATTCGCCTGTTTGAATTGGGGACTCTTTCCATTTGTAATAGTTAGATTTTGGTTTTGAGGATTTGAGGAAATTTTTCTCGGTTCATCAACATTTGTTTAATATACATGAGATGTATGTGGTTTATATGGCAAAGTTTGACATATAGATTTGAAATCCACCTTAGGTTGTGCAATTATTTATGCATCATGTATTATAAGTGTTATAACATGGCATGATGAAATTACAAGAAATCATGCAGTGAACATATTCATGCATCATCTTTATATTATAAGCGTTATAGTATAAGGGTGAATGGAAGCATGTTTTGTTTGGTTCGTTGCTTGTTTGTATAAGAGTTATATAAAAAGTATCAATAAATGAACAATGCATGGAGCATGACACTTAGATTGTTTATAAGCATTATGAATGTCTTTCATGTGTTTGCTTTGCGTTGTGATTTGTTTTGGTTCTGTTATAAGTGTTATAATAGAAATTAGAACTAAAATCGATAAGAAAGAGTTGCATGCGGACTTGGGGTGAACTCGTGTTTTAAAAGAGTTTTAAAATTGGATTGAGATAGACCTAAGTTCAAAGGTTCTAATGGGATTAGCAACCTAGTTTAATCTTTTTAAATCGGTTTAATAGGATTAAATTGATTGACATAAAAGATTAAAATTATATTAAATCTATCTATAAGGGACCTTTTGTCTAAGGCGGGTTCTATCTAGTCTGGGTACTTAAGCTGACGGAAACGGAACACCCCTACCTGGGAACCTACCTGGAAAGGTGAATTAGATAGATTTTCTACAAGCATGCGACAGTTGGTCAAAGACTCCGTTAAAGAGTTTAATGGATGATGATCAAAAGTTGTTAAACTATCCAAGATAAAAGTTACTCTTGAGCAAACCTAAAAATTCACTTAGTTAAAATTCTTACAGTGTTTTTTTCTAAGTAAACTAAACCCTAGGTTATAAAATACTCAGTGAGAGGAAGAGGTGTATCTGATATATCAATGATTCCACTCACGTTTCTTCCTGAATGTTCACGTCGTGAGATACATGCTTGGCCTCGTTGTGCCTTAGGAGCATCCCCCTTCAGATGGTGTTTGCATGAGTCAATATCAAGATGGACAAAGAGAGTATTTATAGTAAGTGGGTGAAGGGTGTTGATAACGGGTAGAAATGCACGTTATCATAGTGCTAAATCCTTAAAACAATGTTGGATTGCGTTGATGAATAATGTTAAATTGCATCCATTAAGCGTAAATTCTATGAGATTGCGGTCGTATACGTCCAATGCATTAGACCAGTTGATCTTTATATTTTTGTGCAGAATAATGCGTTAACGCAATGCAAAGAATGCGATCATATGAATACATTGGTCGAGCGCAACTTCACTGCAAGACTTTGTGTTAATCGTGCTCGCAAACATGCACCCAAGAAAAATCACTGGAACATGGTGGGCACATCCGAACGAAAGTACAATTAAGATCGACGGGACAGAAAGCTAATGGCAGTCAGATCCAAATTAAGTTGACAGCCGATAACGGTCACAAAGTACATCCAGCTTTATCAGTGACAATTATCTGACGAATCAGTCAGGAATTAAAGTTGTCCCATCTGTACAACTAGAAGAGAGAAGCCGCCTTTCACCTTTGATGCCCTATAAATACCAAGTGCGTTCTTCAGAGAGGGGGTTAAGCCGTCGATTACCTCATCACCATTACAAGTTCATACCTCTGTTCATAGTTTTCTTTTCCATTTTACGGCAGAGCAAGAGAAGAGTGGTGACGCCGGAGATTGTCCAAGGAAGCTCGAGAGAGAACCTTGAGGCGTAAGAGCAGAGAGCGGGCTGACTCTCGCGAAAACGAGAATATCTTTAAAGCACAAGTAGAAACAGTGTAACGTCTGGCAGCAAGAAATTGCTCCAGGCTCTTTACTATACTTGCATTGTTATTCTGTACTTCATCTTATATCTATTCAATGGAAGTTCTATTTCTACATCTGCTCACTCTCTTAATACGCATGAGTAGCTAAACTAGTTGAATGGGTTGAAAGGAACTAAGCTAACATGATCTAGGAAGTTCATTGCTTGCGATTGTCTTGTTTTATGTTGTGCAAAATACCCCTTTAGAGTTACTCGAGAGAGAATCTAAAGAAAGAACTTAATGTCTCGAGAGAGCTAGGTTAGAATCTGGACTTGAAAGAGCAAGATTAGGCTTGCATAAACAAGAGATAGGGACTTAAAGATAAGCTCTGTTTTTCAACTTGCATCGCATGCATCCTAGGAATAGAAATGATATTATATGGTCGCATATTTGTGTGAATGTCATGTTATCATCGCATAAATAGAGATAGAGGTTTATGTGTAAACCCTGTAGACTTATCACATATTATCGCACGCGTTCTAGCCTTAGAAGCTGTGGCATTCACGCCGAGAGATAGTTTACTATTGTATGCATGTTGCACGATCGCAAGGCATGAACGCATCCTAGGGAGTGTTAGCAGAAACCCTTCTCAACCCGTTCACCACATATTCATCATATTTCCCGTTTACCAACTCTTTTCGAACTCTGTCACATTCGTTATTATTTTCATTAACGCAACAACAACCCAACATTTATTTATTCCACTGGTTACCGCAAGTTTTCATAAAAATCTCCAACGCAACTATTTTCACAAGTCTTTGTGTTCGACCCTGGACTTACCAGGAAACTCAGAGGAATTTACACTTGGATTCCTTTGAGGAAACTTGAGTGCACAACGCAATCCACCAACACTTATCATCCATAATTTCCACTTCATAAAATTCAAGATTGACACAATTGAAAAGCTTGACACAATTGAAACAATTGAAAAGCTTGTCAAACTTAAGTGGACAAAGCAAAGATTGACACAATTGAGCAGCTTCCACCTCCAACCAACGTGAAGGTTGTGTGATGCTTCTTGAGGCATGCCGGATTCTATAAACGATTCGTCGAGGACTTTTCTAAAATAGCAAGACCACTGAGTGCGTTGTTAGAGGCAGACAGAAAGTTTGAATTTGACAATAATTGCCTCAACGCATTCAAAATTTTAAAAGAAATTACCGCACTCGTCTTGATTGCACCGGATACTCCCATTCAAACTCATGTGCGACGCATGCGGGTATGCGATGGGAGCTGCATTAGCGCAAAAGAATAAAACTATTTTGCACCCCATCGCATATGCGAGTAAAACTCTGAACCCTGCTCAACTTAATTATATCACTACTGAAAAAGAGCTTCTGATTGTGATTTTTGCATTGAAAAAATTTCGGGCATATCTATTGGGAACCAAGGTACTCATTCACACTGATCACTCGACAATCACATATTTGATAACAAAGAAGGACACAAAGCCGAAGTTGATCAGATGGGTTCTCCTCCTTCAAGAATTTGATATCGAGAAAATTGATCGGAAGGGGACAAAGAATCAAGTTGCGGATCACCTGTCCAGATTAGAAAATTCTAAGGTTGACCGCAATGAATCTAAAGTAAGTGTCGTGTTCCCGGACGAGTAGTTGTTTCGCATAGAAGAACTGCCCTGGTATGCGGACATCGTTAATTATTTGGTTTGTGAACAATTTCCTGAAGATTACACTTACCATCAATAGAAAAAGCTCGAGAATGAATGCAGACACTATTATTGGGATGAGCCGAATCTGTATAAAATAGGTGCAGACCAAATCATTCGATTATGCGTCCTAGATGCTGCTCAACAATGCATATTATCATAGTGTCACGATTCACCATATGGAGGGCACTTTGAAGGACAACGTACTGCAGCCAAAGTTTTACAAAGTGGATTTTTCTGGCCTTTATTATTTAAGAATGTTGTTGACTACACAATGAAATGTAATTGGTGTCAACGCACCGACAACATTTCATGGAAGAATGCAATGCCAATGAATACTATCTTGGAGCTGGAACTATTTGACGTATGGGGGATTGATTTCATGGGACCATTCCCTCCTTCAAACGGTAAGCACTATATTCTATTAGTCGTTGATTATGTCTCCAAGTGGGTAAAGGCAATTGCATACGCCGCAAGTGATGCGGCAGTAGTCTCCCAGTTCCTGAAGAAAAATATTTTCATGCGTTTTGGCACTCCCTGGGCCATCATAAGTGATGAAGGATCACACTTTGTCAACCACAATATAAAGAAGCTGCTGCGCAAATACAATATCCTCCACAAAGTGGCCACTGCATACCATCCGCAAATAAATGGCCAAGCTGAATTGTCCAATCGAGAAATTAAAATTGATGCTTGAGAGGGTAGTCAAACCTTCGCAGAAGGATTGGGCAATGAAGCTTGATGATGCGTTATGGGCATACCGGACCGCATTTAAAACTTCTATAGGTATATCCCCTTATGCATTGGTATTCGGTAAGGTGTGTCACTTTCCTTTGGAGCTGGAATAGAAAGCATTGTGGGCGGTCAAGAAACTGAATTTCAATTTGAAGAAAGTAGGGGAAGCGCAAAAAGTGCAACTGGTCGAGCTAGAAGAATGGAGGAACAACGCATATGAAAATACGAAAAGTTATAAAAAGCGCACCAAGCACCGGCATGATCAATGCATATGCAGTAAGAACCTCCAAGTCGGGCAGAAAGTCTTGCTTTTCAATTCATGTATGCGACTCTTCCTGGGAAAGCTAAAGTCTCGTTAGTCTGGACCATTCATAATTCGACAAGTACTTCCACATGGCACGGTGGAATTATCAAATAACGACGGAACCAACATATTCAAGGTCAATGGGTAACAAGTAAAAGCATACCATGGAGAAGACTAGCATCGCCAAGTCGACTCCATGGAATTAAGAAACCTTGAATGAAAAAGGAAGTAGGTGGTCCCTGCGTTATTAGATGATCGCAATTTATCAGGGACGCAAAGTTTTGGAAAATCTCAAGTCTTCAGCTTTTTTCTCCACTACTCAGAATTATCCTTACTTTACTATCTTTTCATTTTTCACTTTTATTGCTACAAAAAAAATAATAAATAAAAAATAAAAAAAAATGCCTTTTATTTTGTAAAATAATTTGACCCTCTCTTTGTTTTCCTTACAACGATCGAGGCGTTGGATTGCGAAAATGTTACGCGAAGCAGCACTTATCTTATTCCATCACCACAACCCAACGAAAAATGATCGCTGCAAGATGGATGCATCAATACAATGCGGGCGACAACGCTAAATTTAGGGGTGTACTCTTCCTTATCCTTACTTCAAATTTTGCGCTATCACATTGCATATTACTTTTCAAAGTTTTATCACTGCATCCTCCTTGACTACCGCAAACATATCACAAGTAGATAACTTTAGTAGTTTACCGCATGTATTCTTTGCCAAGTGTGATTTCAATGATGAAAAATATGTTTCTATCTCTTTCGTTTATACTAGAGTCAACGTAAATCTTAGGATAGTCACCTCATGAAATATTTTGAGAAGTTAGGGGTTTGCTAGCTTTCTTTCAAATTTTCTTTACAATGCATTCTATGACCATCGCATGACTTATTTTAATCTTTTGGCAATGAGGACATTGTCGTATTTTAAATTTGGGGGTGGGGTATTTGTTTCCAACCTTGCTACAAAAAAAATATATAAAAAAAATCTGAATAACAACTCCACTATCAACGCAATGGGAACCCCATGTTGATAAGAGTTAAGTTGTGAAAGGCACATACCCGTAGTTGGATGTCCGCACAACACACGTGGGGGCAAGCGAAAACGAAAGCAAATCACCAGAATCAACGCATAAATAAAAGACCGAGCCTCCACTGCCAAGTTGGTATGAGTGTAGTCTGAGAAAGAGTGCATTGCTCGTAGTTGGATGTCTGCATGACACCCATGGGGGCAAGCAAAAACGAAGGCAAGGCACTCGGATCGGCGCAAGGTCAGAAAAAAATAGCAATGAAGTATTTTAGGAAGAGATTTGAATAAGACTTAAGGAAATTCTAGCATATAAGATTTGAACGAAGTATCCTTGAGAAATATAGGGAAAGAACTTTGCGGCTAACTTGCTAAAAGAATCTTTAGCTTATACTTAAAGACAAGCATTGTTTAAATTTGGGGGTGTGATAACGGGCAGAAATGCACGTTATCATAGTGCTGAATCCTTAAACAATGTTGGATTGCATTGATGAAATATGTTAAATTGCGTCCATTAAGCGTAAATTCTATAATATTGCGGTCGTATGCGTCCAATGCATTAGAGCAGTTGATCTTTATATTTTTGTGCAGAATAATGCGTTAACGCAATGCAAAGAATGCAATCATAGGAATGCATTGGTCGAGCGCAACTTCACCGCAAGACTTTGCGTTGATCTTGCTCGCAAACATGCACCCAAGAAGAATCACCGTAACATGGTGGGCGCATCCGGACGAAAGGAGAATTAAGATCGATGGGACAAAAAGTTGACGACAGTCGGATCCAAATTAAGTTGACAACCGATAACGGTCACAAAGTACATCAGCTTTATCGGTGACAATTATTCGGCGCATAAGTTAGGAATTAAAGTTGTCCCATCTATACAACCAGAAGAGAGAAGCCGCCTTTCACCTTTGATGCCCTATAAATACCAAGTGCATTCTTCAGAGAGGGGGTTAAGCAGTCGATTACCTCATCACCATTACAAGTTCATACCTTTATTCATAGTTTTCTTTTCCATTTTACGGCAGAGTAAGAGAAGAGTGGTGACGCCAGAGATTTTCCAAGGAAGCTCAAGAGAGAACCTTGGGGCGTAAGAGCAGAGAGCGGGCTGACTCTCGTGAAAGCGAAAATATTTTTAGAGCATGAGTAGAAACAGTGTAACGCCTGGCAGCAAGAAATTGCTCCAGGCTCTTTACTATACTTGCATTATTATTTTGTACTTTATCTTATATCTATTCAATGGAAGTTCTATTTCTACATCTGCTCACTCTCTTAATAGGCATGAGTAGTTAAACTAGTTGAATGGGTTGAGAGGAACTAAGCTAACATGATCTAGGAAGTTCATTGCTTGCGATTGTCTTGTTTTATGTTGTGCAAAATACCCCTTTAGAGTTACTCGAGAGAGAATCTAAAGAAAGAACTTAATGTCTCGAGAGAGCTAGATTAGAATCTGGACTCGAAAGAGCAAAATTAGGCTTTCATAAACAAGAGATAGGGACAAAGATAAACTCTATTTGTCAACTTGCATCGCATGCATCCTAGGAATAGAAATGATATTATGTGGTCGCATATTTGTGTGAATGTCATGTTATCATCGCATAAATAGAGATAGAGGTTTATGTGTAAACCTTGTAGACTTATCACATATTTATTGCACGCGTTCTAGCCTTAGAAGCCGTGGCATTCACGTCGATAGGTGGTTTACTATTGTATGCATGTTGGAGGATCACAAGGCATGAACGCATCCTAGGGAGTGTTAGCAGAAACCCTTCTCAACCCGTTCACCACATATTCATCATATTTCCCGTTTACCAACTCTTTTCGAACTCTGTCACATTCGTTATTATTTTCATTAACGCAACAACAACCCAACACTTATTTATTCCACTGGTTACCGCAAGTTTTCATAAAAATCTCCAACGCAACTATTTTCACAAGTCTTTGTGTTCGACCCTGGACTTACCAGGAAACTCAGAGGAATTTACACTTGGATTCCTTTGAGGAAACTTGAGTGCACAACGCAATCCACCAACACTTATCATCCATAATTTCCACTTCATAAAATTCAAGCATCAGGTGTGTGTCAACACGTCCTACGGTCTCTGTCATTGGTTCGCACCGTGAGATCATTCTACACTCCCTCATGGCGCCCTGGGACCATCCCCCTTCGGATGGGTTTTGTGCTTGGTCAATATCAAGTGGACTCTAGAATTGTATAGAGTCACTTTAGTTTTTGCCCCAATCGGATTTTTACCCTTCGGATTGGCTATTTGGGGCAGAACTCTAAGGCTAAAAATAGTGAGTCACACTTACAGAAGATTGTTAAGTAAGTAAATGATCTCTTGACCAAACCAATGATGGCTAGTCGTTATAAAAGCAAGAGTTGTTATGGTATTAATGACTGGTTGAGAATGTCTCAATTTAGAGGAGAGATGAATTAACCACCCTTCAGTGAATTTTGTCCTAAACCTTTGATGCGTCATATTAGTTTTGCTAAACCTTATTGGATGTTGTTTGTTTTTTCAACGGGTATTTTCTTAAAACCTAACATAGGTCAATGTGTTTTTGTTTTCAGCCACATGTTTGATTTTTCGTTTAATGCCTCTAATTTTACCGATTATACACAGTGGAAAGAGTCTTGTAAAACGTATTTCGTGGTAAACAACCTCAAATTTGAGATGGTTAAGGAATGTTCTCAAGTCTCGATCCTTAATGCAACGTGAAGTGTTCGTAATGCATATGAGGCGTGGATGAAGGCTAATTCATTGGCCCGACTTCACATATTGGCTAGCATACCTTATGCTTTTGTCAAAAGGGTTGAGAACATGGTCATTGCACGTGAGATCATGGACTCGTTGCAAGAATTGTTTGAACGTCAGTTCTTACTTTTCGAGCACAAAGGGATGGATGACAAAACCAGTAGTGTTAGTTCCCAAGTTAAACTCCAGGAAGAGAAAGAAATTGTTGCTAACTCTATTAAAGTTCATAGAAGAGAAGTGTTCTCTAAAATGCAACTTGGAGCTTATCTAGGTTTTGATACTAATCGCACTACTCTCCAAAAGAGGAGGATGTCTAAAGATAGTAAATAAGATTTATTGGTTTTGAGACGTGTTTGGTAGAGAATGATGATTTTTCTTGGATCCTAGATTTGGGTGCTACTCATCACGTCAGTTCTTCTTACCAAGGATTTAGTTTCTGGCAAACGTTGCCATAGGGAGAGATGACTCTTCGAGTCGGAACTGCTAAGGTTATTTCAGTTGTTGTTGTAGGTAGGCTAAAAAAATTTTTGGACAAGAAACGTTATATGTTACTGGATAATGTTTTCGTAGTTCCACATATCAAGAGGAACTTAATCTCGGTTTCCTGTCTCATTGAACAAAGTTATACCATCTCCTTTTCTGAGAATAAAGTGTTTATTTTCAAGAATGGAATGGAGATTGGTTTTGGTTCGATGGAAAGTAACTTATATGTACTAAGGTCGTTAGTCATAAAAGCCTTGTTTAATATTGAAATGTTCAGTACAGCGACAACAGCTAAAAGGTCACATCAACCTTAGTAGGATTGAGCAGTTGGTAAAAAGTGGACTCCTAAAGAGTTTAGAAGAAAACTCCTTGCCGGTATGTGAATCATGCCTCGAAGGCAAGATGACCAAACGACCTTTTACTGCAAAAGATTATAGAGCCAAGGAAGCCTTGGAGTTTGTACATTCTGACCTCTGTGGTCCGATGAGTGTCAGCGCTCGAGGTGCGTATGAATATTTCATCTCTTTCATAGATGATTATTCAAGGTATGGGTATCTCTACCTAATGCAACATAAGTCTGAAGCCCTTGACAAGTTCAAAGAGTATAAGGCTGAAGTAGAAAACTTGTTAGGTAAGATGATAAAAACACTACGATATGATCGTGGTGGAGAGTATATGGACCTCCAATTCTAGAACTATATGATAGAACATGGGATTGCATCCCAACTCTCGACCCCAAGTACACTGATGCGTTATTTTATGCAATGAAACAATGAAAGGAGTTACGGTGATGAAAATGCGTTATGCAATAAGTTTTTTTAGTAGGACCCAAGTATAAATTCTACTGAGTTTCCTGGTAAGTCCAAGGTCGAACACAGAGACTAAGGAAAACAATATGCGACAATAATTTTTAGATTACTTTGCGGTAACCAATAAATCAAAGAGTTGTTTGGTTGTTGTTTACAGTATAAAATGTATGTGGCAAAGTTAAGAAAAGAGTTAATAATTTGGAAGATGCGATGAATATGCGGGGAAAGGGTTGGGAAGGACTTCAGGTAACACTTCCTAGGATTTCGTTCATGTTATGCGATCATGCTACACACATACAATAGCAAATCATCTCTCAACGCAAATGCTATGGCTTCTAGTTCTAGAACGCATGCGATATATGCGATAAAGTCTATAGGACCTACACATAAGCCTCTATTCTTATCTATGCGATGACGATTGACACACACACATACAAGGCGACCGATTAATACCATACCTATCTCTAGGGTGGAAGCGATGCATGTTGACAAATAGAGTTTATCTCTAAGTCTCTATCTCTTGCTTATGCAAATCTAATCTTGTTCTCTCGAGTCTAGATTCTAACCTAGCTCTCTGAAGTCTTAGGTTCTTTCTTTAGACTCTCTCTCGAGTAGCTCTAAAGGGGTGATGGGTGCAACATAAGACAAGATGATCGCATGCAATGAAAATCCTAGGTCATGTTAGCTATGTTCTTCTCAACCAATTCGATAGATTTAGCTACTCATGCATGCTTTTAAGATAGTGAACAAATGTAGATAAGCAAGTTCCATTTTATAGATATAGAGTTGAAATACAGAATAACAATGTGGAAGAAGAATAAAGAGCCTGGTAGCAATCTCTTACTTCCCAAGGCTTTTACATTGTTCTTTTCTACTCTGCTCCAAAAATAATCTTGCTCTCGCAAGAGTCGGCCCTCTCTCCATTTTTTCACGCCTCCTGGGATCTCTCTCGAGCTGACCAGAGCGATCTTCCGGCGTCTCTTCCCTTCTCTCACTCTGCCTTCTAAATATATGAAAACTATGAAAAAGACTACTTCTATCTATGGAGGAAATTATCTAACTGTACAACTGAACAAACTCAAACGAACCGAACTAACTCCTTCACTGAAGGTGGCCTCTGGTATTTATAGAGCTTCGGGGTGAAAGGCTTCTTCTCTCTTATGATTGCACTAATGAGATGGCATTAATTCTCTGTCTGATGTGCTGAATATTTGTCACCAAAAAGTTGAGTGTACTTGCTACAGTAGTTCGTTAACGGCTTGTCAACTTAATTCGGAATCGACCATCATCAACTTTCTGTCCCGTCGTGATTTATTACGCTTTTCACCTAGATGCGCCCACCAAAGATACGCCGGCTCTATGCAGCAACATTCTCGAGCAAATATTCACAAGCGCAAATGATCGCTTAGCCTTGCGTTAACGCAATCTCTTAATGTGTTCGCTCATTGATTTCTTTGGATCGCATTTTCTGCCTTGCGTCAACGCATATTCTGCACAAAATACACAAGTTAACTGTTTTTATGCGATGGACGCATGTGACCGCAATATTGTGAACTTAATGCTTTTGGATGCAATCTTGTATATTTTTATCAACGCAAACCTGCATTGTTTTATAACTTAGCACTGTAATAACGTGCATTTCTGCCTGTTATCACATCCCCAAATTTAAACAATGTTTGTCCTCAAGCATAAGCTAAATGTTTTCTTTAGAAAGTCGACCGCCTTCTCTTTTCCTAGATTTCTCAATGATGCCTTATTCAAATCTTATACACCAAAATTTCCTTAATTTTTATCTAGGTCTCTTCTTAAATTATTTCTAAAATTTAGGGACCGCAAGCTTAACCTTCAAAAAGACTTTACTAAATTCCAGGACATCGCATGATTTATTTTAAAAAAAAAACTTTTTCACGGGGTGTTAAATGATTTTTTTTATCCTTGCATATTTTAGACATTCTATTTTTATTATTTTTTTTTTACCTTGCACTGATCTAAGTGTCTAGCCTTCATTTTGACTTGCCCCCACGTGTGTCATGTGGACATCTAACTACGAGCATGCCTATTTGGCAGCGGAATTGCGATCATGTATTTATGCATTGATCACGATTTCTACCTTCGTTTTGGCTTGCCCCCACGTGTGTCATACAGACATCCAACTACGAGTAGGATCCGATCGCAACGTTATGATTTTTTTTATAAGGCTAAAAATAGCAAGGTCGAAAAATGAATACCGCACCCCAAAATTTAAAATGCGGCAATGTCCTCGTTGCTAAAAGATTGAAAGAAGTCATGCAATGTTCTTAGGAAGTTTCGTGAAGGGTCAGTTTGAAAGAAAGCTAGCAGGCCACTAACTTCTAAAATATTTCATCAGGTGACTGTCCTAAAATTAAGTTGACTCTAGTGTATATAAAAAAATAGAAGCATGTGTTTCATCATTGAAATCATAATTGGCAAAGAGAAATCATACAATGACTTACTAAATTGATCAATGTTGAATGATTACAGCAACCAACGAGTATGCGGTGATATAATTTTCAAAATTAAAATGCGATGCGGTAGTGCAAAATTTGAAATAAAGTCAAGGAAAGATACAACCTCCAAATTTGCGTTGTCGCCCGCATTATTTGTTGACGCATCCTGCTTTGCGGCGATCTACTTTCTTTGGATTGCGATGACGAAATAAAGTAGTTGCATCTTCATGTGGTCCCTCTGTAATCGTTTAACTCGATCTTTTGCAAATAAAACATTGAGAGGGTCAAATAATCATAAAAAACAGAGTTAGCAAAATCGTTTATCATGATCGTTCAACACGATTGCATTATTATTTTTTCTCTTTTTTTTTGTAAGCAATAAACAAATATGCGATAACAGATAACAGCAAGGTAATAAGAGTTCATGAAGCATTAATACGAAACAAAAAGGATATTCAAAAGGATTGCATCCCTGATGAGGTTGACTCGCATAGTAACTCAGAGACTGCTTATTTCAAGCGAGACTTTTCACGTCCACTGTGGCTTTTTCTTCTTTTCTCGATCTTTTGAAATCTTGACTACCTTTATCTGGAGCCTTTCCCCATTAATGTTCATCACAATCTCCCCCTTGCGCACATCAATTTGAGTGCGACCGATCGATAGGAATGGTCGCCCCAATATGATTAACGCATCTTCGTCCGCTTTATAATCCAAAATGATGAAGTTTGCCGGCAAGATGAATCTATCAATTGAGATTGTGGCATCTTTCAACTCTTCCTCAGGGTGTATTCGGGATCTTTCCGCAAGTAGGAAAGTCTCCATCGTGGGCATGAGTTTGCCCATATTCAATTGTTTGAAGATTGATAGCGGCATTACGTTTATACTCGCCCCAAGATCGCATAGTGCTTGACCACTGTAGACCCCTTTAATTAAGCATGGTATCGTGAAGATTCCTGGGTTGCACATTTTTTGTGGGATCATAGCATTTTTCGTTACTGTCACTGTCACGATCTTTTCTTCATCATTCTGTTTCTTTTTCAATCTTTGCAGGAATGGTGGTAGTTGGACTTCTTCTATCTTGCATTCTAGAGGCTTAAAGGTAGACACAACTTCTAGGTTCATCTTCTCGGGCTCTTCTGAATTATGAGTCAATGGGTCCTCGATTTTTACCGCATTCAAGTTGGTTGTGATGGGTTCCTCCCTTCCTTCCGCGGTCATTGTTTCGTTTAAAAGGAGACTGTTAAGCATTGTTCCTTCCCCGTACCCCCAACACTGCGAGGGAGCTCAGTTGAGCTTGCCAAAGCTCCTTGCGGTCTATTTTTGAGCTCGCCCGCAATCTATCCTAGTTGAATTTCGAGATTTTGGATGGACGATGCTTGATTCTGAAGCGTTGATTTGTTCTTCTCAATATACTGCTTCAACAAGCTCTCTAAGGATGAAGATTGTAGTACTTATGAACTGCTGGCTTGGTTATGCATTGAACCGTTGGTTCACGGGAAAAATTCGGGTGGCCCTTCTTTTTGGGTCACTAATTGAAAGCTTTGTTGTTGATTTTTCCACGCGAAATTGGGGTGGTTTCTACACCCAAGGTTGTACGTATTGGGATAAGGATTATTCTTTATGAAGTATATTGACTGCGGATTTCCTGGGCATTCTTCCATCGGATGAGCGTCTCCACAGATGACATAACTTGCGGTCGTTTGAGAATTGTGTTGACCTGCCCTTTTTTTGCTCCTGTGCTATTAATTGCAATGCCTTGTATCAAACTCGTCATCGCAATCATTTGGTTCTGAAGGGATGCGATGGTCTCGTTGTTCGCGTCATTGTCTTTAATTCTTAATCTTTGATCGCTTTCTCTCCAGTCCTCGTGATTTTTTGAAATGCGATCAAGGATATTCTTGGCCTCCTCATACGTTTTATCCAACAGACCTCTAGCTGCTGCCACATTGGTAGCGATCTGCGATGCAAGGGTTAATCATTGGTAGAAATTCTCCATCTGTAAGCAGTTTAGTAAGCCGTTATGTGGGCAGTCTCTTACCAGCCTCTTAAACCTCACCTAAGCGTCGTTGAGCGATTCGTCAATTTCTTGTTCAAAATTCGTAATTAACTTCCTCCTTATTGCGTTCTCTGTTAGGGGGAAGTATTTCTTCATGAACTTTTCCACGACTTGTTCCCACGAAGGTTCGAGAGAATAAGCCCATTTTCTTGCTTAATCGCATAAGGGAAATGGGATCAACGTTAGTCAAAACTCCTCGGTAGAGATATTTGGGAACACAAAAGTGTAGATCTCTATGAAGCTCCGGAGGTGGGCGTGCGGGTCTTCTCCACGCCTCCCTCCAAACTGTCCAGCAGTGTGGATCATCTGCAATATCACCGGTTTCATTTCAAACCTCAATCCGTCTAGCGTTGGCCTCATGATTCCTGGGGAGAAATCGTAGAGGTTGGGCGACGCATAGCCCCGAATGGGCCTATTGCAATCGTTCGTCAGTAGGATGGGATTCACCATGACGTTATTTTCATTTGGTGCTCCATTTTCAAGTTGTTCTGCCATGTTATCTTTCTCTAGTTGTTGTTGTTGGCAGCTATCTCTCAATCTTCATCGAAACGTCCTTTCAATCGCTGGGTTGTAATGCGCCAGATATTGAAAGCTGCAAAGAAATCAAAAAAATTACCGTTAGCACACTGTCTTGGCGAAGTCCCCGATAATGGCGCTAAAAACTTGATGCGTTATTTTATGTGGTGAAATAATGAAAGGATTTGTGGTGATGCAAAATGCGTTGTGCAATAAGTTTTCTCAGCAGGACCCAAGTATAAATCCTACTGAGATTCCTGGTAAGTCCAAGGTCGAACTAAGGGACTAAGGAAAATAATATGCGGCAATAATTTTTAGATTACTTAGCGGTAACCAATAAATCGAAGAGTTGTTTGATTGTTGTTTATAGTATAAAATGTATGCAGCAGAGTTAAGAAAAGAGTTAATAATTCGAAAGATGCGATGAATATACAGGGAATGGGTTGAGAAGGGGTTCAGTTAACACTTCCTAGGATTCCGTTCATGTTATGCGATCATGCTATACACATACAATAGCAAATCATCTCTCAACGCAAATGCTATGGCTTCTAGTTCTAGAACGCATGCGATATATACGATAAAGTCTATAGGACCTACACATAAGCCTCTATTATTGTCTATGCAATGACGATTGACACACACACATACAAGGCGACCACATAATACCATACCTATCTCTAGGGTACTCGCGATGCATGTTGACAAACAGAGCTTATCTCTAAGTCTCTATCTCTTGCTTATGCAGATCTAATCTTGCTCTCTCGAGTCTAGATTCTAACCTAGCTCTCTCAAGTCTTAGGTTCTTTCTTTAGACTCTCTCTCGAGTAGCTCTAATGAGGTGATGGGTGCAACATAAGACAAGATGATTGCATGCAATGAAAATCCTAGGTCATGTTAGCTAAGTTGTTCTCAACCCATTCGATAGATTTAGCTACTCACACGTGCTTTTAAGAGAGTGAACAAATGTAGATAAGAAAGTTCCATTTTATAAATATAAAGTTGAAATATAGAATAAGAATGCTAAATAAGAATAAAGAGCCTGGTAGCAATCTCTTCTTCCCAAGGCTTTTACACTGTTCTTCTCTACTCTGCTCCAAAGATAATCTTGCTCTCGCAAGAGTCGGACCTCTCTCCGTTTTTCCATGCCTTCTAGATTCTCTCTCGAGCTAACCAGAGCGATCTTCTGGCATCTCTTCCCTTCTCTCGCTTCACCTTCTAAATATATGAAAACTGTGAACAAGGCTACTTCTATCTATAGAGGAAATTATCTAACTATACAACTGAACGAACTCAAACGAACCAAACTAACTTCTTCACTGAAGGTGGTCTCTGGTATTTATAGAGCTTCGGGGTGAAAGGCTTCTTCTCTCTTATGATTGCACTGATGGAATGGCATTAATTCTCTGTCTGATGCGTCGAATATTTGTCACCGAAAAGTTGAGAGTACTTGCTATAGTAGTTCATTAACGGCTTGTCAACTTAATTCGGAATCGACCATCATCAGTTTTTTGTCCCGTCATGATTTATTACACTTTTCACCCAGATGCGCCCACCAAATATGTGCCGACTCTATGCGGCAACCTTCTCGAGCAGATATTCGCAAGCGCAAATGATCGCATAGCCTTGAGATAACGCAATCTCTTAATGCGCTCGACCGTTGATTTTTTTTATCACATTTTCCACCTTGCGTCAATGTATATTCTGCAAAAAATACACAAGTTAACTGTTTTCACGCGATGGACGCATGCGATCGCAATATTGTGAACTTAATGCTTTTGGACGCAATCTTATATATTTTTATCAACGCAAACCTGCATTGTTTTATAACTTAGCACTGTAATAACATGCATTTTTGCCCGTTATCATACACCTCAGCAGAATGGTGTATCAAAAAGGAGAAATAGAACCTTTTTAGTCATGGTTCGATCTATGATAAGTTATGCTCATCTTCCAGACTAGTTTTGGGATTTTGCAGTGGAGACTGCTTTCTACATTCTGAACAACGTTCCCTCGAAAAGTGTTTCTGATACACCTTTTGAGTTGTGGAGAGGTTGTAAAGGTAGTTTACGCTACTTCATGATTTGGGGGTGTCCAGCACATATGTTTGTGACTAACCCGAAGAAGTTGGAACCGCGTTTGAAAGTTTGCCTCTCTGTAGGCTACCCCAGGAAAACTAGGGGTGGATACTTCTATGATTCGAGTGAGAATAAAGTGTTTGTTTCTACAAATGCTATCTTCTTGAAGAATACCACATTAGGGATCATATGCAATGAAAAAAGCTCGTTTTATGTGAGATTTCTAGTGAGACTAAGATTACTAAGGGTTCAACAAGAGTTGTTGAACAGTCCGATAGATCGACAAGAGTTGTTGAAATCGGTACATCTAGTCAACTAGCTCAAGAGTTGAGACTGCCTCGACGTAATGGGAGGGTTATGAACCCATCGGATCGCTACATGAGTTTGACTGGAGCCCAGAACATCATTTCTAATGATAGTGTCGAGGACCCATTGTCTTTTAAGAAAGCAATGGAGGATGTTGACAAGTATGAATAGATTAAAGCCATGAACTAGGAGATGGAGTCTATGTACTTCAATAACATCTGGGAGCTTTTGGATCCACCCGATGGGGTAAGACCTATAGAGTGTAAGTGGATCTATAAGTGAAAGAGAGGTGTAGATGGAAAGGTGCAAACCTTTAAGGCTCGACTCGTGGCAAAGGGTTATACCCAGGTTGAGGGATCTATGAGGAAACTTTCTCACCTGTTGTCATGCTCAAGTCTATTAGGTACTCCTATCCATATCCACATTTTATGATTATGAGATATGGAAAATGGACGTCAAAACTGCCTTTCTTAATGGTAATCTTGAGAAGACCATCTACATGGCTCAACCAGAGGGGTTCGTAGTTCAAGATCAAGAGCAAAGAGTTTGCAAGCTTAATAGGTCCATTTATGGGCTGAAACAAGCATCTATATCATGGAACATTAGATTTGACATTGCGGTCAAATCGTTTGGCTTTGATTAGAATGTTGATGAGTCTTGTGTTTCATGGAAGATCATCAACAACTTAGTAGCTTTCCTGGTACTGTGTGTGGATGATATCCTACTCATTAGGAATGATGTAGGGTTTTTGATTGACATTAAAAAGTGGCTAGCTACCCAGTTCTAAATGAAATATTTGAGTGAGGCACAATATGTTTTAGGGATCCATATTATTCGGGATCGTACGAACAAGAGATTATCCTTGTCTCAGGCATCGTACATCAATCAAATATTGATCAGGTATAGGATGCAGGATTCCACGAGGTATTTGTTACCCTTTAGGCATGGAATCATTTTGTCGAAGGATGAATGTCCTAAGACACCTCAAGAGATTTAGGAGATGAGAAGGATTCCCTATGATTTAGCTGTTGGAAGCTTAATGTATGCAATGTTGTGTACCAGACCCGACATTTTCTACGCAGTAAGGATTTTCAGTCGTTATTAGTCCAATCCAAGATTAGATCACTGGACGGCGGTCAAGATGATCCTCAAGTATCTTTAGAGAACGAGGAACTACATGCTCGTGTATGGAGATAAGGATTTGATCCTTACAGGATACACAAACTCTGACTTTGTATCGATAGAGATTCTTGTAAATCGACATCAGGGTCAGTTTTCACTCTGAATGGAAGAGCTGTAGTATGGCGAAGCATCAAGCAAGGATGCATCGCGGACTCCACTATGGAAGTCGAATACGTAGTCACTTGTGAAACAGCTAAGGAGGCTATTTGACTGAGGAAATTCCTTATAAATTTGGAAGTTGTTTCAAATATGGATTTGCCTATGCCTCTTTATTGTGATAATAGCGGGGCTGTGGCAAATTCGAAGGAGCCTCGGAGTCATCGTCGAGGCAAGCATATTGAACGAAAACATCACTTGATCAGAGAGATTGTGCATCGCGGTGATGTGATAGTCACGGTGATCTCATCATATTCATAACATATAAATTGATATCATATATTAATTATAATATTTTCCTCTACTAGATATAAATCATATTTATATCCAATTTCTCTAAATTAATGTATCTCATACATAAAGTTAATTATATCATATTTAATTAACTCGTTCAATTATATCATATATAATCGAAATCCCTCTTGTCAATTTGAACATTTCAAATTGACCCAAAAACTTATTCTCAACTTGTATCCAAGCTACCAAGGGGACCTTATGGACCTATGGCTCGAAGCTCTAACGGTACGTGAATAGCTGACTAAGCTCTTTAGTCAGGATATCCACCATCTGTTAATTGCCAGGCATTCCACTAAAGATCGACAGTTGAACTCTTCTTACCATAGATATATTTCTATGTCCATTGGATATAACCAATCATCAATACGATGGCCCTTCACAGATGCTCGTAATTACAGCAAGTCAATTTACCGTTTTCCCCTTTAATTACATCTTCCTTCTTAAGTGTCACTGATCCCTCTAATGAACAATACAACATAGTCTTACTATGTGTGAACACCTCTCGGGCCATGAGAAGGTACGTGGTGCCACATCGTTCAAGCCCTAGAATCAGCCCTTAAAGGAGATATCTATCTATTTACCCCTTCCTTAGGGAAAGAGTGAATTCCATCGTGTGAAGCTGAGTTCCCAGCTCCCAAATCAGACGAATCCCCAAAATGTTAGGTTTGAGTCGGCGTTCTGGCCATTCACACCCATGCAAATCAAAGGACCGCCCTCAATGGCAGGAGTTCCCAACTCACTAAGGATTGAGGTTATGTTACCTATGGTCATCTTAGTGAAGTGAAGTCTCAGTTAGGTGTTATATAACGAGACGTTAACACTTCGTGGTCAAGTCTTATACAAACTCTTTGTATAGGACACCCCCACTCGCATGTCCCCTACACGAATGATCAGGATCAGACCATCTGTGACAAGTCACAACACTTGTGACCATTCCACAAAGCGGGCTGCATCCGTAACGTTACCAGGATAAGGTTTCCCTCCTATATCCATATACTACAGACCATTTTGGTTATCACTCAAGACATGATCCACTTGTATGTCACCACATACATGCTTAAGTTACATACAAATAACCAGGGATATTAAGTTTATGGTTTATGGTAAAATCTAAATGTGGAAAGTCAAGTAGTGAAGTAAATATCATTTATATTACACATCACAAGTGTTCGTACAAAGTTGTTTACAAACTACTGGATACGAGACTTTAAAGCACAAACCCCAACATGTTCTTCCTCCGGTCTCTTCCTCAAACCAAGTCCACACAGAGTCAACACTTCTGAATTCTCACACCGAGAATACCAAGGTAGCGATTGTGGTAGTGTCGTACTCAAGTCGACTAAGTCGAGGTTTTTGGAGGTCGTTCGCTGTGTTCGTGATCTTAGAGATCACTGTGTACATCGTCGCTGTGATCGTGCAGTGTAGCGGACGTAGTGTTCAAGCATTCGTGATTGTTGTCTTGCTAATTGTACGAGCGTTCGAGATCGAGGGTATTTGAAGATGAGTCTTCAAAGGTATGATAATTCTTCCCTTGATCTTTTATTAAAAGCATGTTGTAATTTCGTATGTTGCATGACCAGTTAGTTTCCATTTTTTTATTGTAATTGTGTATGTTCAAATACGAATGGAATTTGGAACGATCATTCTGCTGCTTATGGAAATCCTCATATCTGATTTCCTTCAATTGGTATTAGAGCCAGGTTGTTCTGATATTCCAAATTTCACTTCTGTTTTGAACTTCTTTTATAGTCACTGTGGGTTTTCTGCATTTGCATTTAATTGTTAAATGTTTTTGTGGATGGCGTTGATGAATGTTTATGGTTTAATTGCCTATGCTTAAAGCTTTCTTTAAATTACAAAGTGTTAATTTGTAAGGGCCCCTGTGTTTTTTGGCATAATTAACAAGCAATCGAGTCTGTAATTCAAAGTCTTTGAGTTTATCGAGTCATTCGTGATGAAGTTTCGAAGCATGGAAATGCAGTTCACAACAAAGAAGAAGACCAATAGTTGGTCGTGTCGTGTAGCCTCAGGTAAACGATCGTTGGGATTTAGCTAAACGATCATATAGATTTTTCTACGTGATTGTGTAGTATTTACTAAACGATGGGGTAAATTGTTTACTCTATCGCACAGCGTTGGTTGCTCGATCACATAAATGCTGGAGGTAGACGATCGAGTGGGAGCATATGATGCTCATCATTTAGAAAAAGGTGTGTGCTAAACGATCGTGTAGTTAGCATGCCACATCGCATAGTCATTGTGATTTTGGTAGGGTGAAGATGGGAAACGAGAGCTCAGCTAGCATAGTTAGGTTAGGTGATATTCGTGTGAAGACAAGTGTTGGGTGTACACTTACATTAAAGAATGTGTGCCATATTCTTGATTTATCCTTAATTTGTTGTATCCAAATGTCGTTGATCAAGAAGGATTTCAACATACATTTTGTGATGGTAAGTGGAAAATGTCTAAGGGTTCAATAATAGTTGCTCGATGTGAGTTGTGTTACTCTTTGTATAAAAAAAAAACTTGAGCATATGTTCTTCTGAGTTGAACTCAGTAGAAGAAAATAATTCTCCAAATTCGTGGCATCGAAGGCTAGCATATGAGTGATAAGGAGATTAAATTGTTGGCAGGTAAATCTCTTATCCCCGTTGATAAAACATTTTCTCTTGACCCTTGTGATCATTGTTTAGCAGGAAAGCAATATAGAAATTACTTTTCTAGGATGTCCACTGATGACAAAAAATTAATTCCTTGTTAAGCATGCATTATGATGATAGATAATGTGCTACAAGCTCACGTCCTCGGCAACGGCACCATAAACTTGATGACATAAAATTTAATCTCTTTATCTAACTCTAACACTGCTCTAATTGCGCTCAAGTAATTTGCGATAAAGAGAATTTCTATGTGATACTACGTCTAAGTATATGTGTTGTTACTGATATGTTCATAGTATACAATGTAGTAGTGTGTGTCACAAGTTTCCTTGCGCTGAAACCAAGTATAATTCCAATGCCAGTTTCTCAAAATAATCCGAGGTCGAACACAATGATTGTTTTCGTTAATGCGCTACTATGTTGATACATGCAACCAGTTTTTAACAATGAATAAAGAATTTGGGTTTATACAGAAATATAAATTGCAGTGAAAGTAAAAATGCATTAACAAAATAAATCCTAAACTAATATGATACACGATACAAGATACATGATACACGATACTAAGGTCGAGAACTGACTGTGAAGTTGTACAAAGATTCGATGTATGCGATGGCAAGTCTTTATGAATGAAGCAGAAAGAGAAAGAGTAAATAGTAAAAACATCGCAAGTTTGTCAATTGTGTTAAAGATGCAACTAAGGTTCCGCTTTCCCTTGGCGTACACCTCTCGGTGATCGACCGCATTCCCATATCTCTATGGTGAAACAGGGATGAACGTGATGAACGCAAGGTTGTTTCCATCTCTGGAAATACTTCTTGCTTTAGTTAATGCATTCTTCCAACCTTCTCTCGATAGGCAGAATAACATCTTCACTTCTACTCTCAGAGGTGAAGATGTCGTCGAGCATGCTTTAGCTAAACTTAATTATTTCCTTAACACAAATTAACTTACTCGCTTAATTCTTGCTATTTACCCATGGGATTAAGAACATATCATGGAGAAAATGGATTATGGATGTACGGAAAGAGACAGAGAGATGACAATGGAAATTATAATAACATTAAATACTAAAATTAAGCGTCTGATACATGTTGTGAATGAAAGAATAAAGAACATGAAATAGAGATTAGAAACAAATACAGAAAGAGTGTCAACGTCTTGACCCAGATCCTGAACGGAGGATGTGCTTACCGGCGTGTGGAAGTAGTGGAGAGGAAAGCTTCCCTCTCAGGCTTGCTTTCCTGGTAGAATTGACCTTAGCACAGAGCTTCAGCTACGAGGATTGGAAGGATTCTCTGCTCGGAGACTCACCTCTCAGCCTTGTCTCGTGGTTCGCCCGGATCTACTCTGTAAGTCTCTTTAGACCAGCCTCTCTATCAGAATTAGTATATGCACGTCTCTACGGATTCAAGTATCCTTTCCGTGAATTTGCAGAAGCTATTTATAGGTGAGGCTTGGCTTTTTGAATGTGTGATCCCCATTGTATGGTTATGGTAGTTCCTGAAATTTCGTAATGAGAAATGCACAATTGAAAGTTGTACACTTGTCAGAATCCTCCGCAAATGCGTTGCACTTTACATCTTCGATTGATCACTGCATGCGGTGTTATTTCTTATTACCGCATGCGATTGAAATTGCTTTGATTGCTAGAGCTCTTGATCGATTGTCACATGCGCCGTCATTGCATTGATCATTTCTTCGTTCTTGATTGATGGGCTCAATGTGACGTAGATGTGTTGTTCATTTTATCTTTGAGCCATGAACGCATGCAGTCACTGATTTCCTGCAAACTGAAACTGAAACATTCTATTCTACCATCGCAATGGTGTTAGTGGGTGTATTGACGACATTTTATAATTTTTGTATTTCTTAGCCAATTTCTATACTATCGACGCAACTTTTCTTTCTTTTAACTGCAATATCTAAATAAAACAGTATAAATAACTTGTATTTCTACAAGTTATCACACCTCCAAATTTAGATATATGATTGTCCTCAAGCATATCTTCAACTAAGGCAATATTGTTCAATTCCTATCCTTACTTTTCGTTGATTGGTTGCTCCGAATGCTCCACCTAGGCAACATTACCTAACAACTCAATTTCCTTCTATCCTTTAATAATTCATGAACATGCCCTACTTTATTCTTTTATACAACAAATCTCTATTCAAAAATTCCCTTCTTGTTTTGAAAAGAATGTTTACCTCTTCATGCAAAAATAACTTGCTGCGTATGTATGCGGTGCTCTAGTTTGCATCATTTTATTAGAGACTGTTGATCATGGTTATTGTCACACCCTACCCCAGACCATCTTCTTAGCCTAAAGAAAGGCGTGACTGCAGCAGTTACCAACCCTTGGGCTGACACTTACTGCCTAATAACTCTTGCAGAATAACTCTGATACCAATTATAATTCATATGCAACAGGACGTCTTTAGGCCCACAATTTATTAACTTAGAAACATAATATGTTTAGAGTCATTACAACATTAGATTTACAAGTCCCAAAACCCACAAACCCTAGTCCCTATATGAACAATAGTAACATGTGTACAATATTAACAGTAACCACTTAGCAAACGGTTACAAATCTTTTGGTCCTTTAGTGAAAAAGCAGACGCAGAGCTATCTTCAAAGGATTTGACTACTACCTGTGGGAGGGGGAAAAACAAAACATTTGAAAACGAGGTGAGCTTACACCCAGTGAGTGACCGAGAAAAGGTAGTAAATTCTCGTGCATGATTTCAGTAATGAGTTTTTAACTGAAACATAAACTTTTACAATACTTGTACTGCAGCATAAATGTTTTCCAAGCGTAAAACATATAAAGTTGTTTTAATCATAAAACAGTAAAATCATTTCTCAATCCAACGTACCCCACTGTGGGTAAAACAATTCCAACACCAACTACTAGTCCAGAAAGAACCCTTTTGCTTAATCTCTGACTCTATTCACCTGTGGCCACACTAAGTACCCTCATACATTTGGTACTTCTACTCAGATACCTTCTCAATGTCCTTCAGTATCGAGTTACTAGGATACCTTCTCAAACGTCCTTCAGTATCCCTTGGCTTGGTACCTTCTCAAACGTCCTTCAGTACCAATAGATACCTTTTCAAATGTCCTTCAGTATCTAGTTGGGCGGATACCATCTCAAGTGTCCTTCGATATCGCATTTTACCAAAACTATTTATAAACAACTTTTCTCTTTAAAGCATGTAAAGTATAACACATATAAAACATGGCTTTAAAGATGTTAACGCATGCTGGATAAAATCAATATATGTAGATAGTTTTTCAATAATATGCATGCGTTCAAACCACAATTCAAAACTTGCTTGGAAACCACTTCATAAAACTAGTAGGCATGAGAATATTTTTACAAACATGCTTTCTGTAAAACGGTGTAAATCAAACAGTTTAAGTAAAACGTTTTAGTCAAAACATTTTAGCCACTCACCTTGATTTCTTAGGAGCTTTTCACTCTAATGGCTCCTCGAGCTCTTTTTCACCCCTAGAATCCAGATTCAACTTTCGTCTTAGATTTCTCATAGTTCTGAACCTTATTTTGAAATTTTTCTTTCTACAAACTTATTCTAAAATGTTTCAGAAAGCTTACCCTAACATTTCAGCTCAGAAATTTTTGTGGTTTGGCCGGAATCACAGAATCTTCAAGACTGGCTCAGACTAATCCGATAGTCTGACCCTTCTGCCTTCTTTTCAATCTCTAGCCCGGTTCCTTTTAGTTTTTCCCTCCAGCAGCCCCACTCTGAAAACTAGACTTCCAGGATGGCTTTGGAATCACTCTAAACGCACGAGTAGATTGGGAGATTTCCTCGTCCAAATTTGATACGTTCTTCTCAACCCTCACTGTTCTCCCTCTCCTTTACGAAATTTATGATTTTGTGGTTTGAAAATGAAATCCCAAAGCTCTATTTATAGGCGTTCAAACTCTCGTGGTGTTGACAACACCTACTTGGCTGCATGGCCAAATGTTTATTTCTCCCCTTATCAACACAAGCTTGCATCACCTTGTCCTAAGGTGTTTTCTTCATATGCGTCCACAAAATTTCCTTAGCCCTTAAGAATTTTTCTTATGAAGACACTTAATTTTGGTTGACGTTTGCCCTTATGTCTTCAACCTTTGTTTGTATTCAATTTAAGGTTTCCAATGTATAATCTACAAGAATGCGGCCAAATTCAACGCATGAATACTTGCCCGACCGTTCAATGCATAGGCGAGGCCCTTCGATCGCGTGGGCGTGACGTTCGAATGCAGCACCGGACAAGGCGTGGCTGACGCACAGGCTGCTCTCACTTCTCCACTTTCTCGCTGGTCTCGCTCTCTCCACTCTCACTCTCTCCCACTTTCTCGCTCAAAATCTCGCCCTCTTCACTCTCGCTCTCTCCAACTTTCTAGCTCAAAATCTCACTCTCTCTACTCTCGCTCTCTCCCACTTTCTCGCTGGTCTTGCTCTCTCCAATCTCGCTCTCTCCCACTTTCTTACTCAAAATCTTTCTCTCAATGATCTTAATGGTCTCGATCTCAATGATCTCCTCTCAACGATCTCGCTCTTAGCTACTGCAAACATTGTTTGTCTCCGTGCAATTTCTACACGATTGTGCCACTAGTCACTTGCCTTTCAGTGCTTTGTGCACAACACGCATTTCACATAAATTTCCATACTTAGCCAATTTTTCCCAAATTTTCCAAACTCAATTTCTATATTTTTCTTTTCAAATCCCCATTCTTTCTTTACCATTCCACACTAACTTTATCAACAACTTATTATACAAATTTCATTACAATTTTACCAATTAAAGCTTAACTTAAATTATTCAAGAAAAATCTACTTAACACTTAGAAATTTCCTTCCCCTTAACTTAGGATTTAACTTTCACTTAGTTAATTCCTTTTATCACTTGCTTAAGTAAGGAAAATAGAAATCCGGGTTTCACAGTTACACCCTTCGTTTTGGCTTGTTCCCACGGGTGTCATGCGAACATCCAACTACGGTTGTGTGGCAATCTCAACTTCAACTCTTGATTTTCAGCTAAGTTTAACTTTCGCTGATCAGATGAGTTTCCTCTTATATTCTTTTATTTTTCTCTCATTTTTTTCTCTACCTTCGTTTTGGCTTGCTCCCACGGGTGTCATGCAAACATCCAACTACGAGTAGGTTCTTTCATGACTTAACTCTTATCAGGTTGGGATTTTGATTTTCCCTTGCACTAACATTGGAATTTGTATGAAAATTTTTATTTTTTATTTTTATTTTTATTTTTTTGACAATGAACGCATTTTCTAATGATAACTGCATCCGCTTGATCGCATCTGCTCAGACCTTCCCCACCCCCAAATTTAGAGATGTGTAAGGTCCTCACTGCGTTGTTTTGGACAGAATAAACAAAACACTTTAGTCAAAATTTTGAAAAGAAGATTTGAGCAGAGTCTTGAAGGATAAAAGATAAGGCAATGTTATTGCTACGAATTATCTAAATGTTAGTCAGAAAATACAAAGTGTGGGAAATGTTGCTAAAGGTATGCACATAACTCATAATGGCAGCGCAATGAATAACGCAAAAGAAAAGATGAAAAACATCACAATAATTGACAAAGGCTGATAAATAAGAGGCTAACGCATACAGAAAGAATAGCTACTCAGTTGTATTAAAAATTAACCGAGTATACAAAGAATTACAATTAACGCAATACAAAATTTCAGCATGTACAAAGAATCAAGAAAAAGTTATACATAAAAATAATGAGTGAAATTATTCTTTGTATTTTACTCGGATGGATGCAAGGTTAAGATTAACACAATGCCTCCATTAACGCAAATGCATATTTGCAGAGGACGGGCAACAACGCATGTATCAGTGCAACACACCCCCCAACTCAACGCATTTCTGGAGGACAGGTGCACTATATTTCTACTGGCGCAACACTACCTCGATATAGTGCGTTTTTGCTAAGGATGGGCGAAAAATACATACGAGCGCAACACACCCCTCAGCGCAATGCATTTGAATAGGATGGACGCAAAATGTATCTTGTTAGCACAAGATGCACCCATCATAGCAATGCATACCGGATGTTGGTTGTTATTTTTATTATTTTTATTTTATTATTATTATTATTATTATTATTATTATTATTATTATTATTTTCATCAACAACGCAAGTCACTAGCACTTTGCGGTATTCATTTTCTTTTAAACAATCATTCACAGAGAATTTAAAACAACGCAATTAATGCAAAAAGTAAGGAAACTGAAATAAAGCACGGAAATTAACGCAATTGAATTAAATGAGAAGTAAATTCGTAAAGCAATAAAAGCTATTTTAAGAAAGCAATAAATAACGTAATGCATAAAGCAATAAAGAAGGCATTTAAACATAGATTTTAGAGATACTGATTGAAAGAAATTTCTCACGATTACCGCAATCCACACCTCTGCAGGCGGTCAAACTTGCCTGCACAATGTCAGCAAGGACATTGTTCAACTCCTTACCTCATCCCACAGTGCGTACAGGAAGAATACAATCTAATTCCTTCGGGAGTCACACCAGGTATGGAGAATACATTGCACATTTCTACGAAACTGATCAATTGAGCATGCGGGTCTTCTTCTCATAGACTTCCAACTTGTCCCGCATTTTGGATCATTTGAAGCATGACCGGCCTTATCTCAAACTTTGCATTCTCTGCAATCGTTGGTCTTGAAATTTTGGTGCTTAATTTGGTTCTGATGTGTTCCTGCGCGAAAAATACACTTGATCTCTGGGTCACTTTAGAATTTCTGGATCAGTTCCAGTACTCATAAACCGTCAGCCTGTTCTTCGTGTTAAACAGACAGTACAAAGAGATCTGCCTTCAATATACCCAAAAGTATTCAACACTAACCGTTACAATCCCCGGAAACGGCGCCATAAACTTGATAGATAATGTGCTACAAGCTCATGTCCCTGGCAACGGCGCCATAAACTTGATGACATAAAATTTAATCTCTTTATCTAACTCTAACGCTGCTCTAATTGCGCTCAAGTGCTTTGCGGTAAAGAGAATTTCTATGTGATTCTACGTCTAAGATATGTGTTGTTAATGATATGTTCGTAATATGCGATGTAGTAGTGCGTGTGTCACAAGTTTCCTTGCGCTGAAACCAAGTATAATTTCAATGCAAGTTTCTCAGAATAATCCGAGGTCGAACACAGGGACTGTTTTTGCTAATGCGCTACTATTGTGATACATGTGACCGGTTTTTAACAATGAATAAAGAATTTGGGCTTATACAAAAATATAAATTGCGGTGAAAGTAAAAATACATTAACAAAATAAATTCTAAACTAATATGATACACGATACAAGATACATGATAGACGATACTGAGGTCGAGAACTGACTATGAAGTTGTACAAAGATTTGATGTATGTGATGGCAAGTCTTTATGAATGGAGCAGAAAGAGAAAGAGTAAATAGTAAAAACATCGCAAGTTTGTCAATTACGTTAAAGATGCAACTAAGGTTCCGCTTTCCCTTGGCGTACACCTCTCGATGATCGGCCGCATTCCCATATCTCTATGGTGAAACAGGGATGAACGTGATGAACGCAAGATTGTTTCCATCTCTGGAAATACTTCTTGCTTTAGTTAATGCATTCTTCCAACCTTCTCTCGATAGGCAGAATAACATCTTCACTTCTACTCTCAGAGGTGAAGATGTCGTCGAGCATGCTTTAGCTAAACTTAATTATTTCCTTAACACAAATTAACTTACTCACTTAATTCTTGCTATTTACCCATGGGATTAAGAACACATCATGGAGAAAATGGATTATGGATGTACGAAAAGAGACAGAGAAATGACAATAGAAATTATCATAACATTTAATACTAAAATTAAGCGTCTGATACATGTTATGAATGAAAGAGTAAAGAAGATGAAATAGAGATTAGAAACAAAAACAGAAAGAGTGTCAACATCTTGACACAGATCCTGAACGAAGGTTGTGCTTACCGGCGTGTGGAAGTAGTGGAGAGGAAAGCTTCCCTCTCAGGCTTTCTTTCCTGATGGAAATGACCTTCGTACAGAGCTTCAGCTACGGGGATTGGAAGGATTCTCTGCTCGAAGACTCACCTCTTGGCCTTGTCTCGTGGTTCGCCCGAATCTACTCTGTAAGTTGCTTCAGACCAACCTCTCTCTCAGAATTAGTATATGCACGTCTCTATGTATTCATGTATCCTTTCAGTGAATTTGCATAAGCTATTTATAGGTGAGGCTTGGCTTTTTGAATGTGTGGTCCCCATTGTATGGTTATGGTAGTTCCTGAAATTTCATAATGAGAAATTCCTTCTGTTACGCAATCAACCCGTCAGAAATGCACAACTGAAAGTTGTACACTTGTCAGAATCCTCCGCAAATGTGTTGCTCTTTACATCTTCGATCGGTCGCCGCATGCAGTGTTATTTTTTATTATCGCATGCAGTTGAAATTGTGTTGATCGCTAGAGCTCTTGATCAATTGTCGCATGCGTCGTCATTGCGTTGATCATTTTTTCATTCTTGATTGATGGGCGCAATGCAACGTAGATGCGTTGTTCACTTTATATTTGAGCCATGAATGCATGCGGTGACTGATTTCCTACAAACAGAAACTGAAACATTCTATTCTACCATCACAATGGTGTTAGTGCGTGTATTGATGACATTTTATAATTTTCGCATTTCTTAGCCAATTTCTATACTATCAATGCAACTTTCCTTTCTTTTGCCGCAATATCTAAATAAAACAGTATAAATAACTTGTATTTCTACAAGTTATCATCCACCAAGGCAAGAAAAACTGGAATTAATACATTCTGATATTTGTGGACCTATTAAGGTGAAGTCACTTGGTGGCAATAAATATTTTATCACTTTTATTGATGATGCTACTCAAAGAACTTGCGTGTATATGTTGAAGACAAAAAGCCAAGTGTTTGAGATTTTTAGGAAGTTTCATGTCATGACAGAAAGGGAGACCGAAAGAAAATTGAAGTGTCTTCAATTAGACATTATATTTTATTAGCCGTCGATTATGTATCCAAGTGGGTAGAGGCAGTGGCATACGCCTCAAGCAATGCAGCAGTAGTCTCCCAATTCCTGAAGAAACATATTTTCACTCGTATTGGCACTCCCTGTGCCATCATAAGTGATCAAGGGTCCCACTTTGTCAACCATACCGTTAAGGGGTTGCTGCGCAAATACAACATTTTTCACAAAGTGGCCACTGCATACCACCTGCAGACGAATGGTCGGGCCAAGGTGTCCAATCGAGAAATTAAGCTGATACTCAAGAAGGTAGTAAAGCCTTCACGAACAGATTGGATAATAAAGCTTGACGATGCGTTGTGGGCATATAGACTACATTTAAAACACCCATAGGTATGTTCCCATATGCATTGGTATTTGGTAAGGTGTGTCATTTGCCTCTGGAGCTGGAATATAAAGAACTGTGGGCAGTAAAGAAGCTGAATTTTGATTTGAAGAAAGCAGAAGAAGCGCAAAAAATGCAACTGGTCGAGCTAGAAGAATGGAGGATTAATGCATATGATAACGCGAAGATTTACAAGGAGCGCACCAAGCGTTGGCACGACAAACACATATACGATAAGAACCTCCAAGTCGGGAAAAAGGTCTCACTCTTCAACTCACGTCTACGACTCTTTCTGGGAAAATTAAAATCACGCTGGTCTGGACCCTTCATCATTAAAGAAATATTCCAACATGGTGCGGTGGAGCTGATCACTAAGGATGGAAGCCGTACATTTAAGGTTAATGGACAGCGAGTTAAGGCATATTGCGGAGGTGATTTCCAGCCAGAAAAGACCTCTGAGAATCTGAAAAACCCAGAATACCCTTTGTTTGGTTCTTGAACTCTCATTCCTTCATCACTTTAATCATCATTTATCTATCTGCATTTTACTCATTATTACTTCTATATATATTTATATATATATATATATATATATATATTATATATATATATTATATTATATATATGTTGTTCTGTTTAAAATCATTTGACCCTCTCACTATTTGTTTACAACGATTAAGGCACAGGATTGTGAAGATATTACATGAAGCAGCAAATTATCTCACTCCATCGCCGTGAAGATGGATGCGACAATACGCACTGCGGGCGACAGCGAAAATTTGGGGGTGTATTCTTTCTTATCTCTATTTCAAATTTTGCACTATCGCATCACATTTTAGTTTTAAAATATTTATCACCGTATCCTCTTTGATTACTGCAATCATTTTCCATGGATAAATTTAGTACATTACTGCATAATGTCTCTTTGCCAACTATGATTTCAATGATGAACAGCATACTTCTATTTCTTTCGTATATACTAGAGTCAACTTCACTTTGAGATAGTCACCTCATGAAATATTTCTAGAAGTTAGGGGTTTGCTAGCTTTCTTTCAAACTCTCTTTACGAAGATTTCTATGAACATCGCATGACTTATTTCAATCTTTTGACAATGACGACATTGCCGCATTTTAAATTTGGGGTGAGGTATTTATTTTCGACCTTTCTATTCTAAAAAAACAAAACAAAAAAAGGAAAAAATTTTGAGAATAACAACTCCACTGTCAACGCAATGAGAAACCCATGTTGATAAGAGTTAAGTTGTGAAAGGCACTTACCCGTAGTTGGATGTCCGCATGACACACGTGGGGGCAAGCCAAAATGAAAGTAAGTCACCAAGATCAACGCATAAATAAATTACCGCAACTCCACTGCCAAGTAGGTATGAGTTTAGTCTGAGAAAGAACGCATTGCTCGTAGTTGAATGTCCGCATGACATACGTGGGGGCAAGCCAAAACGAAGGCAAGGCACTCGGATCAGCGCAAAGTCAGGAAAAAATAACAATGACAAGAAATATACAAGGGTAAAATCATTTGACACCCCGGTACAAAAAAATCGCTTTGAAATAAATCATGCGATCTTCCAGAAGTTAGTAAATTCTTTTTGAAGGTTAAGCTTGCGGTCCCTAGGTCTTAGAAATATTTTGAAAGGAGACTTGACAAGACTTAAGGAAACTTAGGTATATAGGATTTGAACGAAGTATCCTTGAGAAATCTAGGAAAAGAACATTACGGTCTATTTGCTAAAAGAAATCTTTAGCTTATGCTTGAGGACAAGCATTGTTTAAATTTGGGGGTGTGATAACAGGCAGAAATGCACGTTATCATAGTGCTAAGTTCTTAAACAATGCTGGCTTGCGTTGATAAAACATGTTAAATTGCGTCCAATAAGCATCAGATTCATAATATTGCGGTCGTATCCATTCATCGCAGTTGATTTTTGTATTTTTTTCGCAGAATATGCATGACCTAAGGTGGAAATTACGATCATAGGAAATCATTAGTGGAGCGTAGCATCACCGCAAGGCTTTACGGTGATCGTGTTCACAAACATTTGCTCGAGAAGGATTGTTGCAATTTGGTCGGCGCAACATGGTGGGCGCATCTAGGTGAAAGGCTAATTAATCACGATGCGACAGAAAGCTGATGATAGTCGAATCCGAATTAAGTTGACAGCCACTAACGATAACAAGTACATTTAGCTTTTCGGTGACAAATATTCAGCGCATCAATCAGGGAATTAAAGTCGTCCCATCTATGTAATCATGAGAGAGAAGCCACAATTCACCCTGGATATTCTACAAATACCAAAGGCATCCTTCAGGAAAGGGGTTCACCATTCCACCAGTTCACGAGTTCACCATCTTACGAGTTTAGCCTGGTTCTTAGATTTTCTTTTACTTCAAGGCAGACACGAGAGAGGCGGTTGTGCCGACAGATCGTTCTGGTAAGCTTGGGAGAGCGCCGGAAGCTTCAAGGACAAAGAGAGGACCGACGCTGATAACGGACAGAAATGCACGTTATCATAGTGCTAAGTTCTTAAACAATGTTGGATTGCATTGATGAAATATGTTAAATTGCATCCATCAAGCATCAATTTCATAATATTGCGGTCGCATGCGTTCAATGCATAGGAACAGTTGATTTTTGTACTTTTATGCAGAATATGCGTTAACGCAAGGCAAGAATTGCGATCATAGGAAATCATCGGTCGAGCGCAACTTCACCGCAAGGCTTTGCGATGATTGTGCTTGCAAACATTCGCTCGAGAAGGATTGCCGCAACTTGGTCAGTGCAACATGGTGGGCGCATCTGAGTGAAAGGCTAATTAATCGCGATGGGACAAAAAGCTTATGACAGTCAAATCCAAATTAAGTTGACAGCCGATAACAATCACAAGTACATTCATCTTTTCGGTGACAAATATTCGGCGCATCAGTCAAGAATTAAAGTCGTCTCATCTGTACAATCATGAGAGAGAAGTCGTCGTTCACCTTGGATGTTCTATAAACACCAGAGGCATCCTTCAGAAAAAAGGTTCACCATTCCTTAGTTCGAAGCTTCATACGTCTTTGTTCATAGTTTTCTTTCGTTTTAAGGCGAACGCAAGAGAGAAGGTTATTCCGATAGATCATTTCGATAAGCTTGGGAGATCGCCAGAAGCTTTAAGGACAGAGAGAGGGCCGACGCCTGTGGAAGCGGGAACATCTTTAGAACTGAATAGAGATTACGGTGTAAAAGCCTCGGTCAGCAAGGAATTGCTACCAGGCTCTCTACCTTTAAGTTCCATTGTTATTTTGTACTCCACTCATTTATCGAAATGGAATCTATTTCTCTATATCTATTCACTCTCTGTTATTTACACATGAGTAGCTAAATTAGTTGAATGGGTTGAGAAGCATTTAGCTAGCACAACTAGGGAATCTTCATGCTATGTGATTATCCTATATTATATGTATGCTTTATTCGTCCGTTAGAGATACTCGGGAGGGTAGTCTAAGGATAGGATCTAGGCTTGGGAAGGTCAAGTTAGAATCTAGGCTCGAGAGAGTCAGATTAGAACGCATAAACAAGAGATAGAAGCTTAGGAATGAGCATTATTTATTATCAACACATCGCATGCATCCTAGAGATAGGATATGATTGTATGCAGTCACCTTGCTTTTATGCATTCTGCATCATCGCATAAGACAAGAGTAGAGACTTAGGGATAAGCTCTATGGACACTTTTGCATTTAAAATATGTGTCCTAGACTTCGGAGCATCGCATTTGTATTGGAAAATGACTTGTTGTGCATGGTGGTAGCATGATCGCATAGTCTGACACATTCCCAAGTAACGCTAGCTAAAGATCTTCTCAACCCATTCATCGCATACTCAGTGCATCTATCACACAACTGACTTTTCTCAAATCCGCCGCATTTTGTTTATTTTCTCATTAACGCAATCAACAACAAACCAATAATTTATTTATTTGGTTACCGCAAAGTTTTCCTAAAAATTACTAACGCAACCTGTTTTCATAAGTCCCTGTGCTCGACCTTGGACTTACCAAGAAACTCAGTGAAATTTACACTTAGATTCCGCTGAGGAAACTTGAGTGCACAACGCAATTTCATCAACGCATATCATCCACATTTCCACTTCATAAAATAAAGCATCAGACGTCTATGGAAGCAGGAACATCTTTGAAACTGAATAGAGATTTACAATGTAAAAGCCTCGATCAGCAAGGAAATGCTACTAGGTTCTCTACCTTTAACTTCCATTGTTATTTTGTACTCCACTCATTTATCGAAATTGAATTTACTTCTCTATATCTGTTCACTCTCTGTTATTTACGCATGAGTAGCTAAATCATTTGAATGGGTTGAGAAGCATTTAGCTAGCACAACTAGGGAATCTTCATTCTATGCAATTATCTTGTAGTATGTATGCTTCATTCGTCCATTAGAGATACTCGAGAGGGTAGTCTAAGGACAGGATCTAGGCTTGGGAAGATCAGGCTAGAATCTAGGCTTGGGAGAGCCAGATTAGAACGCATAATCAAGAGATAGAAGCTTAGGAATAAGCACTGTTTGGTATTAACTCATCGCATGCATCCTAGAGATAGGATATGATTTTCTATGGTCATCTTGCCTTTATGCATTTGCATCATCGCATAGGAAAAGAGTAGAGACTTAGAATAAGCTCTATGGACACTTTTTCATTCAAGACATGCGTTCTAGACTTAGGAGCATCGCATTTGCATTGGAAAATGACTTGGTGTGCATGGTTGTAGCATGATCGCATAGTTTGATGCATTCCCAAGTAACGCTAGCTAAAGACCTTCTCAACCCGTTCATCTGCTTACTTAGTACATCTATCACACAAGTGACTTTTCTCAAATCTGCCGCATTTGTTATTTTTTTATCATCGCAAACAAAAACCTTAACATCTATCATAAATAACTTGTACTTCTACAAGTTATCATCTACAAGGTTTACACATAAACCTCTATCTCTATTTATGCGATGACAACATGACATTCACACAAATATGTGACCACATAATATCATTCCCATTCCTAGGATGCATGCGATGCAAGTTGACAAATAAAACTTATCTCTAAGTCCTTATCTCTTGTTTATGCAAGCCAAATCTTGCTCTTTCGAGTTTAGATTCTAACCTAGCTCTCTCGAGACATTAGGTTCTTACTTTATAATCTCTCTCGAGTAACTCTAAAGGATGTTTTGCACAGCATAAAACAGGACAATCGCAAGCAATGAACTTCCTAGGTCATGTTAGCTTAGATCTTCTCAACCCATTCAACTAGTTTAGCTACTCATGCATATTAAAAGAGTGAGCAGATGTAGAACTAGAACTTCCATTGAATAGATATGAGATGAAGTACAAATAACAATGCAAGTATAGTAAAGAGCCTGGTAGCAATTTCTTGCTGCCAGGCATTTACACTGTTTCTACTCGTGCTCTAAAGATATTCTCGCTCTCGCGAGAGTCAGCCCGCTCTCTGCTCTTACGCCCCAAGATTCATTCTCGAGCTTCCCTGAACGATCTCCGGCGCCACCACTCTTCTCTTGCTCCATCGTAATATGGAAAAGAAAACTATGAACAGAGCACTGATGAATTCGTTAACTGATCAACCCCTTTTCTGAAGATTGCACTTGGTATTTATAGGGCATCAAAGGTGAAAGGTGGCTTCTCTCTCCCAGTTGTACAGATGGGACAGCTTTAATTCTTGATTGACGCACCGGATGATTGTTACCGATAAAGTTGAATATACTTTGTGACCATTATCGGCTGTCAACTTAATTTGGATCCGACTGTCATCAAATTTTTGTCCTATCACTCTTAATTATCCTATCACCATGTTGCGTTGACCAAGTTGCGGTGATTCTTCTTGGGTGAATGTTTGCGAGCACGATCAACACAAAGTCTTGCGGTGAAGTTGCACTCAACCAATATATTCCTATGATCGCAATCTCTGCATTGCGTTAACGTATATTCTGCACAAAAATGTAAAGATCAACTGCTCTAATGCGTTGGACGCATGCAACCGCAATATTATAGAATTTATGCTTAATGGACGCAATTTAACATATTTCATCAATGCAATCCAACATTGTTTAAGAACTTAGCACTATGATAACGTGCATTTCTGGCCGTTATCACACCCCCAAATTTAAACAATGTTTGTCCTCAAGCATAAGCTAAAGATTCCTTTAGTAAGTTAACCACAAAGTTTTCTTCCTAGATTTCTCAAGGATACTTCATTCAAATCTTATATACCAGAATTTTCTTAAGTCTTATTCAAGTCTCTTCTTAAAATATTTCTAAGACTTAGGGACTGCCAGCTTAACTTTCAAAAGGACTTTACTCAATTCTGGAACATCGCATGATTTATTTTAAAAGAAAATTTTCTTCCGGGGTGTCAAATGATTTTTTCCTTGCACAAAAATTTTCTTCATTGCTATTTTTTTTTTCTGACCTTGCGCTGGTCCGAGTGCCTTACTTTCATTTTGGCTTGCCCCCACGTGTGTCATGCGGACATCCAACTACGAGCAATGCACTCTTTCTCAGACTAAACTCATACCGATTTAGTAGTGGAGCCACGGTCAATGATTTATGCGTTGATCCTGGTGACTTACTTTCGTTTTGGCTTGCCCCCACGTGTGTCATGCAGACATCCAACTACGGGTAAGTGCCTTTCACATGCAGACATCCAACTACGGGTAACTCTTATCAACAAGGGTTTCCCATTGCATTGACAGTGGAGTTGTTATTCTCAAATTTTTTTTTTTTTTTTGTAGAAGATAGCAAGGTCGAAAATAAATACCTCACCCCCAAATTTAAAATGCGGTAATGTCTTCATTGCCAAAAGAAATTAAAATAGGTCATGTGATGGTCATAGAATGCTTGTAAAGAGAGTTTGAAAGAAAGCTAGCAAACCCCTAACTTCTAGAAATATTTCATGAGGTGACTATTTTAAGACTAAGTTGACTCTAGTGTATACGAAAGAAATAGAAGTATATTTATCATCATTGAAATCATACTTGGATAAGAAACAGAATGCGGTAACTCACTAAATTTATCTACGTCAAAAGATTGCGGTGATTAAAGAGGATGCGGTGATAAAATTTTGAAAACTAAAATGCAATGTGATAGCACAAAATTGGAAATAAAGATAAGGAAGAGTATACCCCCAAATTTTGCACTGTCACCCACATGTATTGACGCATCCATCTTTGCGGTGATCACTTTTCATTAGGTTGCAGTGATGTAATAAGATAAGTCTTGCTTCGCGTAACATTTTCGCAATCCAGCACCTCGATCGTTGTAAGAAAAACAAAGAGAGGGTCAAATTATTTTAAACAAAATAAGAATCATTATCGCAAATAATTATGAAAAAAAAATGATAGTGATAGTAAAGTAAGGATAAATCAGAATTGAAAAGATAGTGAAATTTTCGAGTAGTGGAGAAAAGAGTTGAAGACTTAAGGTTTCCCAAAACTTGCGTCCCTGATAATTGCAATCATTTGATAACATAGGGGCCACCTACTTCCTTCTTCATTCAAAGTCTCTTAGTTCCATGGAGTCAACTTGGCGATGCCAGTCTTCCCTATGGTATGCCTTTACTCGCTGCCCATTGACTTTGAATATGTTGGTTCCGTCGTTATTTGATAATTCCACCATGCCATGGAAGTACTTGTCGAATTATGAATGGTCTGGACCAACGTGACTTTAGCTTTCCCGAGAAGAGTCGCAAACGTGAATTGAAAAGCAAGACTTTTTGCCCGATTTGGAGGTTAATACTACATATGCGTTGATCATGCCAGCGTTTGGTGCGCTCTTTGTAAATCTTCAAATTTTCATATGCGTTGTTCCTCCATTCTTCTAGCTCGACTAGTTGCATTTTCCGCGCTTCCCCTGCCTTCTTCAAATCAAAATTCAGCTTCTTTACCTTCCACAGTGCCTTATATTCTAGCTCCAAAGGCAAGTGACGCGCCTTACCAAATACCAGCGCATAGGTGTTTTAAATGCGGTCTGGTATGCCCACAACGCCTCGTCAAGCTTTGTTGCCCAGTCTTTTTGTGAAGGATTTACTACCTTCTCAAGTAGCAATTTAATTTCTTGATTGGATACTTCAGCTTGGCCATTCTTTTGTGGATGGTATGCGATGGCCACTTTGTGAAGAATATTGTACTTGCGCAGTAGCTCCTTGATATTGTGATTGAAAAAGTGTGATCCTTCATCACTTATGATGGCACGGGGAGTGCCAAAACGAGTGAAAATATTTTCCTTCAGGAACTGGGAGACTACCGTCGCATCACTTGCGGCACACGCAATTGCCTCTACCCACTTGGAGACATAGTCGACGGCTAATAAAATATAGTGCTTAGCGTTTGAAGGAGGGAATGGTCCCATGAAATCAATCCCTCATACGTCAAATACTTCTAGCTTCAAGATAGTATTCATTGGCATTGCGTTCTTCCATGAAATGTTGCTTGTGCGTTGACACCAATCACATTTCATTGCATAGTTGGCAGCATCCTTAAACAATGAAGGCCAAAAGAATCCACTTTGCAAAACTTTGGCTGCAATACGTTGCCCTCCAAAGTGCCCTCCATATGGCGAATCGTGGCACTGTGACAATATGCGTTGTTGAGCAGCATCTGGCACGTATAATCGAATGATTTGGTCTGCACCTCTTTTATACAGATTCGGCTCAACCCAATAATAGTATCTTCATTCATTCTTGAGCTTCTTCCGTTGATAGTAAGTGTAATCTTCAAGGAATTTTTCACAAATCAAGTAATCAACGATGTCCGCATACCAGAGCAATTCTTCTATGTGGAATAGCTGCTCATCCGAAAACACAGCACTCACCTCAGATTTATTACGGTCAACCTCGGAATTTTCCAATCTGGAAAAGTGATCCGCAACTTGATTCTCTGTCCCATTTCGATCAATTATTTCAATATCAAATTCTTGAAGGAGAAGAACCCATCTGATCAACCTCGGCTTTGCGTCCTTCTTTGTCATCAAATATTTGATTGCCGAGTGATCAGTGTGAATGAGTACCTTGGTTCCCAATAGATATGCTCAAAATTTTTCCAACGTAAAAATCACAGCCAAGAGTTATTTTTCAGTGGTGGTATAATTGATTTGAGCAGGGTTCAGAGTTTTACTCGCATATGCGATGGGGTGCAAAATAGTTTTCTTCTTTTGCGCTAATGCAGCTCCCATCGCATACCTGCTTGCATCGCACATGATTTCGAACGGCAGTGTCCAATTCGGCGTAATCAAGACGGGCGCGGTAATCAGCGCATCTTTTAAAACTCGGAATACGTTGAGGCAATTGTTGTCAAATTCAAACTTTCTGTTCGCCTCTAACAATGCACTCAGTGGTCGTGCAATCTTAGAAAAGTCTTTAACAAATCGTCTATAGAATCCAGCATGCCCCAAGAAGTTTCGCACAGCCTTCACGCTGGTTGGAGGTAGAAGCTTTTCAATTGTGTCGATCTTTGCTTTGTCCACCTCCAACCCTTCTCAGGAGACCTTGTGTCCCAACACTATACCCTCTTTCACCATGAAGTGACATTTTTCCCAGTTGAGCACCAGGTTTGTCTCTTCACATCTTTTCAAAATTTTCTCCAAATTGGCCAGGCAGACTTCATAAGTGTTCCCATAAATGGAGAAGTCATCCATAAATATTTCCACTGAGTCTTCGAGAAAGTCTGAAAAGATCGTCATCATGCACCTCTGAAACGTGCTCGATGCATTGCAGAGGCCAAACGGCATACGGCGAAAAGCAAATGTCCCATATGGGCAGGTGAATGTGGTCTTGTCTTGGTCTTCAGGAGCTATCATGATTTGATTGTACCCGGAATATCCATCCAAGAAGCAGTAAAAATCATTCCCTGCTAGTCTGTCTAGCATATGATCAATGAATGACAGAGGGAAGTGATCTTTCTTTATGGTAGCATTCAATTTGCGGTAGTCCATACATATGCATCATCCAGTGATGGTTCTTTGCGGTATTAATTCATTGTTCTCATTGGGGACTACCGTCATTCCGCCCTTCTTTGGCACACATTGCTCGGGGCTGACCCACGTGCTATCTGCAATGGGATAGATAATGTCCACATCTAGCCACTTGATAATCTTCTTTTTTACGACCTCCTTCATCGCAGGGTTAAGTCTGCGTTGATTTTCAATAGTTGCTTTGTGGTCATCCTCAAGACGAATGTGGTGCATGCAGTACGCGGAGCTAATTCCTCTTATGTCAGCGAGCGTCCAGCCAATTGCTCGCTCATGTTTCTTGAGAATGCTCATCAACGCATTCTCTTAATCTGCATTGAGCGCAGAGGAAATTATCACCGGTATCTTTTCATTCTGCCCCAGAAATGCGTACTTCAAATGTGTTGGTAGGGTCTTCCGTTCAATTGTTAGTGGTTCCACGAGGGAAGGTTGCGTTGTTTTTCTTTCTTCTTTTGGTTCTTCTTCTTACATTGCGATCGTTTCTTCTTCTTTGTTTGTTTTTGCTACAATCGCATTGTAGGTAGCTACGGATGCGTTGCATCCTCTTCTTCACACTCTTCATCAAACTTTTCTTCTTCAATCAAATTCAGGTCATCGTCAGAATCTTGGAGGTCTTCCTCATCCGGGAATTTCATGGCACGAATTATATTAAATTTGAGCTTCTGTCCGTTTATGCTCAAAGTGATTTCTCCCTTGTGCACATCAATTTGAGCACGACCCGTTGATAGGAAAGGTTGCCCCAAAATGATAGGCACGTCTTTGTTGGCCTCATAATCTAGGATAATGAAGTCAGCTGGCAAAATAAATTTATCAATCGTGATCAGCACATCCTTCATCTTACCTTCTGGATGAACCAGAGATCTGTCGGCCAATTGGAGAGTCATGGAGGTGAGCACAAGTTGCCCCACATTTAATTGTTGAAAGATTGACAGCGGCATCAAATTTATGCTGGCCCCCAAGTCACTCAGGGCTTGCCCAATATAGAGTCCTCCTATGGAGCAAGGAATCGTGAAGCTCCCAGGATCACTCATCTTCGGTGGGATTATGGATTTGGAACCTTGCGTTAATGCCACCGTGGTAAATTTTTCAGTGCCTCTTTTCTTAGTTACCATATCCTTCAGAAACTTGGCATAGGCAAGCATTTCCTCAATCGCTTCACTAAAAGGAATGTTAACATGTAATTATTTTAACATAGATAAGAAGTGTTGGTATTGTACCTCTTCGTTTTTCTTCTTTCTTAACCTCTGAGGAAACGGTTGTAACTGGACTTTCACGGTTCCTGTTTCATTTGACTTTGAGGTCGACGCAATCTTAGGTTCCACTGCTTCATTCTCTCTTTCTTCTTCTTGCGTTATCGCAATCTCGGGCTCAGTTGTGATGGAAGTTGAGCTATTTTGCTTCTTCTTTTCTCCTTCCACAATCTTTCCACTGCGCAATGGAATTATGGATGATATGCTTGGTGGATTGCGTTGTGCACTCAAGTTTCCCCAGCGGAATTCAAGTATAAATTCCTCTGAGTTTCTTGGTAAGTCCAGGGTCGAACACAGGGACTTGTGAAAATAGTTCGTTGGTGATTTTATGAAAACTTGCAGTAACCAGTTAAATAAATAAATCGTTGGGGTTTCTGTTACGTTGATGAAAATAAATAATGAATGCGGCAGAGTTTGAAAAGAGTTGGTAAACGGGAAATACGATGAATATGCGATGAACTGGTTGAGAAAAGTTTCGGCTAACACTCCCTAGAATGCGTCCATGCTTTGCGATCATGCAACATGCATACAATAGTAACCCACCTCTCGGCGTGAATATTACGGCTTCTAAGGCTAGAACGCATGCGATAAATATGCGATAACTCTATAGGGTTTACACATAAACCTCTATCTCTATTTATGCGATGACAACATGACATTCACACAAATATGCGACCATATAATATCATTCCCATTCCTAGGATGCATGCGATGCAAGTTGACAAACAAATCTTATCTCTAAGTCCCTATCTCTTGTTTATGCAAGCCTAATCTTGCTCTTTCAAGTTCAGATTCTAACCTAGCTCTCTCAAGACATTAGGTTCTTTCTTTAGATTCTCTCTCGAGTAACTCTAAAGGGTGTTTTGCACAACATAAAACAGGACAATCGCAAGTAATGAACTTCCTAGGTCATGTTAGCTTAGATCTTCTCAACCCATTCAACTAGTTTAGCTACTCATGCATATTAAAAGAGTGAGCAGAAGTAGAACTAGAACTTCCATCGAATAGATATGAGATGAAGTACAAATAATAATACAAGTATAGTAAAGAGCTTAGTAGCAATTTCTTGCTGCCAGGCGTTTACACTGTTTCTACTCGTGCTCTAAAGATATTTTCTCTCTCACGAGAGTCGGCCCGCTCTCTGCTCTTACGCCCCAAGGTTCTCTCTCGAGCTGCCCTGAACGATCTCCGGCGTCACCACTCTTCTCTTGCTCCATCGTAATATGGAAAAGAAAACTATGAACAGAGCACTGATGAATTCGTTAACTGATCAACCCCTTTTCTGAAGATTGCACTTGGTATTTATAGGGCATCAAAGGTGAAAGGCGGCTTCTCTCTCCCAGTTGTACAGATGGGATAGCTTTAATTCCTAATTGACGCGCCGGATGATTGTTACCGATAAAGCTGAATGTACTTTGTGACCATTATCGGCTGTCAACTTAATTTGGATCCGACTGTCATCAAATTTATGTCCCATCACTCTTAATTATCCTATCACCCGGATGCGCCCACCATGTTGCGCTGACCAAGTTGCGGTGATTCTTCTTGGGTGAATGTTTGCGAGCACGATCAACGCAAAGTCTTGCGGTGAAGTTGCGTTCGACCAATGTATTCCTATGATCGCAATCTCTGCATTGCGTTAATGTATATTCTGCACAAAAATGTAAAGATCAACTGCTCTAATGCGTTGGACGCATGCAACCGCAATATTATAGAATTTACGCTTAATGGACACAATTTAACATATTTCATCAATGCAATCCAACATTGTTTAAGAACTTAGCACTATGATAACGTGCATTTCTGCCCGTTATTAGGTTTACACTTGGATTCCGCTGAGGAAACTTGAGTGCTCAACACAATCTCATCATCGCATATCATTCATAATTTCACTTCATAAAATAAAGCATCAGAAGACCAATCCATGTGTATTTTTTGAGTATAGGGATGAAGAGTATGGTTATAGGCTCTACGATCCAGAAAAGAAAAAGGTAGTGAGAAGTAGAGATGTAGTATTCTTTGAGCGCCAGAAAGGTGTAAATCTTTTTAGTACAAGGTACACTTCTACTTCAAAGTTGTGTTTTGATATTACTAATGATTTTACTTCTACTCCTTCTGTTGTTCATCCGAAATGAGAATGTTGATGATGTACATGATGATGTTAGTGAGATTCAACCTGATGTAATGTACCAAATCATGTTGATGATGATGATCTTGATGAGTCTTCATTTGATGAAGAAATTCATGAGGAAGATGCATATGAGGAAGTGATTCATGGAGTAGTTCATGAGGAGTGGGAGTGATTTATTCCCCAGGTGGAGGATACTCAGACTCGAAAATCCATCAGAATGCGTAAAATTTTTCAACAAGGTATCCAAGCTCAGAGTTCATTCTAGTTAGTGAAGATGGAGAGCCAAAGAACTATCAAGAGGTTTTGTCTCATGATGAAAAAGACCAATGGCTCGACGCAATGAATGAGGAGATAAATTCCCTAGAAAAGAATGGAATCTGTGAACTAGTGAAGCCTCCAAAGGAAAAGAAAGTATTGAAAAATAGATGGGTTTTCAAGTACAAGAAGGATGGTGAGAAGATAGTGAGGTACAAAGCCAGATTAGTGGTTAAGGGATGCAACAAGAAAAAGGACATTGACTTTGATGAGATCTTCTCTCCAGTGGTTAAAATGACATCTATCATAATAGTGTTGGGATTAGCAGAAAATCCGAATTACAACTAATTCTTGTGTGTATTATAGAAAGCTCCCTACAGACAAATTCATCATTCTTCTTTTATAAGTGGATGATATATTTGTAGTTGGACAAGATATAGATATGATTCAAAATTTAAATAAAGACTTGTCCAAGTCATTTGACATGAAAAATTTGGGTCCTGCAAAGAAGATCTTAGGTATGGAGATTGCTTGCGATAGGAAAGCTGGGAAATTGTGGTTATCCCAGGAGAAGTATATTGAACAGATGCTAGAAATGTTCAATATGAAGCATGCTAAACCTGTTAGTACACCACTAGCAACTCACCTTAAAATAAGTAAGAGAGCTTGCCCTACAATAAAGAAAGAGAAATAAGTTATGTCATTCATTCCTTACTCTTCTGCTGTTGGTTCTTTGATGTATGCTATGGTGTATACTAGACCTGATATTACACATGCAGTCAGTCTTGTGAGTCATTTTCTATCCAACCCACATAAGGCTCACAAGGAAGCAGTGAAGTGGATCTTCAGATACTTGCGGGGCACCTCCAAATTGAGGTTATGTTATGGAGGTGGCAAACCTATGCTTGAAGGCTATATTGATGTAGATATGGCAAGTGATCTTAATAATAGAAAGTCTACCTCAGGTTATGTGTTTACATTTTCAAAGGGAGTCATTTCATGGCAATCCAAGCTACAAAAATGCGTAGCATTGTCCACAACTGAGGCAGAGTATATTGTAGGAATGGAAGCAACCAAGGAGATGTTATGACTTAAAAGGTTCCTTCAAGAGTTGGGTTTGAAGCAAGGTGATATGTTATATTTTGTGATAGTCAGAGTGCTATGGATTTGAGAAAGAATCTAATGTATCATGCTCGTACTAAATACATTGACATTAGATATCATTGGCTACGAGATGTAATTGAAGAGAAGATATTGAATTTGAAGAAAGTCCACACTGACAAGAATAGTACAAATATGTTAACTGAGGTAGTTCCCGAAAGCAAGATTGAGCTTTGTAATAAGCTTTCCGATCTGAGGTTCAAGTGATCATAGATGTGATTGAGTCTTCCCCGTGTTGGGCTAGAGGGGGAGATTGTTGTGGGTGTCCAACCCACTTGTTGCACAAGCAAGACTTTATTTTAAACTTGTATTTTGTGAGCCCAATTGAGGTTAATTTTTTTGTTGACCCATCTTGAAAGCCCTGGGTTTTATTTTATGTAACATGGAAATGAACTAAGGGAAAAGGAGTGGAGAAAAAAAATGAAAAGAAAAGAAAAAAGGCAGAAAATCGGAGAGAAAGATAATAGTTCGATTTTTCAGTAGCAACTTTCATAAAGTTATCGATTGTTGGAGTTTGAATCGTTGGATCGTGCTAAAATTTGGTCAGCCTGTTTAGGATACATAGGGTCTCATTTTAAACGGTTGGATCGTTTTTTGGAGCTTTTTTTATCCGTAATCGTTGGCAAACAGAATCTGAAAAACTGTGTGATTTTCATTCTTTTTATCTCTCAAGTGTTCATCTTTTATGTATGAAAGTATTGGTGAGTTGTGAACCTTTGTATGACTGATTTGGGTTCTTTTCCCTCAATTTTATCATAATAAGAGAATTTGACAAGGGTGGACTTCTCACAAGTCCTGTGATTTTTACTCTTCATATCGAAGGGGTTTTCCACGTATAATTCATGCTCTTTATTTTTAGTCTTTCATAGTTTTGTGGTTTATTGTTTTCCATTGTTGGTTAATTGTTTATTGATTATTTGATGATTTATTTGTGATGTTTTGGAGAACAATTATTTGGTTGATTGTTTTGGAAGAGATCTAATGGGTTGTTTTTATATTGTTTGGATCCTATCAATGAGGTGAAGATATTGTGTATTGTGGTATTTAAAATGCATGTGTTCATAGGAGATTGATTATTATTTTGGAACTATTCATTCTTTTTGGAATTGTTCATGTGGGATTATCCATTCTAATAACATAGAAATTGTATATGAGGCTATAAGTATATTGACAATGTTGAAGAAATGAACTTTGTTAAAGATATTGGTGGAAATTTGGTTGATAAGATTGAAAATGTATGTGTTGTGTTTATTTGGTTGATGAATTTTTATCCCTTCAACATATTATATCATATGACTGTAGGACCAAAATACAGGAACAATTATAGGCAAACATCTATATTACACATGTAAAAAAAATCACAAACAAACTTACAAACTAAATGCGTCAAAAATTAATTAAGCTAACATTTTTTGAGTGTCAAGAACAAGATAAAGACACAATTGATTTGATAAGTAGAAACTGTCGAGCTAAAAAAAATATATGATACATAATAAACATCAAGAATTTCTACACGATACTTTAGTTATATCAATAAATTTCATATTCTTGACATTTTTAACATATCAAATAAAGTATAGAGTGATTATCTCTATTTTAAGAGAATCGAGTGTCTACATTCCATAAATAGACTCGATGTTTGTGCGGTCTTTAAAGGTCTCCTTGGTTGCTTCTCCTTACCTACTCATCGTCTGAATGCTCTCATCGTGGAGTCCGATGCTAGTGAAGTGATTAAGCTCTTGAAGTTGGAGATGATCCATTTTTTTTTCAGATTAGTTTTGTGGTGGACGATATTCTCGTTTTGGCTCGCGATTTTGGGCCTGTGAAGTTCATTTTTTGTAACCACTCTAATAACTCAATTGCACACATGATCTTGCTCAAGTTGTCATTGTAGAAGATATGGTGAGATTTTTGGTATGTGTTCTTTCCATTGTGGTTGTCCTCTTCTATGTAAGAATATATATATATATATATATATTTGTCTTGAACTTTCATATGTGTCTTTATGCTTTCAAGTGTTTTGACCTAATCTCGCTCGACTTACCTAATCTCTCTCAACTTCCAAATATTTGGTTTTAATTCATAAACTTTGTATTGAAAAGTTTCAAATCTTTTATCATTTGTCCATTACTTGTTTAATAGGAAATTAGGAATCCAAGGTCGTTTAAGGACATTTTATTTAGATAAATGACTTGGTAATTTAGATGTTAGTCGTTCTTCTAAATGATTCTTTTAATTTCTAGAAAAATTTTATGAAGGTGCTTGGGGATATGTATAGACGCGTGTGTATTCTTCTGAAAATTTATGCTTCAGAATGGTCTATAATTATATGTAATTCCCAATTATATCCTTATCTTATATAAAGAAATGGTTTTTCCCTTTCGCACTCGATTATATATCGCAAATGTAATTAATTTTATGTGTGAAACAATCCTTATTTCATATATTATTATCAATTACAGATTAAACTCCAATTTTAATGTGAAGTAAATAATATCTTTATTTAGGTTAACCTAATTAATTTCTTATGACATTTTTTTTTAAATTGAGTTTTAATATAGTTGTAATGTTTAGATGTTATTCATTTTTTTTTTCTTTTTGAAGTAAAAAAAAAAAACAAAAACATCAATTCTCAACTAAATACCCTCACCTCTTCATAGCAAAAGAGGGAGACAATACAATATGAAAAACTATCTCCCAAATCAAAGAACAACCACGAAATATTTCAATTTAACTAAATTATATTTTGTACTAAACCGATTTGAGGCAAATATCCTTAACGAAATGGATAGAAACTCAAATCTTCTCACCACCCCTTGTTGAACTAAATAATAAGTTGGATAGTTCAAATATCAAACCATAATCAAGTTGCCACATTTGTATAACTTGAGCAATAGTCAAAAGTTTAATTCACTATTTCAACAAATTCTACCTAACAAATTCTGCATAATCTCCTCTCAACCCTTGAAGCTATACGTTCAATTTCCAGAAAATATCCAAAAAAAAAAAAAAAAAAAAAAGATTTTCAAAAATAGAAAAATATAATATTATTTACAAAAAATAGTAAAATTTTATTTTTTATTTTTTTTTTTTTTTTTTTTTTTTTTTTTTAGATATTGACCTACCAATAGAAATCTTCATTAATAAATACTGATAGAATCGGTGTCTATCATATCAATATTTTTTTTAATTTCTGCAAGCTTGACATTTTTTCTATGTATAAAAATTTTCCCAAAAAAAAACTCAAATCCTTTAACCGTGCCTTTCTCAAGAAATTTCAAAACCAGTGGGGAATTCTCATCAACTTTTCCTAGGTGTGAAACAGATCATTTGTTGAACTTGAATTATGCAATATTTGCATTAGCAGCACATTTCTAGGTATGAAGCAACCTATATGAAATCATACCTTTCTCAATATCAATCCACTCCAACTCCCATTGATTGCAACATTTGTAAACCTTCCAACCCCATCACCAAAAAATAAAAAATATAGAACATACATAAGGAATCAAATTATTCATCTTTTGCTCTCTTCTTCATTTTAAAATGGAAAAATAAAAATAAAATAAACTCCTCATGGCAAGAAATGTGCAGAATAAAATTAACTGAACTGAGAATGGAACTCATAGGAAATCATCAATACAAAGATCCCGGAAACTTATTTTACATATGCATGTGTTAACCCCCTATTATCCTATACACTAAAATGAACTCTTCCCACCCCCTTCTTCTTTTCAAGGTATTTTATAGGGAGGGCTAAAAATTATCCTTAGCTCTGCGAATGATACCCAATACCTCTGCATCATCGGCTGATTTTTGAACTTTTAATGACTGCCGAATTTCGGTACTCGAAGTACGGAGGAATGGATTGCACAATTTCTCCATCTTTAATGTTGTCGGAATCTGAAATTTTACAATCAGAGTTGAGAACACTTGAGGCAATGGAAGGATGTATAATCTAATCATATACACCATGTTCATGTTCATGTTCATGTTCATGGCAACAGGCTCAAGATTCGAGGTTGTTTTTGTGTGTGTGTGTCTCATTGTACCAAAATAATCAGTTTTCGTAGCAACAAAGTCAGATCATACAAGGAGCTCGTAACATCCCAAACAATTGCAAAACAGAATGCAAATTTTTCACTTCACAAGCTCACATCCAATATTATGGCAATGCATCAACAACCCGTGTTTTGTGTTACTCAACTTGGGAGGAAAGCTTCTCCTTTTCCATATTTCATGCTTGTAATAAAATAATTCCTTAACCCAAAAAATTCTTTAAGAAACAACAGGTTAAGCCCCATACTGCTATGGTGCGGCTATGGTGCGGCAAACGTGCTGAATTAAACTCCATAATTATATGTGAAGTGCTGAATAATTTTACAATACAAACAGGAAGTGTTTTCATCTTCAATTCAAATGTAAGGGATACAATATGTTCAAATAAGAAATGGTTCTCCTACGGAAGAGACAATCAGCCATATTTACAAAAATTGAAATGAATTAGTATAATAACCAATTTAAATATCAAATAGCCACCCATAAAAGAGGAGCCAAAAAGTTACCGTTGGCAAGCCCTTGCTTCGTAGATTGGCAACCTGGGTTGCATAAGATTTGAGAGCCTCGTTCTTAGGTTCAATGGACATAGCAAACTTAGAGTTACTCTGTTAAATGGTAATCATACAATTAGGCAAATGGCATTCAAGCTTCAAAAAATGGAGTATCACAATAAAATAGTCAATAAGTTACTGACCAGAGTATATTCATGACCGCAAAATATGTTTGTATCATCTGGCAGAGAAGTGATCTTTTTAAGGGAAGATAGCATCTGTAATCACACATGCTAAGCAATAAGAATGCTGTGATTAAAATAACCTGATAGCAATTATTACTTAGCATTAGAATTTGAATAATTAAAAGCAATCAAGTTTCTAAGCTTAATTCACATTCGGCAGAAATTTACTTTTAGTAACAGTAGTTTTTTTTCCATAACATGGATATTACATGCTTCAAAAGTGAACGAAACATATTGAAGTTGAGTGCCATTTTGTTCATGAGAGAACAGAAAACAGGATGCATGGGATGAAACTAAAAGGAACAACAGAAAAACTTCCCCAAAGAAATAGGGGCTCGTTGAGGAACATCCCTAGCCCAAGGTCTAGAAAGAACAAAGAGAGCTACGAGGAAGCGTTAAAAGACCTCCTATCAAACCAGGGAAGCCTAAAGCCTTGTATAAAATAGAAACCTAAAGAAAGGACAAAAACCACTTAAATAAATTTCAAGGAGAGGCAACAAAGATAAGGGGGAAATGGCAGAGGGTGTTATCCCTCAGTTTGCTCAATATGATCCTATGTTATTATAGCATTAGCATCAAAAGAAACAATTTTTCAAGTAAGGCTTTATCACGTAGTTCGAAAATCCCTATACCAAATGGTCCAAATCCGTCTAGTTCAATTGAACACATCAGAATCTTTCACCTGACCAAACAAGACCTCCGCTTCTTCCTTCAAGGAGTCCCTTCTAAACTTTTTCTTCCTTGAGCTTACATCAGAAGGAATCTTAATATTGACGGAAAAAAAAAAAAAAAAAAAGATCCCACTCAAGACTTCACCCCACTAAAGACACCAATCTCTCAAGCATGAACGCCTGACAAATAATACCACCCAAAGAACACTCATTTCAATCAATCTTAAGCTATGAAATCTTCAAAAACAGATTGAATGTCATTAAGGTTAACAAAAGATGCCTTCCAATCCAGTATATAAGATTTCAAGTAATCCTTTAGTCACATATTCTTAAACTTGATTGGACAACAGGACAAGAGCAAAAGGAGTAGAAAATAAAGCACAAAGAGGTAGATCATAATTCATGAGTAGGTCTAACAAGAAGAAACTATCTGGGCATGCCACGTTCATAAAGTACCCCATTTAGATAACATGCAATTAAATAAATTTGAAGGGAGAGAGAGAGAGAAGAAGAAGAAGAGGAAGAGGAAGAAGAAGAAGACTAACAAACCTGTTCAGGAGTTCCTTCAAAAAGCTTGCCACAAGATAAGCTGAATAAAGTATCTCCAGTAAATATTGCTGCAGATCCAGGGAAGTAGAAACTAATATGACCTGAATTCAATTTAAATCCAAAAAAAAATAAAAGAAGAAGAAGAAAAATCAGGGCCAATAATATAAAATGGTGAGCCAGAGTTCACAAGCACAACAAACCCACATGAAGTAAGAATTAGAATAATGATGAATTTATCTTAGATACCATACGAGATACATGCTAGTTGATACCAAGGTAGCATAATTTACAAAAAGTCCTGTCCAAAATTTCTCATACACCTACTTGAGATGTTTATAACTTACAATAACCCCACATCTGAGGTCTCAAATCTCTCAAGACACCTACTTGAGTTCCATAGGCACAACAAACCCACATCATCATTTTTGCTCTTTTTTTCCTTAATGAGATAAAAATTTAAATGGAAACCAAACAAAAGCCTACAAAAGCCAACAAACCCTAAAACCCGATCTATTTCCCAATAAAGACTTCTACTCATCATCAACGCATCGTTTCTACGAATCAAATATTTCAAAGCTTCACTTAACTGAATGACTGGAGAAAAGATTGGCAGAGCAAAGAAGTTTTATAAAAAAGGAAAATGAAGGTTAAATTACATATGTAATCTCAACCTAAACTTTCATGTTTGTATCTATTTAATCCTTTAACTTTCAAAAGTATCTAATTGGTCCCTGAGCTTTCAACTTTGTATCCACTAGGTCTTGAATTTTTAATTTTGTGTCTAATAAGTGTTTGACCTTTTCATATTTTTTTAAAAATTCATGAACCTATTAAACACGAAATTGAAAGTTGGGGTTTCATTAGACATTAAATCCAATTTTATATCTAATAGATCGATTAATTTGTAAAAAATTTTAATACGCCAATGACCTAAGACAAACTTAACTATAAAGAATAATAATCAAAGTTAATACAGTAGGGAGAGAGAAGCAAGGCTAAATCATATAAGAGACAATGTATCAATTATAGAAGTTTCTATATCTATTCTCACTCTCCTTTTATTTCCTCACTTTTCATGCACATGCAGACGGAGGGGAGGATTGTCATATAATACAAGAAACAAATCTGGAGAACCTATTATGATGTAGTAGGATTCAGTTAATCTTGGATAATTAGGGTTATTCCTTAATTGATACTCTTTTAGCTTCTACCTTTTTTTTTTTTTTTTTTGTACTTTTGGATTTTAGGTTGCTCCCTAATTCCCTATAAACAGAGGACTTCTCGCATGACTTCTGCCCACTTTGAATCATTATAAAGATTGACATTAGATCTCTGAAAGAATTCTCTCTTTTAATCTCTTAGGCTACATTGCATTGTCATACAAGAAACTAATCTAAAAGTAACTAGTAACAAACACCTCGAGTATGACCAGGAGTTTCCATTACATGCACTTCATGGCCAGCAAACATCCACTTGTCTCCATCTTTTAAAGTTATGTCAATTCCAGGAATTCTATCGCTATCTATTCCAGAGCCAATCACCTACAACCAGCAAAAAAAGGCTATAAAAATTTGACAGAAATTCCTTACATTAGAAATGTAAACCACCAATTCAAAGATAAAAATTATCAGAGACTATTGAATAACATATGTCAGCATCAATTCCTTAATTCATTTCAATCCAAGCCTTAATTTTAAGGACAATTTAGGAAATGTTTCTTATCAAGAAAGAAGAAGAAGAAGAAGAAGAAGAAGACAAGTTAGGAAAATATTTAATTTAAAAAAAGTCAAAAAAGCTCAAAATATTTTGTGATCAGTAATGAAGTATGTAAGATTTCTTGCACATCACAAGGTATGACTTCTCATGACAATAGACATCGGTGTTTTGATTTAAAAAATATATTCACCACTATGTTTACCAGATAAACGAATGAAGAATAGAGACTATTATATAAAACTACATTTTTTTTATATATAGGAAAGTCAACTTTCATTGAGAAAAAATGAAAGAATACAAGGGCATACAATATAAAACTACATTCTTTTAACATCAAGAACTGAAGTTCTCACATGATGGCCTCAAGGAGTCTGGTGACTCTGGCCTCTAGATTGCGTCCTGGGTTCTTACCTCTATGACCAATCATTACCAATCAAACATACAACATTTATAGGATGGGGCCAACTAGAATATTGATGCAAATGCAATGCAAAAGAATTAAATTCATACCTTTGCTCCGTACCTTGCTTTTAATTCTTCATTCCCACCGGTGTGATCATGATGATGATGAGTATTAAGTATATATGTCAAATTTCTGTTTTTCTTGCTTAAAGCATCGATAACTGGTAGAGCTTCAGATGGATCAACAACACCGACCGTGCCCGTATCAACATCATGTAAGAGATATGCATAGTTGTCACGAAGACAAGGTACCTATCAAAGAGAGAGTGGAATATGTGTAATGACTGTGTATGTTGGAACTGGAAGTGACTAAGCAGTTACTATGGGATGTAGAACATAGATTGATAGTGGACAACCAGCATCCTAAACAATGATGCATTTAGGGTGGGAGCCAGAAGGAACATGGCTAATATGTCATTAAATATAATTTGTGGGCACCTAATCGAATTGAATTGGAACAAGAACTACATGTTTTGCAGCTGAACAGGCTAAAGTGGTAAATCATGCATTGCATACCATTGTTTGAAGTAATCTAACTTTGGAAACGTTGAAGAAATAATAAACTGAAATTTGGCACGGCCTCTACCTATCTCAATTAGAAATTCTCTCAGGTGAAAATGTTTAAGAATCGAAGCATGAGTTTGTAAAAGAAAATGATAAACCAAGAAAGTTGTCATAAAATGACCACCACGAGACCATCATGGATAAAAAGAACTGATGTCATTGGCAGCATAAACCCAATTTCCAGATCTAATAACAGCTTACCAGTTCAATTTGCAAAGTGGAGGACATATTGACGACACTGCAGAACTGAGCAACTTTAAGTGAACGACTAGCTCCACGCAACGTTTTCAATGGAGTAGATAAAAGTCGCATAACCCCATATAAAAGGTCCTTTCTAAAGGAAAGTTGTTTCACGCTCGGCCAGACACATACGCTTCTAACCTGAAACTCCCATTCATCAATAAAATTAAAATACATGTTTCTTCAAGAAATCTATCAATAAATCGCAACAACATTACAGAATTACTCTCCATTAGTTCATACATCATGATGTTACAGATCATATCAACAAATTACCAGCAAAAATTACACGAACGTGTATGACGGTCACAGAGTTTCCAGCATCACAAAAAAAAAAAAAAAAATCCAAATAAGGAAAACAGCGAAATCGAATCCATTATAGATTCGTCGAAAGTAGCGGACGAGAACAAAATAAGAAACGTGTGTGAACAGAAACACAGATTACTCTGCTTAAGCTCCATTGAAGAGTGGGAAGAGGTTAAAGCCACCGATGAGATGGGAAACATGGGAGCAAAAGAAAGAAGAAAATTCGTAGAAAACGAAGAGAGTGGAGTTGCGAAATGAAAATGCAGAGAAAGAGAAGTAGAAGTGAACCCTAGTGCAAGGCAAAGCGGCCATGGCGGAGGAGGCCTTGGAGAGCATCATCTGCATCTTCTTCTCCGGCGGAAGAGAAGATCGGAGATCGGAGAGGGAAAGAGCGGTGGAGGAGGGCAGTTGGCACTCAAATCGTAATTATCATGTGAAGCGAATCCATCCAACTCTCAGCGCCACTATTATTATTGTTGTTGTTATTATTACTACTCTTTTGTAAAACGCGTTTTTTTTTTTTTTTTTTTTTGTTTTTTAGGAGGGTGGGGTAGGCTTTTTACTTTTTTGTTAGAGCGGAAAATACATTAGTCTTTCCTTAAATTTTGAGTCTATTTTCATTTTGTTTGACTTAAAATTTTTTTTGTAGATATCAATTTATATCTTTGTTTGAGTATCGTATAATTTAAATTCTAAACTAATAATTATATCGGTTTAAATTCTAAATTTATATTTGTATGGATTTAAATCCCAAACTAACAATTATATAAATTTAAACCATAAACTTTTATAAATGTATCAATTTAAACCCTTAACTTTCATAATTATATCAACTTAAACCCTCTATTATGTCTTATTTGGATACATTTATGAATGTTCAGGGTTTAAATTGATATATCTATGAAAGTTCAGGGTTTAAATTGATATAATTATTAGTTTTGAGTTTAAATTGATGCAAATCTCAAAGTTCAAAGTTTAAATTGATACAACCCAAAGTTTAAGATTTAAATTGATACAATTGTTAGTTTATAGTTTAAAATGATACAATCTCCAAAGTTTAAGGATATAAATTATATTTGTCCTAGAATTTATAAATTTCAAAATATCAACATTTAACTTTAAAACTTGAATTTTGTTTTAACTTAGTTTTTAAATTTTAAGAGTTTACACTTTGAACATTAATTTTTTTTTTTATTTAATACTTACTTTCAGTCACACTGTTAATGTTTATTAATTAATTTTAAATAATTATGAAATATAATTTTAATGGTAATAAAAATAGTGCAATTTAATTAATTATATTTTTTATTGTGTTAAATTAATTAAAATACATTAACGTTAAAGACAAAAAAAAAAATATTTAGTAAAAGAAAATCAAGGTCGAAAATATAAATCTTAAAATCTAGGGACCAAATGGAAACGAAACTTAAATCTCAAAGGTAAAATTATAACATTTTGTAACCTATAGACTAAATTGAAAAAAAAAATGATGATGTGTGGAGTAGGAGATCAAACCTCATACCTCCAGATATATAGTACGAGTTTATGGTGATCAATGCTCGTGTAGACAATTAAATTATAAATTTAGTTCATGTAATTTGAAGAAAGTTGGAATCCAACCATTATGATTTATAATTAAAATTTAATCCATGTAGTTTGATAACATCCTTCTAAATAGATATTAAATTTGTAATTTAGTCTTTCATCAACCACCGTTTCATGATTTTGATTTGAACCATACTCACAATTTAAGGGTAGTATGTACATTTTCAAATATTTATGAAATAGATTACAATAACATCGTTATCTTAAAATAGTGATTGATTAAATAAATCGTTCAACCGTGTAATTTTAATTATATGGATAGTTTTGCAATTTTTTAAATCTTAACAAATATTATTTATTGATTCACTTCTTTTAAGTCTTCTTCACTCACTATTATACAACTTTTTTTTATACAACAATTATAATGATAGAGGATCAAATCCCCACTTCTAAAAATGAAGTGGATCTTTGTATCAGTGTAGCTATGTTTCTTGTATCCATTAAATTAAATTTAAAATTCAGTCATTCGAATGTTAAGTTTCAATTACCCTAAAAGGTTTTCATCTTTAGTTTAAAAAAACATTAATTTAATTGGACTTACTATCATTTAACCAAAATTTGATGTTTGAAATCTAATCACTTCAATTTCTTGTTCAAATTTGTCTGTTTGTTATTTGAGATGTGCAAGTAAGTCTTATTAAATTAACCTCTTCTTAATTAAAAATGAAGTGATACAATGCTACATCTGTGGTGGAGATTGAGATGTACAGTGAGATTTGGAAGTGTGTGACTATACGGAGCGTTTGAGCAAGGAATTGATTATTATAATCCTAGGTTATTATAGTTGGGTTATGGTTTATGTTTAGGTATAGGTTATTTTAATTTAGATTATAATAATATGTGTAACGACCCAAGTTCAGGAGGGGTACATGAATGAACCAATACCACATCCGAATGATAGAGATCCTGAGACATTAAAGTATGGTTAAGAAAGGCTTAAAAGAATTAAAAAGTTACTACCTATACCAACAAGGTTCACTTTCCTTTTCGGTGGTTCAATCATAAGAACCCCAAAGTGAAATGAGTTAGGACAAGAAAACCACACTATTTTTTCAAATAGTTTCTAGTCCACTTGTTTGTTTTTCTTCTTCATCTTTTTTTTTTGGGCAAATAATTTCTCAACTACCCTATTCGTATACTCAATCATTTCCTCTAATATCTTTTTAATAGTTCTGTGTATTTAAATTGCAATGAAATCTTGGTTGGTTCAATTTTTATAAACCATAATTATTTTCTAAAATTGTACCAAATAATTTGTATTAAAAAGTTATAACAAATAATTCAGAGTGAACAGAATAATTTGCAAATCAGATCATATATATATTTTAAGTAATTATAAGAAAAACTTTGCATATAGAAAAAACATCAAACTATTACATAAAAAGTTAAAAAAAAAAAAAAGACGCTAATAAATTTCTATAAGTAATATACTTTATAAGTTTCTACCATTGATAGATACTGTTAGATTTCTATTAACATCTATAAGGAGGAATTAAAGTTTTTACATTTTGTGTAAATAGTTTTTCTTGTTTTTTTATTTTTGAAAATTTTCCTAATTATATTGCAACAAAGTTATATTTTAGATATCAATATAAAAAAAATTTAAATAATATTTACTTCAATATGCTAAAGTGCGTTTGATTCAGTAATATTAACATGACCTCCAAATCAAGAGGTTGGGAGTTTTATATCTATCTATCTATCTATCTATCTATATATATATATATATACACTTCAATCTAAATTTATAATTTAATATAAATTTATCAAACATTGTAACTATTTTGTTTTGTTACTAATTGGGATTTATCAAACACGACTTTAATTCATGTTACATTTGATTTTTCTAACCACACAATCGATACTATATAAAACTTAAACTTTAATTTTAATGGTTATTAAATTGGACTAATTTCACTATTATTTTGAACCATAAATAACTTCAAAGTAATTATTATAATAAAAAATATATTATAACTGTTTTTTTTAAAGAAAACTAATAAACTTATTGACTAATCTAAAACAAACAAGAAAAGAAAAAAAAAAAAGTATAAAAATGTTTCTGTAGCAGCAACGGCATTAAAGCATCTGCAGTGCAGCAGACGTATTCGGTCCCAAAAGAGGGGAAAAAAAGTCTCCTTTTTTTTTCTTCTTCTTTTTTTAATTTTTTTAATGCTTTTTTTACGCAGTGATATGATTGCATTGTACGCCACGCACCAATAAATTTGCGTCGTACTTTTTCTTTTTTTTTTTTTTGAAAAATGACTTTTTGGAATTTCTTGAGATTCAACCCCAACAATTTTGAAAAAAATCTCTCATGTTTTGTATATATACTATTGGTATAAATAAACTAAATAAATAAATAATATGCACTATCAATGTGACTTATTTCAAAGAGACTTGGGTTAAAATAAAATCAAGAACTTAACTTAAATGAAATGTTGTTGCAAATAGATCATAAATGAAATTATGAGAAAATGCTATGTAAAATTTATTGTTAGGATAAAAGAGAGATATGAATGGATGTCATGAAAATATATCTATTTCAATTGAGTTAACGTTTTTATTTAATATGTTCATGTTTGATATATATATATGAAAGATGTGGATCAATATTTTCAGTATATCATCGAAAAATAAACAAAACATAATAAAAATATCAACAAAACAAAATATGATGAAAAAGATTTGGCCAAGAAAAATTCATGTGCCCCTATGATAAATTTATATTTTAGGGAAAAAGATACCCACAAAACAAGAAGAATGAACAGAATGGGATGTTTGCCACAAACAACTCCAATGTTAAATTAGTTTTCAGCAATGGAAGAAGAAAACTTTTAGGGAGAACGAAAACTTACCTTTTCTGAAGTTAGAATGTTGTATTTTTATGGGAGTGCAACGTACAAGCATCCACAAAAGGAAAATGTTGGCCGAGGAGGGCTATTTGAGTCGGACAATCTAATTGATTCTTCCATTCTCTATTGGAAAAAGTGCGATATTTTTTTTTAAATTTTATCCTCAGTGTTATTTTTCATTTTTTCAAATTTCTTTAATAGATAACAAAAAAATCATCCATAACAATTACTAAATATAGACTAAAATATGTCATTTCTTGTCCAATTAATATATTAATTATTGACCAAAAGATTAGTGGTGAACCACATCCATTTTGGTTCAACTAAAAAAAATACAACCATTCCTGTTGTTTATAATTAAATTACCAAAACATATTTTGAAAAGCATTTTAAATATATTGAAATAGAATTTATAAATTTGCTACTGGAACATATTTTGAAACACACTGAAAACATAAAATACATTTTTAATTTTCATTGAATATTATTATGTTTTCAATTTCATATTTCCATATCATACTAACCAGATGCATTCATTCGTGGTACTTTTTAAACATTTTAAATTTATTAATCATAATTATCGTAAACAAAAAATTAAGTGAGAGTCAGAGTTAGAATGCTAGAGTAATGATTCAAATTATTTGGCTTTTAAAAAGTTATAGCGTCTTAACCAACCCAGATGTTAGATGTACTCTTTAGCAATTATGATTTTACTTGGTTAGGCTAATCGTAATTATTGTTGAAATTGTGACTTTTTTTTTTAATTATTATTTCGAGTCATTAAAGCTCACTTGCAAACTTTGATTTGTCATTGATTTTTTATCTTGATCTTGAGTTAATTAATATTTTGATGACAACAAATCTACTTTTATTCATTCATAATTTTAGTATTTTGAAGAGCCAATTACATAGAGCTCGGAATGACGATTCCAACACAATTTCAATTTGAATAACTCAAATCAGAACTCAAACGAATAAGATATAACTGAAACAAGTTTAACGAAAAAATCTCGAGCTGATGACGTGACAATTTTTTTTAATCAAAGTGTACAAATTACCAATTGAAATGTGCTTCTTGGATCATATGAGTAATGACACATGATGGACTTTTAATTTTTTGATTGCTTTTAAAAAGAAAATAAATTTGATATTATTTTATGTTTGTGTCTAATAGCTAGTTGATTTTTTAAAAAAAAAAAAAAAAGAGGGAGAGAAAAAAAATCTCCTTCATTCATTTTTCTTTTTCAGGATCTAAAGACCCCAATTAAATTTGGTTTCACCTCTTATCTTTTTATTTGAACTCATCATCCTCTCCATAATTAATACAACAATTTCACATTATTTTCACAATCCTCCATAATTCATTAAGCATCCATTATTGCTCTCTCTAAGTTTCAATTTTCATTTTTTTTTATCTTATTTACTTAAGGGGGTGTTTAGCTTACCAACATGAGTTGAGTTAAGTAGGTATAATATACCAACTTTCAATGTTGGTGGAGTTGAGTTGGTATATTTTACTAACTCATCCTTACTCACCTTAACTTTCTCTTCTTCCAAAATTTCAATAACTCCACCATCGGTCATTGTCAGCGACTATCGTGGTCACACTTCGAAAACCAACACCAGGCTCCAACAACCACCTCCGATGAAAACTTCGATGGCCCAACTCCAACAACCACCTTCGTGCGACCAACTCTAACAACCAATGTCAGGCTCCAGCAATCACTTCCAACTATAAAACTCCAATAACCACTTTCGTAGGCTCCGACAACCACCTCTGACTACAAAACTCCAACGAAAATCACCTTCAATGATCAACTTTGATGACCACCTTCGAGCGAGTAACTTTAACAACCGACTTTAGGGTTCGAAAACCACCTTTAACAACAAATTCCGACAACCAACTCCAATCTCACCTTAATGCAACTAACTTTGAGCTCCGACAACCACCTTTGACTACAAACTTTGGTGAAAATCATCTTCGATAATCAACTTCAACGATTACCTTCGCACAACCAACTACGAGCTCTGAAAACCACCTCTGATGATAAACTCCGACAACTAACTCCAATACCACCTTCATGTGATCAACTTCAAGCTTCAACAACCACCTCTTACTATAAACTCTAGTGCAAATCATCTTCGACAATCAACTTCGACAACCATTTTCGATTATTATAAGACTGATGACCGCTAAAGTATGTTGTTGGGTTGTTGATTATATAAATTATAGGATTTTGTCTACATTAAATACAATATTTAGCCATAGAAATTTGTAAAATATATTTTTAGTTATTTGTATTCATGTCTCAAATGAGTCTTGAAAATATTTGGAAAAGTATATGCAGTTGAAAAGTATGTAATATATAACAAAAAAAACCATAAATTTGAGATTTTTTTTTCCTGAAACATTTTCTAGCAAGAATTAATGAAAAATCAAGAATTTTTCTCTAATGATAATCTAGATTTGAATGAACTGAAAGTGAAATTGTTAAAAATATGTGATGACATTCTATTGGCTGTTAAGATAATGAAGGAGATTCAATTAAAAAAATTCATGGTGGAGTAAAAATACAGAGCAACAACATGAAATAAGAAGAAAAATAAGAAAATAAAATTCATAGAGAAAAATTATGAATCAAAAGTTTTGATTTCTCTTTGATTTTTCATTTTATTTAACCATATTTCTACAGAAATACAATGAGTTAATTATCGTTCATTACCCAAAAAAAGAAAAAAGAAAAGCTTTAAAAATCAAAGAATAAAAATTTTCTATTCATGTTTTATTCAAACAAAGATGGGTAGAAGTATTGAATAAAAAGTTTCAAAACATAAACAATAATCATAAAAATAATCATAAAAACAAATTATTTATAATTCAAAAAACTGTAACAGATACCCAAAACACATGAACTCAACTATATATCCAAAACACGTACATATAAACTCAGACCAAACAACTCTGCACCCAAACACAAATATATGAACTCTATAGAGACATATGGACTCCAGACATCCTATCTCAACCCCGCCCTCCAAACAACCTCTAATAGAGATATTTTAAGTGATGATAATTGATTTATTGTGAGTTTAAAGTTATAAATCCACTCGTTTTGAAAGTTCTGTTAAGTTGTTCTTCCTTTCTAAACATATTTTAAGGGGTTACTCTTGAACTCACAATAAGAGTGTTTTAACGGTTTGATCCTCAATCGTAGAAAGGATCGGATTTGTTCTTATGCCTGGAAAAAGAACATTGTAGCAACTCGACTTTAGGCTGTGGAAAGAGTAAAAAACTTCTAATAAAATGCTTTGAGGAGTTTGGGAAATAGATGTAGGCGGAATTATACTGAACCACTATAAAATCCATGGTCATTATATTTCATTCCATGAAATCAATTACAATTTTTTATTTTTGAAATTAATTGCTGATATTTGTTTATTTCAATTAATAGTTCTTAAAATTTCATATTATGTACCAATCTTATTATAAGATTTAAATAAATGCTTAAAAATGTTGGTTTTAGTTTATTGATTACTTTATGTTGAATTTATTTGTATGAAAATCCTATTTAAATTAATTACTAGTAAAATATTTATCCATTTATTTAAATGGACTCCTTAAGAATAAAAGTTTTAATTAATTTTAATAAATTATATTCACCTCTTAGAATTGTCATACCAATCCAACACATGCAGTAGACCAGGGAAAAAAATGTACTAAACCCCAAACCTCAAGCTTTTCATTGACAATTTATTAGAACTTGAACAATAAAAAAGTGGCAAAATTGATTATCTTGCTGCCTAGAAATCCATGCTGGTTGTGTAAAAGAATGGTTCGTTGGATGGATGGCCCAAAAATTAGATAAAAAAAAAAAAGTGAAATGATATAGTTTTTTAAAAAAATGTCGAATGACCCTTTGTTGATGTCAAATTCGGGTAAAATTGCCAAAATATACTCGTGCGCACGCGAATAAGTCATTCTGCTCTCGCTTGTCTCGTTCTCTCTTCTTTTTCACTCACAAATCACTATGTCTCTCACCTCGCTCTTGCTTATTTTTCACTCACAAATCACTCTCTCGCTCTAGCTTGTATCGCTTTCTCTTTGTTTCCTCGATCATAAAATCACTCTTCTCTCTTGTTTCTTACTCACCGGAGTTGGTCGCATCGAAACTACTTGTGTGGACTCGTTGTGTTGGAGAAGAAGAAGAAGACGACGTGTATAGGAAGATTTCTTGCACCGGAGAAAAATAGGAAAAATAAAATATAAGGACAATAACGTAACTTCACATGGTCATGACATCAACAAATGGTCATTTGACATTTTTTTAAAAAAAAAACGGTATCATTTGCTATTTTGGACTTTTAAAATAGGTCTTTTGAGCAATTAATCTCGTAAAAAACCAATAATGTTTTTTTTTTTAATATAATTATTATTGAGACGAAAGGTCGTCCACTCTCTTGAATAGGTGGAAGTGGCCCATCTTGATGATCAATAAATGTTACTTTAAATCTTATTGTTTCTAGTATTAACATTTCTTAGAATTTAAGACCACAGTTGAAAATGTAGAGAACAAATCCGATGAAAAGTTGATTTTAGGGAAAAAAAAAAGTTTTTTTCTGTCATTAGTTTTTTTGGTGTAATTTTTATCTGTCCCTATATTTTTAAATGTTAATTCTTACCTCAAAATTTGAGTTTGATTTTAATTTAATCTCTAAGATTCCAAATATTACGTGTAAATTTTGAGCTTTTTTTTTTTCTTCATTTGATCCTAATATCTCAATATTTCAGACTTTTACTCTTTAATTTTAGCTAATACTCATTTTAGTCTTTAATATTATCTTTTAGTGAGTTAAATTAAAAATTATGGAGTGAATTTTTAAAATTTATTTTTATTGGTGATGAAAAATAATGAAAACTATTTTAAATAGATTAAATGGATATTAACATTAATAATTGAAAAGGATTATTAAAAAAAATCTTGGTTAAAAGTATAAATGTTGAAATCTAGGATTAAATGTTTGTTTTCCATATAATCTAAATTTCGTTTTATGTTTTTAGATTTAATAAGTCGAGTGAATTCAACAAATATTAGTTTGAAAATTTTGTTTTGGATTTTTGCCCCCAACTTAACTCTAAGGGATTATTCGTTTTTTCTGGAAATATAGATAACCCGAATCTTAGATACCTATAATAGATATCTAACATATTATTACCATACTCATTTTGTAGGAATATTTTTACTGATATTTGGGAATATTTTGATAACTATGTTTGTTTGGTAAGATTTCTACTCAAGAATGTCTTGATTTATACAATATTCCAAGAATGCCCTTACAACTTATTTATTAATTTATAATTAATTGTACTTATATAATGTATTTGTTTTTATCAATTTGAATTTCATTTTAAATTAATACAATTTATATTATTTTTATATGTTATTTTTCTCAAAAGAATAATATATCATAATTTAAGATTTTTATGATTTAAATTTGAATTTGAATATCTTGCTAAAAGAATAATAAGAATTACAATATAACAAAAAATGTGATATATATGGTTGACAATATTTATTTTAATTATATAATGCAAATGAAGATTAATTTATATATGTAAAATAAAAAAGGAAAAAAAAAAACAAAAAGGTAAAATGAGGATGCCTCAACTCGGGATCTGGAAACCCCATATTTCAAGAGGGCATCTAAAACTCTCGAGATGCCCTCCGTAAATGCATCCTAAGATATCTCAGAATCTCCAGATACAATACCGCAAAACAAACACGGTAATATAGATGTTCACTCTATGAGAATCTAAAATGCCCGTGAAACAAACGACCATTTACTCTAAAGGATGTGGAGCTTCAGTTTGCCCCTAAAAATTGTAATAGGGTAGCCTATAGTTTGGCCAAATGTGCTTTTAATTCTTTGTTGACGTATATATGGACCAATGCTTTTCCTAATTGGATGTCATCCTTAGTGAGGCTGAGATGGTTGGGCTAAATGATAAATTAATCATATGTCCTCATACGATTAATTTATATATGTAAAATAAAAAAGGAAAAAGATAAAAAGGTAAAATGAGGATGCCTTAACTCGGGATTTGGAAACCCCATATTTCAAGAGGGCATCTAAAACTCTCGAGATGCCCTCCATAAGGGCATCCTAGGATATCTCGGAATCTCCAGATGCTGGAGTATATTACAATACCGCAAAACAAACACGATAATATAGATGTCCACTCTATGAGAATCTAAAATGCCCGTGAAACAAATGACCATTTACTCTAAAAGGTGTGGAGCTTCAGTTTGCCCCTAGAAATTGTAATAGGGTAGCCGATAGTTTGGCCAAATGCCCTTTTAATTCTTTGTTGACGTATATGTGGACCGATTCTTTTCCTAATTGGATGTCCTCCTTAGTGAGGCTGAGATGGTTGGGCTAAATGATTAATTTGTTTCTATCCTCGAGGATTTTTAAAAATAAGAAAAAAAAAAAAAGAAAAAAAAACTCTCAGGGTGTTATTTTTTCAAATGTTTAATTTAAAAAATAAGTCATTTGGTTGGAAGGTTTTCTGTATAGGAATTGACACATATATCCAAATCTCATGTTCGTTTGACATCTATAAGATATTCCAAGCATCCTCATTTCTCACAGACAATGATTTTTTATTCCTTTCCAAACTTTGGGTTTTCTCTTTTTCCCTCCCCATTTGTTTTTCATTTTATATATAATTTCATTTAAAATATAATTAATTAATTAATATTTATCTAACAACATTAATATAAATATTTATTTTACTAAATCAATAGTAATCTATTAAAGTGTTTACTTAACTTATTTTTATAATAAAAATTTATTAAATGAATGCATTTACTTTTTTACATAAATTATTAATTAATTAACTAACAATATCTTAAATATATTTAATCAATAAAGGGAGATAAGTTAAATTTAGTTAGTACACAATTTCATTTTCCAATAATAATAATTGATTACTTTATATATTTTTTTTTAATAATGAACCAATTATTTATTTAAATAGATTTTAATTTGATCATTCATTATGAACTTATAATCATTATTGATTATTTATAATAAATAGATTATTTATTGTGATTAATTTATGTTACTTCATTCATTATTAACGTATCATATTTATAAACCTTTCCTTTTTAGCATTTGTTCTCGTGAGATTTCAAGAGAAATTTATTTAGTGGAACTTGAACTTTATATTTGTATTAATTTTGTGGAAAGTGAGTACAATCTTTAATACATAGTATTTTGATGCTTTCAAAATAAATTATAATCTTTAAGCTGATTGATCTTCTTGAACGATCGACCTTTGGGCTTGTTGATCTCCTTGGGTAATCGGCCTCTGGACTTGTTGATCTTCTTGGACGATCGGCTTGGGCTTGTTAATCTTCTTGGATGATCGGTCTTTGGACTTGTTGATCTTCTTGGAGGATTAGTGTTCGCATGAGGCTTTCGAAGAAACTTGTTTCGTGGAGTTGAACTTGAGTTGGTGTTCACGTTGAGGTTGATTTGATGCGATGTGGTTTGATCTCTAGTACTTGATCATCAGATTCTTTTGATCATCAGATTCTCTCTCGGTTGAGTGGATGTACTTGACTTGAAGAAGAAAAACACTTAAAGTCGAAGTCTTGGAAGAGTGTTTTTATCTTCTAGGAGTGCAACTTCATTTTTTATGAATTCTCTGGGCTCTGGAGTTAAACTAGTTTTCTTATTGTAGATAAGTCCCTATAAGCTCTCTGAAGTATAGAATTGCTGACCCCTCCAAATGAAAAGAGCTTCTCTATTTATAGAGTTCACAGGTGGGCTTGGGCTCGGTTGATCCATGGGCCTGGCCTTTGGGCCCAATTAGTTGGATTTGGGCTTAGTTGGTCTATGGATCTGGCCTTTGGGCTTAACTAATCGGATTTAGCTGATTTGACATTTGGGTCAAATTCAATCTATTTTTGGGCTTAGTTAGACTTTGACCCAAATAATAATATCAAATTGGGCCAAATTAATCTTATCTGATTCAACGGTCGTGATAAAAATATGCGACGTCATCGAAATTTGTCTTGAACTTCAATTCAGGACATATGTCAACTCATAATTGAGCTTAAATTTAATGATTTGGAATTTCGTCATTAATTTAGTAAATGGCATGACAACTTGTGATTGGTCCAAAATTTCTCAATCAACAAATGCCCCTTCGAGATTTATGCACATATATGGGTGGATAAATCTCGAAAAATATAAAGTTGGAATCAAAATCCAAATATATCTGTTCTTGAATTTGATCTCAATTGATGTGTTAGTCAAACTATGAGTTTAGTACATAAGTTTAAAAGTTTGGGATCAAATTTGAGATATGGCCAAATTTAGGAACAAATTTTGAGTTTTGTCCCAATTTAATTTGATTTAGATTTAAGATAAAATTTGGGATTCGCCTAAATTTCAATAAAAGATCAATTGAGATTTTTTCTTATCCACAATTTATTTTGATTGAAGATAAAAACTAACGTTGAATAACTTGAATTTGGAATAAAATTTAGAATATGGCCAAATTTTAATTTGGGATGAATTTTAGATCTTTCCCTTAACTTGATTTGGAAATAGAGATAAAAAAACCTAAATTTGGATGAATTTAATATAAAATTTGGAAGATGCCAAAATTTTTATTTGAAATTTTATTCTTAATAATTTGGCTTGAGAATAAAATTCGGGTGATTTGGTGATTTAGATTTGGGATAAAATTTGGAATATGCCTAAATTTTAATTTGAGATTTTATCTTTAATAATTTGGGATAAAAGTATTTAGATTTAGGATAAAATTTGAAATATGCCCAAATTTTAATTAAAAATTTTATCCTTAATAATTTAACTTGAGGATAAAAGTCTTTTGGATAAAATTTGGAATATGCCCAAATTTTAATTTGAGATTTTATTTATAATTTAATCTCAATGTTGAACAATTTGATTTTGAATAAAATTTGGAATATGGTCAGATTTTAATTTGTGATTTTATCTCTAATTTATATTTGATTTTGAATAAAATTTGGAATATATCCAAATCTTAGTTGAAGATAAATTTGAGGATAAAATCTAATAAGATAGGATTTTTTTTAAAATTTAATTTGAAATTAGGATAGAATCAAATTAGGAAATCTAATATTTTAAATCAAATCTTTTATTTGATTTGGATCTCCTAATCTGTTATGGAACCTAGGGATAATAGGTACCCAAACCCCTTCATTATCTTCATCTCTTCTCTTCTTCTAATCTTTCATTTCTCTCATTTTCCTCTTTTCTTCCCGCGTTTTCTTCCCAGGCAATCAAAGGTAGAAAAAAAACTTCCCTCCTTTCTCTTTCTTTTTTTTTTCTCTTTCTTTCTCTCTCTCTCTCTCTCTCTTTTTTTTTTTTTTTTTTTTTTTTTTTTTTTTGCGTAGGTTTACTAACTTGTCCCCCTTACTCCTTTGTATGAGTTAAAGCACAACTCAAGGAGTATAATCATTTTTTTTTGCTAGCCCACCCGTGAATAATCTCGAAGGGTGGGTTTTTCCTCTCATAAGCTTAGTTTTGTAACAACAATTCTTTTTTCTTCTATATTTTTTTGTTGCAGAAATGTTGAATTTTTGGGGCACATAAGGATGACCTTGGTATGGTCTATCTACTGCATGTCTGTTTGTGCTTCCTGATCATCATGGGGGGCTCGCAAAGGCTTATGACCCCCTCATTCGATCACCGACTATCTTGCAGTTTCGTTCGTGCATCCTGATCGTCATGGAAGGGGCCCTGCAAGGCTTACAACTCTCCTATGCTTTCACCCTAGAGCGGATCCTGATAAGGTCTACCTTGTAGTACAGTTCGCATATCCTGATCGTCATGGGAGGGGCCCTGCAAGGCTTACAACTCTCTCATGTTTTCACCCTAGGGAAGATCCCGATAAGGTCTACCTTGTAGCACTATTCACATATTCTGATCATCATGGGAGGGGCCTTGCAAGGCTTACAACTCTCCCATGCTTTCACCTTAGGGAGGATCCCGATAAGGTCTACCTTGTAGCACTGTTCGCATATCCTGATCGACATGGGAGGGCCCCTGCAAGGCTTACAACTCTCCCATGCTTTCACCTTAGGGAGGATCCCGATAAGGTCTACCTTGTAGCACCGTTCGCATATCCTGATCGACATGGGAGGGGCCCTGCAAGGCTTACAACTCTCCCATGTTTTTACCCTTCCATCCTAGGAAGGATCCCGATAAGATCTACCTTGTAGCACCGTACGCATATCCTGATTGTCATGAGAGGGGCCCTGCAAGGCTTATAACTCTTTTATGCTTTCACCCTAGGGATGATTCTGATAAGGTCTACCTTGTAGCACCGTTCACATATCCTGATCGTCATGGGAGGGACCCTACAAGGCTTACAACTTTCCCACACTTTCACCCTAGGGAGGATCCCCATAAGATCTATCTTATAACACCGTTCGCATATCCTAATCGTCATGGGAGGGGCCCCACAAGATTTATAGCTCTCTCATGCTTTCACCCTAGGGAGGATCCCGATAAGGTCTACCTTGTAGTACCGTTCACATTTTCTAATCGTCATGGGAGGGGCCTAGTGGGATTCATTATGCCCAGTGGGCATGCCAATTTGTTCGCATGAGATTTTAAGAGAAATTTATTTCGTGGAACTTGAACTTTGTATTTGTATTAATTTTGTGGAAAGTGAGTACAATATCTAATACATAGTATTTTGATGCTTTCAAAATAAATTATAATCTTTAAGCCGATTGATCTTCTTAAAAAATCGACCTTTAGGCTTGTTGATCTTCTTGGGTGATCGACCTCTGGGCTTGTTGATCTTCTTGGATGATCGGCCTTTGAGCTTGTTGATCTTCTTGGAGGATTAGTGTTCGAACGAGGCTTCCGAAAAAACTTGTTTCGTGGAGTTGAACTTGAGTTAGTGTTGATGTTGAGGTTGATTTGATGCGATGTGGTTCGATCTCTAGTACTTGATCCTCCAATTCTCTCTCGGTTGGGTGGATGTGCTTGACTTGAAGAAGAAAAACACTGAACGTTCTTGAAGTAGAAGTCTTGGAAGAGTGTTTGTGTCTTCAAGGGTCTTCTGTCTTCTAGGAGTGCAGCTTTAGGAGTCTTGAGAGTCTTCTGCTTTTTGATGAATTCTCTTTGGGCTCTCTGAATGTAGAATTGCTTGTATCTTCAAAGGACTTCAGTCTTCAAGCGTGGTCAGAATGCTTGTATCTTCAAAGGACTTTAGTCTTCAGGATACTTGCATATTCAAAGAACTTCAGTCTTCAGAATGCTTGTATCTTCGAAGGACTTCAGTCTTCAGGCGTGGTCAGCTTCAGGAGTTAAGGAGTCTTCTAAAGAATTCCCTATAAGCTCTCTAGAGTATAGAATTGCTGACCCCTTCAAATGAGGAGAGTTTCTCTATTTATAAAGTTCACATGTGGGTTTGGGTTCGGTTGATCCATGGGCCTAGTTTTGGGCCCAACTAGTTGGACTTAGGCTTAGTTGGTCTATGAGTTTGGCCTTTGGGCCCAATTAATCGGATTTAGGTTTGATTTGACATTTGGGTCAAATTCAACCTATTTTTGGGCTTAGTTGAACTTTGACTCAAATAATAATATCAAATTGGGCCAAATTAATCTTATTTGATTCAACGGTCGTGATAAAAACACGTGGCATCATCGAAATTTGTCTTCAACTTCAATTCAGGACATATGTCAACTCCTAATTGAGCCCAAATTTAATGATTTAGAATTTCGTCATTAATTTAATAAATGGCATGGCAACTTGTGATTGGTTCAAAATTTCTCATTCAACAGTATTATTTATCAATATAACACATTTTTATCTCATTTTTCAATTTTTATATATTACATTGTTTATTAAAATATATATTTTTTATATTATTTAATTAAATTCGAAAATATTAATGTTGAACTTAATTAATTATAAAAATGATTAAATATTTGAAATTGCCCATTGCCTTCCATCGGTCAACTCTGGCCACTGCCACCATTGACATCGACCAACTTCGACAATCGTGTTGACCACTATCATTGACAACCTCTGCCCACCACCATAGGTGACCAACTCCAACGACCATCTCCACCAACTCTAACATCGATTAACTCCAATGACCATTATTTTAAAATATTAATTTGTAATATTTTATAGTTTTCATTTATAATAATTTGGCATAAATAAAAACACTTTTAGTATATAACAAACCAAACAAATTTGTAATACAAACATTTTGAGAAAGAGTTGCCAAACACAAGAGCGTTTTATTTTAAACTATTTTTATCAAAAATGTTTAAATGAAAATGACTTTTTGAGAAAAAAAAAAAAACACATTTTTTATGAGTTAACCCAAATAAACCCTAAATTTCAATCTTTGGATTAAATTAAAAAAAAAAAACAGTGTGTCACGAGGGTGCTTTAATTTGGGGTTAAAAACCCTTAAGCTTGAACCTTTCATAATTATCAAGGAAAGACGTTAGCATTTGACATCTATTGCAGGGCCCTTACAGTGGTTTTTAAAGTCTATTGAAGTACTAACTAATTCCAGGCCTTCAAAACTAATAAAGCTATATTATGTGCTCCGATGATGTAAGAAATTCTTAAAAACTTTTTTTTTAAATTAAAAAAATCTACTTTGAATCAAGAATATGTTCTCAAACTCAAATACATGTGAATATACCTAACTTAGAAGTACATCAAATCATGAACTAATTAACATAGTTACAAAAGCAATAAAAATAACCACATCAATCTCAACAAGTAATAATAGTTAATAATAAAGTGCAACTCATTCAAACCATCCACATTAGGCCACGTTTACCAATTCCTAATGAAAATTTGTTTAATTGAAATTATATTTTATTGATAGATGAATCGTAATAGATCTTAATCGCAAACATAATTGGATTATTTTTTTTATTGCGTTTACCTATATTTATAAATATGTCATATTTTATTATTACCATTATCGTTACTGTCACTAATTGACCCTAATAGTAAGGGTAATGATAAAAAATGTAATAATAAATGTGATAGATTCATAATTTTTATACTGTTACATTAGCAATATTGTAACATTCACGATAACAGTAAATGGTAAAGGTAGTGAGTCTCATATAGTTTTCAACCACAATCAGATCGAGCGTCCTCCATTCCTCAATCAGATCACACATTTTGATTACAAATCTAAAGGCGTACCCCACAGTTCATTATGATTACGGAAGACGGGTAAACAACAATAAACGTAATCAACTAGGGCCCACTTTTTATATTACCATGATGGATTACATTTCAACTAAGATAAACATGACCTAAATTATAAACCAACAAAAGTAAAAACCCCCAAAAGTTTCAAAATTGCATGGTCTAGTGTAATAAGTGTTGAATTTTATGTCCTAAAACTCGTAGTTTGTAAATTAATAAACATATTCTGTTTTTTTTTTCCGATAAAGTTGTTATTGAAATTGTAACCTTGAATCCAATAAACTAAGGTCCTGAGGTTATTTAATGTAGTTTGAACTTTATGTAGTGACATAAATGTGGATCAAGTTCAAATATATAGCTAAAATGGTCTATAGTATATGAATAAGGTTGGGCGTCTTATTCTGGGGACATTATGGATATAGCCCACTTTGTAGTTAGTATAAATGATGTGATCCTGAATCGTTCATATAGAGATATGTGAATGGGGGCATCCTATGCAATGAGTTTTCATAAGACCGAACCATGAAATAGTCACTTTTTACGTTCTAAATGTCGTTTTATGTATAAAACTGACTATTTCGTTAATTGATGACCTAGGTAACTTAATCTTAATCCTGAGCTAACTATGAACTCCTGTTCATTCAGAATTATCCTTAGATCTGCATAGGTGAGGGTAGCTCATCATCGCTGGCCCAATAAACCACCCATTTCAGGGGTAAGATCGAGTTGATAGCTAGGAACATAGGGTGCAAGACGGAATTCACTCCTACCTGTTATAGGGATAGTAGATAGGTTGTTCCCTTTAGTACTAAATCTAGGTCTTGAACAAGGGGCCCTACTCTCTCCTTGGCTCGAGAGGGATTCGGTTTATAGGTTGGACCTTAAACCAATTGTTCATTAGAGGATCAGTGGAACTTAAGGAACAAGATGTAGTCTTGGGGGTAAAATGGTTTTTATGACCCAGCCGAGATTAGAACAACCTATGAATGATTAGCTTACTGATCATGGTTATATCAGATGGACAGAAATATATCTACATTGAGGGGAGTGCAACTACGGGACTTTAGTGGAATGACCCGTTAGTTAACAAATGTTGATTAATTAGGTTAAAGAGTTTTATCGGTTAATCTCGGATTGTTAGAGCCCATGATTTGTAGGTCCATTAGGTTCCCCTACTAGCTCATATGGAATAAACTTAGAATAATATGATAGAATAATTCGAATTGTTCGAATTAGGTGAAGAGAGAGAAACCGACAAGTATATGTGATATAGTGGTCGTATTTTTCAGTTTAGAGATACAGCTTTAATATTTAATTGTGATTTAAATATCAAGAATATGAAGGCGTTCATATTCGGAAGCTTGAAAATGATGGAAATGGTCAAAGATGTAAAAAGTCAAAGAGTTGACTTTTGACTTTGAAAAGTCAAACTTTGACCGACCTTATATTCAAATATGATTTGAATTTTGAGAAAATGAATGCGGATTCATGCTCGGGAGGTCAAAATTAGTCAATACAAGAAAAATAAAAAAGTCAAAACGTTGACTTTTTGGTCGAAGTTTGACTTTGACCAAATGACTATTTTGCCCTTTGACTAAAGTTAGTGGGAAAATCCAAACTTTTATTGGATAATTCCACTAACAAAATAGTGGGCTAGGTGTTGGCTTATAGTGGAGACATTAAGCCCACTAAGATAGTGGATTATAGGTGTTGGGTTTTCATGGATTTGGTTCATGCAATTGTTGCATAGCTTTTTTCTATAAATTGGGCTTTTCAATTTGGTTGAAAAAGTTTTGCCAATTTTACCAAATTGTTTTTTAAAATTGGGCTAAAAAAAAAACCCAAACCCAAACCCTACCCAAATTCCATCTTCTTTTCCATCTCTTTCTCTCTCTCGTTTTCTTCATCCACCAGGTCTCACAATTCGGTTCTTAGTCCAGAGAGTAGTAGGTCAACTCTAGTGGTGGTCTGGAAGAGTTCGGGTCGAGATTCAGCAAGGAAAAGCGATTTTCGGGAGCTTCAAAGGTAAGTTAATTACTGTTTTTTCCCTTCAAATTGCATGTTTTTTCCTTTAAATTAAAAGCAATTAGAGTGTAATTAAGTCCTTTTTCCGCTACGTATGTTTCGTGTTCCATCAATAAGAATGTAGAAATAAAGATGATAAACCAAAAGAGAAATTGTGTGATATTGTACATAGGGTTGTCATCATGCGAAAACAAACATAACTCAATTGATATGCGAATGTGGTAATGACCAAAAGGGTTATTATTCGAATCATCCATCCTTATTGTATTAGAAAAAAGGGGTTGTGTCTTTGCCTCACGAGTGACACTTCAAGTTGAAAGGATCAGATCCTGAAGTGGAAGCATTCTCGTAAGAGATCGTCTTGCATCCCGTGATTCAATTTTTATAATAAGCAAAATCGTTGTACTAGACAGAATAGATAAATATGTAAACTAGCACTACTATAGAAATTGAATTACTTGACGTTTTTCCAATGTCAAGTAAAGGGTATACTTGATACTTATAAAAGTGTTAACTATTCGAGTGTCAAGTATAATGTGATAACTTGACACTGTAAAAACGTCGAGAGAAATAATTCTTGACACAATTTCCGTGTCAAAAAATATAATATACTTGACACTAATGACATGTCAAGTGTATTAATCCTCGACACTTATTATTGTGATTGCTCTTGACATTTTTTATTTGTCAAGTATATTTTTATCTTGACACGAAATAAGGGTCAAGTAATCTAATTCTTGACACATTTCCAATGTCATTTATGCTTTTTTTCCAAATTAAACATTCGAATTTAATTTCCATTTCTCATTTCCTGCATTACATTTGTTCCAATAAGACAATTCCATCAACTAAACAGTTACATATATATTTCAGATCTATATATCAGCCCAATACATCCAACGTAACAATTGAGAATACTAAAATAAATAATTCCATTCTTCTATTACTCATGTCTACATAAACGGTTCTAAAATTTACAAGACAAATCATACAACAGTACGATAATTCCAAAATTTTATATTACTCTATCAACTCACCCCAATATATGATAATTCCACAATTGTAAGACCAATCTATATGTACTATGTATTCCAAAAATCACAAGACTAAAATTCTATCCTCCACCACACATTTCTTTGAAGTATATAACCTATAATGGCTGAACAAAACATTTATACAAAAAAAGTTTTGGGCATTCCCATGTAGCCACATACACAATTTATAGGAAATCCATTAGATATAGCGACCTAAATATTCAGCCTATTCCACGCATACTTTATCCAATTCAAGTTGCAAGTACGAGCTCCTCGTATCAATCTATAAAACATAGAAAGTGAGATATACATATTTATTTACTATTTACACTATCTATAATGTTACAATATATATAAGTAGTTTAAAGACATACCACATCTGTTATATTCTTCTCTTTAGTCACGATTTCTCGCATATATCTCATAACGTAATACCCACATTTGACAGTTCCTACTTGTAAAGGACACTACAATACAAAGCCAATAATTAATATACATATCATACAGATGCATTAAATAAACATCATTCTATTAATTTTTTTAAAGGTCTTATACTTATCTTTACTGTTTTCCAGAATGTGGTTTTTCGAGTCCTTTGCAAATTCTTTTGAAATTAGAAAATGGTCATTGCCCTACATTCGTCAAAGAGTATAGTATAATATTAAAAATGAAATAAACTTTATACCGAAAAAAAAAACTCAAGCAAAGTTAACTTACATATACAATGGCTTCTCAACATCATTAAGAAACTTTTCGAATCCATTGGGATCTTTTGAATATTGCTCAAGAGCAATTTCAACCATTTCTTTTATATTTCCAACATCATTCTCTTCATACCTACACTCAGAGGATTTTCCATGCAAGGATGAACTAGGAAGTTCCTCACCATGCCAAACCAAATCTTATAACTTTCATCAATCCCATGAAAATATAAATGATCTAATATCATTGCCATTATGACTTTGACAATTTCCACATTTCAAACAAGGACAACGTATAGTAGTATTATTTGTATTGGAAAATCCAAATTTGATGAAGTTTTCCACACCCAACTCAAACTCTTTAGATAATCTACTCTTTGTCATCCATGATTTATCCATACTTATAATAAGCAAATCTTGGAACTACAAAAAAATATTACAACTTATAAAATTTGTATGGAATTGATATTTATAGAGAACTTAAGAATCTTTATTCACGGAAGGTGATTGAAGACATAAAAACCAAGCAGATCAACAAAATTAACATATAAAACATAAACAATCTACCAAAATTTGGTCCAAATAATCAAACATTATATTCCAACAGAGTCACAAAAAACCCATAAAACCAAGCAGATCAGCAAAATATCACAAACTAATCACAAACTGCATCCTCAAACTAAAAAAAAAAACTGCATCCCTAAGTGCATCCTCAAATTAAAAAAAAGAAACATCATCCGTAAGTGCATCCCCAAACTGTATCATCTAATCTAATCACAAACTGCATCCTTAAACTAAAAAATAAACAACAAAAAAAGAAACATATACATAACAAATATATACACGTTTCAATTAAAAAAAGTTATACACATAACAAAAATGTTTGCATGAAATACTTACAGCGAATGATCCCAATGGCACCACGGACCGACGACCACGGACACGGGACTAGAAAAATGTGGGCGGAGGCGACTAGGAGAAATGTAGGCGGACCTCAGCGGCAGCAAACGACACCATCGGCAGCGGATGACCCACCAGACGACACCATCGGTAGCGGACGACCCACCGGACGACACCACCAACAACGAACGACCACTGACGGCAACACTGATGGACTAGATAAATCTGGGTGGAGGCGACTAGGAGAAATGTGGATGGCTAAGGGTTTGTGGAAGGAGAGAAATAGAGAAAATGAAATTATAAATCTAGGACTTTTCATTAAAGAAAAAAAAATATTATTAGGTATTTTTTTTTTTTTAAATATTTTACTTGACACTAAAAAAATATCAAGTAAAAGTTTGCGTGAAAATATTAATAGACGAACAGAGACAAGACGATCGCTCAACAAGTCCAAGCGATCATTTACAAAATATTATACGATCGCTTAAATTATCTACACGATCGCTGAGCTCTGCTACACGATTGCTGAGTAACAAAATGCTATACGATCGCCTACCAAATGCTACACGAACGCTGAGCTCGACTACACGATCGTTGAGCTTGGCTACACGATCGCTTAGCTCTGCTACACGATCGCTGAGCTCAGCTAAACGATCGCTTAGCTTTGCTACACGAACACTGAGTAACAAAATGCTATACGATCGCCTACCAAATGCTACACGATCGTTGAGCTCTGCTACACGATCACTGAGTAACAAAATACTATGCGATTGTTTACCCAATGCTATACGATTGCCTACCAAATGCTATACGATCGCTGAGCTTGGCTACATGATCGCTGAGCTTGACTACACGATCGCTGAGTAACAAAATGTTATACGATCGCCTATCCAATGCTATACGATTGCCTACCAAATGCTACACGATCGCTTAGATCTGCTACACGATTGCCAAGTAACAAAATGTTATACGATCGCCTACCAAATGCTATACGATCGCTGAGCTCGGCTACACGATCGCAGAGTAACACTAGACAATTGCCCATGAAGATCCCGCGATCGTTTATCCGACACTACCAAATGCTATATGATTGCCTATCAAATTGGAAACCTATCAAATATCCAAAATATTTCGTCGATCTCCGCTTTTTTAACCCTTTTACTTGACACGAAAAAAATGTCAAGTAAGAGCTTCTTATACTTGACATGTGAAAAGTTTCAAGTAAGACCTTATATTACTTGACACGAAAATCATGTCAAGTAAAGGTTCGCGTGAAAATATTTGAAATATTTCTTCAATCTCCGCTTTTTTAACCCTTTTAATTGACACAAAAAAAAAGTCAAGTAAGAGCTTCTTATTCTTGACACGTGAAACGTGTCAAGTAAGACCTTATAAATCGTGTCAAGTAAAGGTTCGCGTGAAAATATTCGAATATTCCGTCAATCTTTTCTTTTTAACCCTTTTACGTGACATTTTTTTTGTCTAAAATCATATTACTTGACGTTTTTTCCACATAAATGTCACGTAATTAAAAACTACAAGTGTCAAGTAATGTAGATTTTGTAGTAGCATGTTATTGGGTAAAGGGTTAGAACGATTCTTACCCTTATAGATTCCCCAAGTGCTATGAATATCCTCTTCAAGGTTCTTGTTGGGGTTGATGCCCTAAATCTCGTAGGGTCTTATAGTTTGTAAACCTTGTATGAACAAACGTTTATGTGTTTAATAATATTTGATATTTTATTCACTTCGTCTATTAAATATGTGATATTTTAGTTGCATTAACCACAAACCAGTAAACTAACATCCACGGTTATCGTTGTAACTTAAACATGTATGTGGAGTCATACAGGTGGATCATCTTTAAGTGATAACCTAAATAGTCTGTAGTATATGGATAAGGCTAGGTACCTTATCCTGGTAACACTACGAGTATGACCCTCTTTTACAAATATTGTAAAGTGTTACAAATGATCTGATCCTGATCATCTATGTATTAGACATGCGAGTGGGGATATTCTATACAAATGAGTTTGTATAAGACCGAACCATGAAATGTTTAGTCTCATTATTCAATGTCATTCATAATAGAGACTTTCATTTCACTAGGATGACCATAGGTAACATGATCTTAATTTTGAGTGAGTTGTGAACTCCTGCCTATGAGGGTGGTTCTTTGATTTATATGGGTGAGAGTGGCCAGATCACCGACTCAACAAGCCTACCATTTTGGGGATTCGTCTGATTGTGGAGTTGGGAACTCAACTACACAAGATGGAATTCAGTCCTTCCCTGAAGTAAGGGTAAGTAGATAAATTACTCTCTTAAGGGCTGATTTCGGGTCTTGAACAATGTGCGCCACACCCTCTCTTGGCCAGAGAGGGGTTTAGTCATAGTGGTGAAGGATCTCTTATTCAAGAGAACCATTGAGTGGAAGCAAGATCTTTCTAACCCATTGTGAAAAAATAAAGCATTTACAAACATACAAGAACAGTTATGCATCATCGAGTAAATTACAACATGTTTTCTTCTTAAAAATAACTAGGATCGAGTAACATACCTTTGAGAAACTTTTTCTTCACGTATTCCCTCGATCTACACCAGTCAGGCATCCCAGCAAACTCGATCACGAGCATGAACGCAACGAACCACCAGTGAATTCATGAACTGTCTAATCCTTACCTAATCGAGTAAGACTCGATCCTCCACCCTTGAACAGCAACACTCAACATTACCAGTCGATTGCTTTGGTATTCTTAGTGTGAGAATCTAGGAGGTGTGGGCTCTGTGTGAATTTGGTAGAGGGAGGGAGGAAGTATACGATCGAGTAAGTGGGATAAAGGCTTAAGTCTATTGTATAGACACTGGGTACTCGATCGTTTAGTAAATAACTCGCTCGTCATTCACTCTTTCAAAAGGACTATCGTATAGCTCTCTCTTTTCACTCGATAAAAAATGATGCGCTTAATCTTGTGATTATGAAAAGTGAAAACTTTTTTCATTTTTATTCTTCGGTTATTAAAATTGAAAATAACCTCCCACTTCACGCACGGTTAAAGGAGAAACCAATCACAATTATCTCATAATTGTTTTTATTATAAATAAATATAAGAACTAATTTATCATATTATGTTTATCACCTATAGTTTTAATATCACATCATATGTAATATTTAAACCATAGTTCTTTTTCTCCTTTATTTAATATAAATCATTTTATATTAATTCATCCAATTAATGTATCTAATACATCAAATCAATTATATCACATATAATTGAACCAATTTAATTATATCATATATAATCAAATTCCCTCTTGTTAATTTGAACACTTTAAACCAACCCAAAAACTGATTCTCAACTTGAATCCATTGAGCTACCAAGGGGACTTTATGGACCTGTAGCTTGAAGCTCCAACGATATGTGAATAATTGACTAAACTCTTTAATCACGAAACTCACCATCTGTTAACTGTCGGGCACTCAACTAAAGACCGACAACTGTACTCTTAGCACTACAGATATATTTATGTGTCCATTAGATATAACCAATCAACAATACGATAACCCTTCACAGATTGCTTGTAAGTACAGCTGGGCTAATTTACCATTTTGGCCCTGTAGTTACATCTAACTTCTTAAGTACCACTGATTCTTCTAATGAATAATACATCATAGTCCTACTATGAGCGAATACTTCTCGGGCCATGAGAAGGTGTGTGGCATTGTTCAAGCCCCGGAATCAGCCCTTAAGGGAGCAATTTATCTACTTACCCCTGCTTCGGGATATGAGTGAATTTCATCTTATGTGGCTTAGTTCCCAGCTCCCCAATCAGACAAATTCCCAAAGTGGTAGGTTTGAGTCGGCAATCTGGTCACTCACACCCATGAAAATCAAAGGAACGCCCTCATAGGCAGGAGTTCCTAACTCACTCAGGATTAAAGTCATGTTACCTATGGTCATTCTAATGAAATGAAAGTCTCTGTCATGAACGACGTTATATAACGAGACTAAACATTTCACAGTTCGATCTTATACAAACTTCTTTGTATAAATACCCCCTTTCGCATGTCTTCACATGAATGATCAGGATCAGACCATCTGTAGTACTTTACAACACTTGTAACATCTATAAAGCGAGTTGTATACGTAGTGTCACCAGGATAAGGTTCCCTCCTTTATCCATATACTACAGACCATTTAGGTTATCACTTAAGACATGATCCACTTGTATGTCTCCACATACATGCTTAAGTTAAAACGATAACCAAGGATCTTAGTTTATTGGCTTGTGGTTAATGCAACTAAAATATCTCAAATTTCATAGACAATAGTGAAGAAAAATATTTCATATTATTACATCACAAAAGTTTATTCATACACGTGTTGGGGTTGATGCCCTAAAGTCTCGTGCCTGTAGTTTGTAAACAGTTTGTACGAATGCTTGTGATATATAATATATGATATTTACTTCACTTCTTGACTTTGCACATTTTGATGTTTTATTTGCTTTACCACAAACCAATAAACTTAAAATCTCTGGTTGTCTTTATGTAACTTAAGCATGTATGTGGTGACATACGAGTGGATCATGTTTTAAGTGATAACCAAAATGGTATGTAGTATATGGATATAGGAGGGAAACCTTATCCTGGTAATGCTACGGATGCGGCCAGCTTTGTGGCATAGTTACAAGCATTGTGACTTATCATAGATGGTCTGATCCTAATCATTCGTGTAGGGGACATGCGAGCGGGGGCGTCCTATACATAGAGTTTGTATAAGACTAGACCACAAAGTGTTAACGTCTCATCATATAACCCCGTTCATGACAGAGACTTCACTTCACTAGGATGACCATAGGTAACATAACCTCAATCCTGAGTGAGTTAGGAACTCCTGCCATTGAGGGCGATCCTTTGATTTTCTTGGGTGCAAGTGGCTAGAGCGCCGACTCAAACCTACCACTTTGTGGATTCGTTGATTTGGGAGCTGGGAACTCAGCTACACAAGATGGAATTCATTCCTTCCCTTAAGCCGAGGTAAGTAGACAGATTGCTCCTTTAAGGGTTGATCCCGGGGCTTGAACAATGTGGTGCCACACATCTTCTCGTGGCCTGAGAGGTGTTCACTCATAGTAGGACTATGTTGTATTGTTCATTAGAGGGATCAGTGGTACTTAAGGAGTAAAATGTAACTACAGGGGCAAAATGGTAAATTGGCCCAGCTGCACTTATGAACATTTATGAAGGGTCATTGTACTGATGATTGGTTATATTCGATGGACATAGAAATATATTTCTAGTAAGAAGAGTTCAGCTGTCGGTCTTTAGTGGAATACCTGGCAGTTAATGGATGGTGGATATCGTGGCTAAAGAGTTTAGTCAGTTATTCATGTACCTTGGAGCTTCAAGCCATAAGTCCATAAGGTCCCCTTGGTAGCTTGGATACAAGTTGAGAATAAGTTTTTAGGTCAGTTTGAAATGTTCAAATTGACAAGAGGAAGTTCGATTATATATAATATAATTGAACTAATTAATTATATGTGATATAATTGACTTTATGTATGAGATACATTAATTTGGAGGAAATTGGATATAAATATGATTTTCTTAGCATATTGTATATGTAAGCAATCGTGCAGGCACTATCGTATAGGCACTGATTTTCTAAAGGATGACACTCTCTTTAACACAATGTTCGCGCCTCCATGCTCAACACATCGTCAACTATTTATGCATCTCAAAGTGATCTTTCAATACACTCATTTGTTATTTAGAACAAAAGAAACGTCGACCCATTTCCTTTATAACCGTCCAATGAATGTGATCTCATCATATTCATAACATATAAATTAATATCATATATTAATTATAATATTTTCCTCTACTAGATATAAATTATATTTATATTCAATTTCTTCTAAATTAATGTATCTCATATATAAAGTTAATTATATCATATTTAATTAACTCGTTCAATTATATCATATATAATCGAACTTCTTTTTGTCAATTTGAATATTTCAAACTAACCCAAAAACTAACCTTCAACTTGTATCCAAGCTACCAAGGGGACCTTGTGGATCTATGGCTCGAAGCTCCAACGGTACGTGAATAACTGACTAAACTCTTTAGTCATGATATCCACCATCCATTAATTGCCAGACATTCCATTAAAGACCGACAGTTGAACTCTTCTTGCCATAGATATATTTCTATGTCCATTGGATATAACCAATCATCAGTACGATAACCCTTCACAGATGTTCGTAATTACAGCAGACCAATTTACCATTTTTCCCCTGTAATTACATCTTCTTCCTTAAGTACCACTGATCCCTCTAATGAAAAATACAACACAGTCTTACTATGTGTGAACATTTCAAACTAACACCAAGAACTGACCTCAACTGAATCCATCAAGCTACAAAGGGGACCTTATGGACCTGTAGGTCGAAGCTCCAACAGTGCGTGAATAACTGACTAAACTCTTTAGTCACGAGATCCACCATCCGTTAACTACTAGGTACTCCACTAAAGACTGACAACTGAACTCTCCTTACCACAGATATATTATGTGTCCATCTTAACTAATTAGCAGTGTGACAACCCTTCACAGATCGCTCATAAGTATAGCTCGGCTAATAACCGTTATACCCCTGTAGTTACATCTAACTCCTTAAGTACCACTGATCCCTTTAATGAACATAAGTCATAGTCCTACTATGGCTGAGTCCTCTCTTCCAAAGAGAAGCATTAGCCATTATGTTCAAGCCTCGAAATCAGCCCTTAAGAGAGCATTCTCTCTACTTATCCCTACTTCGGGAAAGGAATGAATTCTATTTTGTGTATTGAGTTCCCAGCTCCCAAATTGGATAAGTCCCAAAAAAGATAGGCATGTTGAGTTGGCAATCTGGCCAGTCTCACCCATACTAATAAAAGGACCGCCCTCAAAGGCAGAAGTTCCCAAAACACTCAAGATTAAGGTTGTGTCACCTATGATTGGGTGAGATGTAAGTCTCTAGTATCAATGACGTTATATATAGAGTGTAGTCATCTCGTGGTCCGATCGTATACAAACTCTTTGTATAGGAGACCCTCGCTGCACGTCTCACATGAATGGTCAGGATCTACCATCTGTAGTAGTTTATAATACTTGCAAACCTCTACAAAGCGAGCCATATCCGTAGTGTCACCAGAATCAGGTATCCCATCTTAATCCTTATACTATAGACCTATTTGGGATATCACTTAAGTCATGATCCACTTATATGTAACATATACGTGCTTAAGTTTACATAAGATAACCATGGAGCTTTGTTTATTGGACATGATTAAATGCCAGAATGAAATAATAGTTATTTTATTCATAAAATAATGTGTATCATTACAAACAACGAGACTCCGGGAGAATTAGGACTCCAATCCCAACAATCTTCCACTTGTCGTAATGCCCCGGGAGACTAATGTACAATACAATATAAAACATGTATAATGTATAATAAACTAAGACATACCCCAGTATCATCTCCCACTTGCCCTAGACAAGATGCTACATGTCCCGCAGACCTAGACTCTCCAGGTGACCCTCGAACACTTTAGCCGTGTGAGCCTTTGTAAAAGGAATTACAATGTTATGCTCCAACACGATCTTCGTGACTATCACATCACTGTGATGCACAATCTCCCTAATCAAGTGGTATTTCCACTCTATGTGCTTACCCCGACGATAATTCCGAGGCTCCTTTGAATTTGCCACAGCTCCGCTATTATCACAATAAAGTGTGATAGGAAAATCCATATTTGGAACAACTTCCAAATCTGAAAGAAATTTCCTCAGCCAAACAACTTCCATAACTGCTTCACAAGTGGCTACGTATTCGACTTCCATAGTGGAGTCCGCGATGCATCCTTGCTTAATGCTTCGCCATACTACAGCCCTTCCATTTAGAGTGAAAACTAACCTCGATGTTGATTTGTGAGAATCTCTATCGGTCTGAAAGTCAGAGTCCGTGTATTCTGTAAGGATCAGATCCTTATCTTCATACATGAACATGTAGTCCTTCGTTCTTTGAAGATACTTGGGGATCGTCTTGACCGTCGTCCAATGATCAAATCCTGGATTTGACTAATACCAACTGATGATCCCTACTACATAGCAAATGTCAGGTCTGGTACATAACATTGCATACATCAAGCTTCTTACAGTAGAAGCATAGGGAATCTGTCTCATCTCCTCAACCTCTTGAGGTGTCTTAGGACATTGATCCTTATACAAAATGATTCCATGCCTGAAGGGTAACAAACCCCTCTTGGAATCCTGCATTCTATACTTGATCAATATTTGATCAATGTACGATGCCTGAGATAGGGCTATCCGTTTGTTCTTACGATCCCGAATGATCTAGATCCCTAGAACATACCGTGCCTCACCCAAATCTTTCATTTGGAACTGGGTAGCTAACCATTTCTTAATGTCAGTCAGATACCCTACATCATTCCCAAAGAGTAGGATATCATCCACATACAGTACTAGGAAATCTACTGAGCTGTTGATGATCTTTTTATATACATAAGGCTCATCAACGTTCTGATCAAAGCCAAATGACTTGACCACAGTGTCAAATTGAATTTTCCATGATCTAGATGCTTGTTTTAGCCCATAAATGGACCTATTAAGCTTGCAAACTTTTTGCTCTCGATATGAAACTATGAACCCCTTTGGTTGAGTCATATAGATGGTTTGCTCAAGATTACCATTAAGAAAGGTAGTCTTGACATCCATTTGCCATATTTGATAATCATAAAATGTGGCTATGGACAGGAGAATCCGGATAGACTTGAGCATGATAACGGGTGAGAAAGTTTCCTCATAGTCAACTCCCTCGACCTAGGTATAACCCTTTGCCACGAGTCTAGCCTTAAAATTTTGCACCTTCCCATCTACACCTCTTTTTCACTAATAGATCCATTTACACCCAATAGGTCTTACCCCCTCAGGTGGATCAACAAGCTTCCAGACGTTATTGAAGTACATAGACTCCATTTCCTGATTCATGGCTTTAACCCATTCATCTTTGTCAAAATCCTCCATTGCTTTCTTAAAAGACAACGGGTCCTCGACCCCATCATTTGAAATGACGTTTTAGGCTTCAGTCAGGTGATCCGATGGGTCCATAACCCTCCCACCGAGGCAATCTCAACTCTTGAGCTGGTTGACTAGATATACCGGCCTCAACAACTCTTGGTGATCTTTAGCCTGTTCCCAACTCCCCAATCAAACAAATCCCCGAAGTGGTAAGTTTGAGTCGACAATTTAGCCACTTGCACCCATGAAAATCAAAGGACCACCCTCATAGGCAGGAATTCCCAACTCACTCAGGATTAAGGTCATTTTACCTACGGTCATTCTAATGAAATGAAAATCTCTGTCATGAACGACGTTATATAATGAGACTAAACATTTCATGGTCCGGTCTTATACAAACTCCTTTGTATAGGATAGCCTTGCTCGCATGTCTCTACACAAATGATCAGGATTGACCATCTGTAGTACTTTACAACACTTGTAACATCTATAAAGCGAGTTGTATACGTAGTGTCACCAGGATAAGGTTCCCTCCTTTATCCATATACTACAGACCATTTAGGTTATCACTTAAGGCATGATCCAATTGTATGTCTCCACATACATGCTTAAGTTAAAACGATAACCAGAGATCTTAGTTTATTGGTTTATGGTTAATGCAACTAAAATATCTCATATTTCATAGATAATAATGAAGGAAAATATTTCATATTATTACATCAAAAAAGTTTATTCATACATGTGTTGGGGTTGATGCTCTAAAGTCTCATGTCCTGTAATTTGTAAACCGTTTGTACGAATACTTGTGATGTATAATATATGATATTTACTTCACTTCTTGACTTTACACATTTTAATGTTTTATTTGCTTTACCACAAACCAATAAACTTCAAATCTCTGGTTGTCTTTATGTAACTTAAACATGTATGTGGTGACATACAAGTGGACCATGTCTTAAGTGATAACCAAAATGGTCTGTAGTATATGGATTTAGGAGGAAAACCTTATCCTGGTAATGCTACGGATGCGACCCACTTTATGGCATAGTTACAAGCATTGTGACTTATCATAGATGGTCTAATCATGATCATTTGTATAAGGGGCATGCGAGTAGGGGCATCCTATACAAAGAGGTTGTATAAGACCAGACCACGAAGTGTTAACGCCTCGTCATATAACCTCGTTCATGACAGAGACTTCACTTCACTAGTATGTCCATAGGTAACATGACCTCAATCTTGAGCGAGTTGGTAACTCTTGTCATTGAGGGCAGTCCTTTGATTTGCTTGGGTGTGAGTGGCCAGAGCGCCGACTCAAACCTAGCACTTTGGGGACTTGTCTGATTTAGGAGTTGGGAATTTAGCTATACAAGATGGAATTCACTCCTTCCCCTAAGTAAGGGTAAGTAGATAGATTACTCCCTTAAGGGTTGATCTCGGGGCTTGAACGATGTGGCGCTACACACCTTTTCATGGCTTGAGAGGTGTTCACACATAGTAGGGCTATGTTATATTGTTCATTAGAAGGATCGGTGGTACTTAAGAAGTAAGATGTAACTACAGGGGTAAAATGGTAAATTGACCCAGCTGTATTTACGAGCGTCTATGAAGGTTCTTCGTACTGATGATTGGTTATCTTTGATGGACATAGAAATATATCTGTGGTAAGAAGAGTTCAATTGTCGGTCTTTAGTGGAATGCCTAACAGTTAACGCATGGCGAATATCATGGCTAAAGAGTTTAGTCAGTTATTCATGTACCGTTAAAGCTTCAAGCCATAGGTCCATAAGGTCGCCTTGGTACCTTGGATACAAGTTGAGAATCAGTTTTTGAGTTAGTTTGAAATGTTCAAATTGACAAGAGGAAGTTCGATTATATATAATATAATTGAACTAGTTAATTATATATTATATAATTGACTTTATGTATGAGATACATTAATTTGGAAGAAATTGGATATAAATATGATTTATATCAAGTGGAGGAAAAATACTATGGTTAATATATGATATTAAACCATAGGTTATGAATATAATGTGATTATATTTATTATTTATTAATTAGACAGTTATGGGATAAATGGCCGACGTCTTTTCTATTCCCATAATTGATGAGTAAGATGAAGAATCATTATGAGACGCTTAAATGCTCACGGTGTGTTAAGCATTGGCTTGCATAGTTTTTTAGAGAGTCATTGCTTAGTAAATTAGAGCTTATACGATAGTGCTGAACGATCGCTTACATCCGCACGCACTACTTACTAAACGATCATTTAGCATCTGAGCTTTACTAAACGATCGTATAGACGATCACTTAGTTTTTCCTACATGATCATATACTCCTAGATGATCGCTTAGCTTTTCCTACACGATCTTATACTTCACCTAAACGATCAAGCATTTTGTCTATACGATAGACGAGTCTTTCTCCCACTTGCTTGATCATTGTATACAATCTTTTTTCCTCATCCCCTCTACCAAATCCGAACAAAGCCCACCTTTTGGATTCTCACTCCGAGAATACTGAGGGCTCCGAGTGGTGGTGTCGTCCTTATTTCTATGTGTTCGTGAGAAGCCGCTCGTGGTAGACATTTGGAGAGTTGTTGAACGATTACTTGCTGTTCTAGTGAGAGCGAGATTTCAAGTGAAGAAAAGTCTTCAACTGGTATGTTCTCTTGGTCTCTTATTTATTTACCCTTTAAGCATACCAGTAATTTAGCGTTGTGAATGCATATCTGTATGTTGTTTGAATGTATGTGTGGAAATTCTGTCACAATGAATTGGAAAGATCCGCTTCCGCTCATAGGTACTCTTATATAAGAGTTCCTTCAACACATGTTTATAAACTACAGGATCCTATGAGATTTAGAGCATCAACCCCAACAAGTGGGTCTATGATTTGTTGTTTATTAAAGGAATTAGTAGTACTTAAGGAGTTAGATGTAACTACAGGGGCAAAACGATAATTTGGCCCAATTGTGCTTACGAGCAATTTGTGAAGGGTCATCATACTGTTGATTGGTTATATCCAATAGACACAGAAATGTATCTATTGTGCGAAAAGTGCAACTGTCGGTCTTAATTAATTAGTGGAGTGCCCGACAGTTAATGGATGGTGGATAATGTGATTAAAGAATTTAATTAATTATTCATGTGCCGTTGGAGCTTCAAGCTATAGGTCCATAAGGTCCCTTTGGTAGCTTAAAAGGATTTAAGATATGATATAATTAAACTAATTTAATTATATATGATATAATTGACATAATGTATTTGATACATTATTGTTTAATTGGAGGAATAAATATTTGAATATGATTTAAATATATTCTCTATGAATGAGATTCATAGTTGTTAAATTTAATATAAATATGATTTATATTAAATACCATAAAATAAAGAAAAAGAACTATAGTTTATATTGTATATGATGCAATATTAAAACATATATTATAAATATAATATGATATGTTGGTTATCATATTTATTTATATTATTAATTATTTGATAATTAATCCTTTTTTTTTCTCTAATCACCTTAGTGGGAGGTTAGTTGGTTTTTTTTTAATGGTAAATGGAATAAATAAAATAAGATTTTATTATTTCAAATTAGAGTTACATGAATTGTAGAGATTCTATACGATACATTGAGAGAGTCTATACAATAATCTCATCGCCTAAACGATTGAAGTAATTCTCTATGTGATAGAGTGTATTCTTTCTTCAATCCTCTTCCTCCTCCAAACTCCTAAAGTCCCTCTTAACCAAGAGAGTCTATACAATAATCTCACCACTCCTGGATTCTCACCCTGAGAATACTAAGGAAACCAAGTGGTAGTGTCTTCCTTTCCTTTTGGTTCGAGTTTGGTTGTTGTTTGAGCGGTTCGTGAGTGTTCGAAGTGTTCGTGAAAGTGTAAGGGATTTACGTGAAGAGTTCTTCAAAGGTATAATCTCTAAACCCTTTTTGTTGTTTAAAAACATGCTGTAATTTTTGTTAAGAATGCATAATCTGTACTGTTTACTGTAAACGTTTGTTTTAATCGAAATGGGATTTGGACGATCCGCTTCCACTCATAGGTTATCTGTAAAACGAGTTCCTTCACCAATGAACGAATCTCCAAAAGGACTTGATCACGAACAACCCCTTGAGTGATCTCGAACACTACCACAAGAGTTAACTCATTATTCTCCGGGATTCCAATAGAGGGATAGGTGGTATCAAACTATTGGGAGAGGGAGATGAGAACAGTTTTTTTTTTTTTGGAGAGTTGAGAGGATTTATGGCTTAGAGAAAATTTTGTACAATAACACTATGGAGTTGTGTATTGTCAGAGTTTTTCTGCAATCAAAGTGTGTATTCAGTGTTTTTCCAAAAGGCTATAGGAAGGTCTTTATACAGAGAAGGACCAAACATCTTTCCCAATATATTTTCATTTTCTACAATTAATTAAATAACATTTTTTAATTAATTAGCCCATTTAAATAAATAACATTTATTCAATCAATTAGCCCAATTAAATAACACTTATTTAATTTTTGATTTGCACAATAATTAAATAACTACTTATACATTAAACCAAATTTAATGTATACATTTAATTATCATATACATCCCATGTATATGTGCAAAACCTCTCGATTAATTCACTTGAATTAATTTGAATCTTATTCAAATATTTCTCTCCAATTTAATTATAGATCATATCCACAATTAATTATATATTAATCTCATTAATATATAGTTTCCTCAAATTAATTTGAACAATTCAAATTGTCTTTTTTAAGTATCCTCTAGTGAGCTAACGAGGGGATTGGGTAGATTTGTATATCAGAAGCTCCAACGATATGAGATTAATTGGTTAAACTCATTAACCAAGTTAATCAATATTAACTATGGGTACACTTCACTCTTTCCATAAACTATACTCTTCTCACTACAGATATATTTCCATGTCAATAGATACAAACTAATACCAGCAAGTTAGTCATTCATAAGTGTTCGTAACTCCAAGTGGGTCAAATTACCTTTTACCCTTAGGTTGCCTTTGACTTCTTAAGTATCATTGCTCCTCTAATGAACAACCTGTTTATGGTTCAACCAATAAACAGAAACCCCCTCTCGGGCCAATGAGAGAGTGGAGCCCTTTGTTCAAGTCTCGGAGACACCACTCATCTACATACTCTCAAAGAGGGAATGAGTAAATTCCATCTTGTATTATTATGCTCACAACTCCCCACTTGGTCTTGTCCCTAAAATGGTAAGCATATTGGGTTGGTAAACTGGCCACCACCACCTATGCAAATCAAAGGATAATCTCTCATGAACAGGAGTTCATAATATACTCAGGATTAAGACTAAGTCGCATAGGTCATCCTATTGAAATACAAATCTAACTAGTTAACTGTTGGGATTGATGTCCTAATTCTCCCGGAGTCTCGTTGTTTGTAATATATACACATTCTTATGAATAAAATAAGCGTTATTTCATTCTAGCATTTACTCATATCCAATAAACAAAGCTCCATGGTTATCCTATGTAAACTTAAGCATGTATATGAGATTTACAAGTGGATCATGCCTTAAGTGATAACCTAAATAAGTTTAAGGTGAGATACCTGATCCTGGTGACACTGCGGATATGACCCGCTTTGTAGAGGTTTGCAAGTGTTTAAACAACAGATTGTAGATCCCAACCATTCATGTGGAAATATGTGAGTGGAGGTATCATATACACAGAGTTTGTATAAGATCAGACCATAAGATGATTCGTCTCTGTATATAACGTCGTTGATACTGGAGACTTACATCTCACCTAAACGACCATGGGTGACATGACCTCAATCCTGAGTGTTTTGGGATCTTTTGCCTTTGAGAGCGGTCCTTTGATTAGTATGGGTGAGAATGGCCAGATTGCCAACTCAACATGCCTACCTTTTTGGGGATTTGTTTGATTTGGGAGCTAGAAACTCAGTTACGCAAGATGGAATTCACTCCTTCCCGATACAGAGGTAAGTAGATAGATTGCTCCCTTAAGGACTGATTCCGGGGCTTGAACACAGTGGCCACAACTTCTCTTTGGAAGAGAGGACTCAGTCATGGTAGGACTATGACTTATGTTCATTAGAGGGATCAGTGGTACTTAAGGAGTTAGATGTAACTACAGGGGCTTAACGAGCGATATGTGAAGGGTTATCGCGCTGTTGATTGGTTAAGATAGACACATAATATATCTGTAGTAAGGAGAGTTCAGCTATCGATTTTAATGGAGTGCCTAGCAGTTAACGGATGGTGGATCCTGTGACTAAAGAGTTTAGTCAATTATTCACGTACCATTGGAGCTTCGAGCTCCAGGTCTATAAGGTCCCCTTGATAGCTCAATGGATTGAAGTTGAGGTTCAATTCTTGGTGTTAATTTGAAATGTTCAAATTGACAAGAGGTAATTCGATTATATATGATATGATCGATATGGTGTATGAGATACATCAAGTAGAAGGTTAATGTAAATGAGATTTACATTAAGTGCCAATAGAAAAAGAGCTATGGTTTTGTATGTTTCATGAGATGAAATATTATAACTATAGGTTATAAATATAGTATGGTAAGTTGGTTATCATTTATATTTATAATAATATTAATTGTTGGATAATTATCTCTTTTTCTCTAATAACTAATTGAGTGAAAGGTTATTGGTGGTTTCATGGTAACTATGAGATAAAAAGAAAAATGTTTTTCTGAGTTAGTAATGTTGAATTTTGTGAATTTGAGATTTCCTCTCTTGAAAATATTTTCACGGAAGTTGTCAAGTAGATAGGATTTACTAAGTGATAGCTTGGATAAGGTAAATGATCGTGGAGTGTTTGTAGGCGACAGACACTTAGCTAAGCTATTAGCTAAACGATCGCATAACTTTTGCTAGATGCTCGTTTAGTTTTTCCTAAACGATTGGGCATCAACCTATACGATAGGTACCCAACCTTATCTTCATACAAGACCCTTTTGGTTGTATTTTGAACATTGATCCCTATATGTCTCCATATACAGTTCAAGACTCATAAGGCAGTCTTGGACGTTAGTTTATTGGATTTAGGGTTATTGATTTAACTTCTATAACTCTTTATTGATGATGGTCAATTAATAACATTTACTATCACATAAAACTCAATACAAGTAAGTAGTTATATGCTCTTATCAAGGATGATGAGGTAGAGGAGTCCTCATGGACGTACTTAGCATGCATTGGCATTGGGTATTTGTAACTTTTTCTTCATGAGAAACTTCACTATTAGGAGTGCAATAAAAAGTAAAAAAATTGAAACCCAACCGATCCACTACTTTGATTTGAATTTTCAGTATAAACTCGGACATCTTAATTTATCTTCAGAGAATAAAAAATTATTGGTTTAAATTGACTTTTGATTGAAAAAATCAATAAAAAAAAAAAAATACCAAATCGAGAGTATCTATACTCTAAAATATAAACTTTAACCTTAAGTACATCTTAGTATTTTAATGATTATGGTTTATGTATATTTGTTATTTGAAAAAAAAAAAGTAATTGTGGATGGAAAAATTCGGCCATGAAAATTCATCTGACTCTCACGTGCCTGTTGGATTTAGTGTCCTACATCTCGTATATCTTGTATTATGTATTTTAAAAGAATAAATTATTTATTGAATAAAATAATAGGTATTTTATTTACATTCAGACTGCATTAATTCAATTCAATAAACAAAGATCCAAGGTTATATGATGTCACTTGAACAGTATGTGATAGACATACAAGTGGTTCATGTTCAAGTTATAACCTAAAAAGTATGCAGTAAATGGATAAGGTTGGGCGACTTATCCTAGTAACTTTGCGGATACGACATACTTTGTAATTCTTACATGAGTTGTAAATGTTACAGATAATATGAGCCATATTGTTTATGTAGAGACATATGAGTGCGGATATCTTGTATAAAGAGTTTATACAAGATCAGACTGCAAAATGATTAGTTTCTATTTATAACTTAGTTACTTGAAGAAACCAATATTTCACTAGGATGATCACAGGTGGTTTGACCATAATCCAGAATGAGTTGTGAACTTCTGTTTATGATGGCAATCATTTGATCTATATAAGTGAGAGGGTCGTATCAGCTGACTCAACAAGCCTACCATTTTGGGGATTTTTTCGAGTTAGGAGCTGGGAACACACCTACATAAGAAGGAATTCGCTCCTTCTCGATCATAGAAAAAGTAGATAAATTGTTCCATTAATAGCTGATTTCAAGTCTTGAACAATGAGACCTTAACCTCTCACTATTCCGAGAGGTGTTAGTTTATAGTTGGATTATAACCTATTTTTTCATTAGAGGAATCAATGGTACTTAAAAAGTAGATGTCACTACAAGGGTAAAATGATATTTTGACCTAGTTGTAGTTATGAGCAATTTGTAAAGGGTCGATTCAATGTTGGTTGGTTATATCCATAGACATAGAAATACATCTACAGTGCGAATGATGCAGCTATCGGTCTTTAGTGGAGTGATAGGTAGTTAATGAATATCGATTGATTTAATTAAAAGGGTTTAATTAAATTAATCTCATATCATTGGAGCTTCTAATCTGTAGGTCCATAAGGTCCCATTGTAGCTCGCTTAGGATAGTTAAAAGCAATGATTTGAACTGTTCAAATTAATTAAAGAAATTATATATTAATATGATTAATATAAAGTATAGTGAATTTTGATAAATATGATCTATAATCCAAACTATATTATAAGAGAAATGTATTTGAATGAAGTTCAAGTATTAGCTTTTTATAAATTTGATTCATAAAGAGATATATGCATATAAATATGTGATATTTGTATGTTAGTTAATTATTAACTTTACATTAAATTTGATTTGTATGTTAATTAATTAAATCATAGTTAATTAATTAAGTAGCTAAAAGGAGAAAAGGGAACAACTTAGAGAAGGGGTTACCCTCTCTCCTTATAAATATACTATTATAACCTTTGTAGAGTGAGGTTTGTTTTTGTGAAAAATGACCTAGCCTCCACTCTTCCTCTCTAATCTTTCTTCTCCAAAAGGAATTTCTATCTAAAAATTCCTCCATCAAAAGGTCTTGGAGCCCACACTTCCAATCTTTTTTTTTTATTCCAAGAGAATAACAAGGGTAGCCTTAGGGGTGATGTTCTTGTTCGTTGAGAAGCTCGAGATTGTTCATGACCTTTAGAGGGGAAAACGTGAAGAAGGAAAAGAATCTACAAGGGTGAGTTCATTTCTTTCCTTCTTCTTCATTTGAAGCATGCTTAGGTCCTTTTGTATGTTTATCCTTTGGATATTTCCATGAGTTCATTGATTTTTTATCACAAAATCATTTTCTAAAAATTGTAAGGTGATCACATGCTTCCGCGAGAATTGGATTCCTTTTAGTGCCTTCAACGGTAAATTTGTAATTCAGGAGAAGACATCACTTGCAAGATAATCAAAAGAGTAACACATCAGTATGGTGCTTGCCACAGACACTCTGATACTTAAGCCAACATTTTGCACAAATGTCAAGGCAAATAGTTTTTAGGCAGAAAATGAGCTTATCTTTCATGAGGCTGCCATGCTATATTTATAGTTGAGTTCTATAGGTCTTCCTTACAAAAATTGGAAAAGGAAATCTATTTTCTTTTCCTACTTTGAAACTAGACATACAAGGTTTGGGATCGGGCCGTTGAGGATGTTCTAACGTAGAGGGCTGATTCAGATCAACCTCACTATAAAGGATTTCATGGCCTCGACCCCAGGGCTCCCAAGGCCCATATTAGCCTTGGCCTCGATCTTCGAGGGTGAGGCGGGCCAAGTTGGCAATTTTGAGCCCAACTTATCTTCCTTTTTTTATTAAAACTCTCTTGGGCCTGCTCCTTTGTTGGGGTTGATGTCCTAAAGTCTCGTGTCCTATAGTTTGTAAACAGTTTGTACGAATGCTTGTGTATATATGATATTTTACTTCACATCTTGTATTTTGCTCAATCGCATGTTTTATTTGCTTTACCAAACCAATAAACTTAAAATCCCTGGTTATCTGTATGTAAATCAAGCATGTATGTGGTGACATACAAGTGGATCATGTCTTGAGTGATAACCAAAATGGTCTGCAGTATAAGGATATAAGAGAGAAACCTTATCCTGGTAACGCTACGGATGCGGCCCGCTTTATGGAATGATCACAAGTGTTGTGACTTGTCACAGATGGTTTGATCCTGATTCGTGTTGGGGACATGCGAGTTGAGGCGTCCTATACAAAGAGTTTATATAAGACCTGACCACGAAGTGTTAACGTCTCGTTATATAACACCGTTCATGACAGAGACTTCACTTCACTAGGATGACCATAGGTAACATGACCTCAATCCTGAGTGAGTTGAGAGCTCCTGCCATTGAGGGCGGTTCTTTGATTTGCTTGGGTGTGAGTGGCCAGAACGCCGACTCAAACGTACCACTTTGGGGACTTGCCTGATTTGGGAGCTGGGAACTCAGCTACACAAGATGGAATTCACTCCTTTCCTTAAGCATGGGTAAGTAGATAAATTACTCCCTTAAGGGTTGATCTCGGGGCTTGAACGATGTGGTGCCACACACCTTCTCATGGCTCGAGAGGTGTTCACACATAGTTGGACTATGTTGTATTGTTCATTAGAGGAATCAGTGGTACTTAAGGAGTGAGATGTAACTACAGGGGCAAAACGGTAAATTGGCCCAGCTGTACTTACGAGCATCTGTGAAGGGTCATCGTACTCATGATTGTTTATATCCGATGGACATAGAAATATATCTGTGGTAAGAAGAGTTCAGCTGTTGGTCTTTAGTGAAATCGCTGATAGTTAACAGACGGTGGATCTCGTGGCTAAAGAGTTTACTCAGCTATTCACGTACAATTTGAGCTTCGAGCCACAGGTCTATTAGGTCATCTAGGTAGCTTGGATAAAGTCGAGAACCAGTGTTTGGGTTAATTTGAAGTGTTCAAATTGACAAGAGGAAGTTCAATTATATATGATTTAATTGGACTCGTTAATTATATATGATATAATTGGCTAAATGTATGAGATACATTATTTTGGAGGAAATTAGATATAAATATGATTTATATCAAGTAGAGGAGAAAATACTATAGTAGATATATGATATCAAACTATAGGATATAAATATAATATGATTATATTTATTAATTAAAATAATTGATTAATTATTTGATAATTAATCGATTGATCCACATTCGGATGTGGGAAGTGGGGCTGCGAAGGTTATGGTAACCGACAGATTAAAACAATGAAAATTGTTTTCATTTCATTCAATCGTGCATTCGTATTCGCCTGTGCCCAAAAAAGAATATGTGAGAACGATCGCGAGAGCCTATATGATTGAAGCTTGTTCGTCTAAACGATTGTCTACCTCACGCGTTCTCTAAACGATCGTATACATCTTTCCTAAACGATCGTTCAGTTTTTCCTACACGATCGTGTAGCTCTATTATACGATAAGCATTTCCGCTATACGATAGCAGAGTTCATCTCCCACTTGCTTATCGTCTACACGACGTCTTCTCCTCCGTCCTCGACCAAACTCACCAGAGCCCACTCTTTGGGTTTTTTACGTCGAGGATACCCGAGTTTCTCTTGTGGTGGTGTCATCCCCGTGGCATTTTTCGTGTACATTCGAATCGTGCTGTTGTAGTCAACACACTCACCGAATGCCGGTAGATCGGTGGGAGGTTTTCCACTGCTGAGGGTTAACATACGAAGACAGTCTTCATTTGGTATGAACCATTTTGTATTTTGAGCATGCCGATAATGAGTTTAATATGCATAGCTGTATGTATGGAATGTATGTCGTTTGTGAAATCGATATGAGATCCTTCAATTGGTATCAGAGCCAGGTTTCTGATACTCCGATTTCATTTGTTGCAACGAAATAACGTATACATCCATGGTGGGTGCATTTCTACACTGTTTTAAGTGTTAATTTTGTTGTGGATGTGGCAGATAAATGGATGTTTTGGGGATGAATTGTCTCGGTTTGTTTAATTCCTTTTACATTTGCGGTTGTTTGTAAAGCCCCTTGCATTTTTAGGCATAAATAATCGTACTTGAGTCTGTATTCAAAATGTTTGAAGTCTTGAGTCATTCGTCGAAGTTTTGGGCAAAGGTTGCGGCTCTCCGAGGAAGGAGATGATCTAGGGTTGATCGCATCGTGCAGAAGAGGTTCTATGCGATCGCTGTCCATCGCATCGTGAAGATGAAGGATTATGCGATCACGGTTGAATGATGGGGTATGCAATCAAGAGTTGGTCGTATTGGGTTGACGATCAGGCACGTGACCACTGAGTATCGTTTAATGTGCGTGCGAGCTGGATGATCGTTTAGGTCAGCAAGCTTCATCGCTTAGTAACTGACTAAACGATTGTTTAGCATCGCAAGGTAAATCGTTTACCAAGTTGCATGCATCAATTAGATGATCAAACGCTCATGTATCGTTTAAAGCACGCTAGACGATCGTTTAGTTCAGCAAGCTTCATCGCTTAGTAACTGACTAAACGATCGCTTAGTAGCTCAAAGGTAAATCGTTTACTTGTCGTCGCGCTACACGATCGTTTGGACGATTAGGCTTCGCAGCCTCGTCGTCGTCTATTCAATCGTTTGCTAATGTTCCTATCGTCTAGTGCGTGCTAAATGATCGTCTACCTGCTAGAGTTTGCTACACGATGAAGACCTCCTGGTGGTTCAAGACCCAGTTCGCCTGTGAACCGATTTGCCTGATGAAAAACGTAATAGATAGGGTTTTCATTCTGGTTTTTTGGTTTAAAGGCTCATCCCGGTCCATTAATCTCTTTGTTTAATACATGCGATGTATGTTTTATATGTTATATGGTATGCACATACAGTAAATCCCACCTTAGGTTGGATCATGTATCATCTCTTTATTGTAATTGTTATATTTTAGAGAAGAATGATTTTAATTATGTATGAGCATGCTTATGCATCATATAATATAAGAGTTATATTTATGCATGCATAAAAAGCATTGACATGCATCGTCTTTATATTATAATTGTAAGGGAGAATGATAGCATGTTTGCTTGGTTATTACGCGTAATATAAAAGTTATATAGTAATGACTGGACATTGCATGAAGCATGACACATAGGTTACTTTATAAATGTTAAAAATACCTCGTTATGCGCAATGTTTTTTAGTTGTTTCTTTTTAAGAGTTAAAGAGAAATTAGAACTAAACAAAATAAGAAAGATATGCATGCTCACTTAGGTTTAATTCATGGTTTTTAAATGTTTAAAACTTGGATCACATAGGCCTAAGATCGAAGTTCTAATATGATTAGCAGCCCTAAGGCTTTAATCTTTTAATCAGTTTAATAGGATTAAATTGGCTAATAAAAGGTTAAAGTGTAGCAAATCTATCTATAAGGGACCTTTTGTCTAAGGCGGGTTCTGTCTAGGCTGGGGTATTTAAGTTGACAGAAACGTAACACCCCTACCTGGAAACTTACCTGAAAAGGTGAATTAGATAGATTTGATGCATGCATGCAAGTTAAAGACAGTCCATTAAAGTGTTTAAATGTGACTACTTAAACTTATTTATATTTCATAAACAAACGTTGTTTATGAGTAGGCTTTAAAAAGACCACTTAGACTAAAATCAGTAGCCGGATTGTCTAGGTTGATGAATCCTTAGGTAGAACATTTAGTGGAAGGTACTTGGGGTATAAGATGCTTCACTTAAACCTTTCACTTTTCTCCTAAAGTCCACACCGTGAGATCTATCCTCGGCCTCGTGGCACCTTTGGCGTGTCCCCCCAACGAATGGTGTTTGGGTAGGTCAATATCAAGGTGGATGGAGAGAATGTTTATAGTAAGTGGGAGCCGAAAGTGCGACAGCATATCCCTCGGTCTCCCTTGTTAGGTTGAATAAAATTTCTGCGCATCGCTTCGAGGCACCCTGGGAGTGTCCCTCTAAAGGATGGCAGTTTTGCGCGTTTCTTTATTTGATTTCCTGTAAGAGGATAAGGTAACTTAGTCTCTTGTCCTAATCTGTCTTTTCCCTATGGTAAGCGCATTAGGGCAGGACTCTGGCACCGAAAACGAGGGGTTACACTTACACGGAATAGTTAAAGGTTAACGATTCTGGACCGAAAAATGGTAGCTGTTAGGTTCAGTTCCAAGAGTTGGTTCTGCCTAATGGTTAAGAATGTCTCATCCCAGTGAAGGGGCAACTGATCACACAACTGGTGGCATTTGTCCTGACTCACTGGGGCATCATTGCAAATAGAAGTTTATAACCTAGGGTACTTGAAACTGTTTTGTAAAACAAATTGGTTTAAAAGTGGTTTAGCAAAATCTAGTAAAGATTTGTTTGTATTTTCAGCAATTTTTCCAAATGGCTATAACCACCTTATCGTTGTTAAGCACCGAAAAATTAACTGGTGATAATTTTTCAACATGGAGACAGATGATCACGACGATCATCGAGGATCTCATGTTCACTCTCACGTAGGCTTGTTCTTTTATCCCAGCTCCAAATGCCACTTGAAATGTTCGGGAGGCATACGAGCGATGGACAAGGGCGAATGAGAAGGCCCGAGCCTATATCTTGGCAAGTCTTTCTGATGTCTTGGCCAAGAAGCATGAGCCTATGGACTCAGCCCATGAGATCATGGAGTCCTTGCGGGGGATGTTTGGACAACCGTCTGAACAACTTATGCATGAGGCTCTTAAATACATATTCAACTCCAAAATGCAAGAAGGCACCTCTGTTCGTGAACATGTGCTAAATATGATGGTCCACTTCAATGTGAAGAAGTTGAATGGGTCTACCATCGATGAGGGTAGCCAGGTTAGCATAATTCTGCATTCTTTGCCGGAGAGCTTTTTGCACTTTGTTAGCAATGTGATTCTTAACAAAGTGAACCTTACAACTCTCCTCAACGAGTTGCAGACATACCAATCTTTACTGAAAATTAAGGAGAGGCAGAAGGGTGAGGAAAATGTTGCTTCATCGTCAAGAACGTTCCATAGAGGTTCGACCTCAGGAACGAAGTCTGCACCTTCTACTTCTAATTCTGCAAAGGGGAAGAAGAAGTGGGGTGGTAAGGGAAAAGGGAAGGCACCTACTAACCCACCACTTGTCGCCCCAAGGAGGCGTCTACCAGTTGCTAAGGGAAAGTGTTTCCATTGCAACCAAGAAAGACATTGGAAAAGGAACTGTCCTCGATATCTAAAAGAGAAGAAAGCAGCCAAGGCTAAGGCCAAGGCGGATAAAGGTAAATGTGATTTACTTGTGCTCGAAACTTGTTCAGTGGAGAATGATGATTCAGCCTGGATAATTGATTCAGACACCACTAACCATGTTTGTTCTTCTTTTTAGGGGATTAGATCTTGGTGACAGTTGGAGGCTAATGAGATGATGATGCGAGTAGGCACCGGGCACGTCGTCTCAACTATGGAAGTGGGAGGACTCCAGTTGACTTTACAGAATAGGTTTCTAATTTTAAATGATGCATATATTGTTTCTGAACTAAAAAGGAACCTTATTTCTGTAAAGTGTTTATTGCAATGTAAATACACTGTTTCTTTCAATTTGAGTAAAGCGTTTATTCATAAAGATGGTGTCTTTATTTGCACAACAAATCTAGAGTCGAATTTATATGTGCTAAGGCCATTAGCCATTAATTCCCTCCATAATACTGAAATGTTTAGAACTTCCGTAACTCAATCAAAACGTTAACGAATTTCTCCAAAAGAAAATTCTCAACTTTAGCATCTATGTTTAAGGCACATAAATCTCAATAGGATTGAAAGATTGGTGAAGAATGGACTTCTAAGTGAGTTAGAAGAAAATTCTTTACCCGTCTGCGAATCTTGCCTTGAGGGTAAGATGACTAAACGACCTTTTACTGGAAAGGGTTCTAGAGCCAATGAGCCTCTTGAGTTAGTACATTCTGACCTTTGTGGTCCTATGAATGTGTGAGCCCAAGGTGGCTATGAGTATTTTATCAGTTTTATTGATGATAACTTCAGGTACGGGCATGTTTATCTTTTGCAATGAAAGTCTGATCCTTTGAAAAGTTCAAAGAGTTCAAGGCTGAAGTTGAAAACGCATTAGATAGACAGATTAAAACACTTCGATCAGATCGAGGTGGAGAGTTTTTGGACTCCGCATTCCAGGACTATTTGATAGAACATGGAATCGTTTCCCAACTCTCAGCGCCAGGTACACCTCAGCATAATGGTGTAGCAGAAAGCAGAAATAGGACCTTTTTAGACATTGTTCGCTTAATGATGAATTACGCTTCGTTACCGAACTCATTTTTGGGGTTTCGCAGTGGAGAATGGGTGTACATACTCAACTGTGTTCCCTCCAAGAGTATTGCAAGAACACCTCTAGAGTTGTGGAACGGGCGTAAAGCAAGTTTACGTCATTTCCGTATTTGGGGTTGCCCTGCACATGTGCTTGAAGCTAATCCCAAGAAGTTGGAACCACGGTCGAGGTTATGCCTCTTTGTAGGCTACCCCAAAGGTACACGAGGGGGTTATTTTTATGATCCAATGGAAAATAGGGTGTTTGTTTCAACAAACGCTACTTTCCTGGAGGAGGATCATATAAGGGAGCACAGTCCACAAAGCAAAGTCGTGTTGCGTGAGCTTTCCAATGAAACTACTGAAACTTCAACAAGAGTTGTTGAAGAGCCTACTACATCAACAAGAGTTGTTAATGGGAGTTCATCTAGTAGTTCGGTTCCACCTCAAGAGTTGAGGGAACCTCGACGTAGTAAGAGGGTTGCGAATCCACCCGTTCGCTATCTAGGTTTCACAAAAATCCTTGCTATGGTAGCAGATGACGACGTTGAGGATCCGTTGTCTTATAAGAAGGCAATGGAGGATGTTGACCGGGATGAATGGGTCAAGGCCATGGATCTCGAGATGGAGTCAATGTACTTCAACTCAATATGGGATCTTGTAGATTCGCCTTGATGGAACTCGAGACATACGCAGTGGAATAAGGACCTAATTATACTCTAATTGCTTTTAATTTAAGGGAAAAGATACATGCAATTGAAGGAAAAACAGTAATTAAAATTACCTTTGTAGCTCCCGAAAACCGCTCTTCCTCGTGAATCTCGACCCAAACACGAATGAACCACCACTAGAGTTGACCTACTATCCTCTGGACTAAGAACCGGATTGTAGGACCTAGTGGATGAAGAAAACCGAGAGAGAGAAAAAGATGGGAAACAGAAGATGGAATTTTTGTTTTGGGTTTTCCTTTTTTCAGCCCAATTTTGAAAAACTAAATTTGACAAAATTGACAAAAGTCTTTAAACCAAATTGAAAAGTCCATTTTATAGAAAAAACTATGCAAATGTTGCATGAAACAAATCCATAAAAAACCCAACACCTATAATCCACTATCTTAGTGGGTTTAATGTCTCCACTATAAGCCAACACCTAGCCGACTATTTTGTTAGTAGAATTATCCAACATAAGTTTGGATTTTCCCACTAATTTTAGTCAAAGGGCAAAATAATGATTTAGTCAAAGTGAAACTATGACCAAAAAGTCAACATTTTGACTTTTTAAGATTTTTTCCGTGTTGACTAATTTTGACCTCCCGAGCATGAATCCGCATTCATTTTCTCAAAATTCAGATCACATTTGAATATAAGGTCGGTCAAACTTTGACTTTTCAAAGTCAAAAGTCAACTCTTTGACTTTTTACATCTTTGACCATTTCCATTATTTTCGAGCTTCCGAATATGAACGTATTCATATTCTTGATATTTAAATCACATTTAAATATTAAACCTGTATCTTTAAACTGAAAAACCCGACCACTATATCACATCTACTTGTAGGTTTCTCTCTCTTCACCTAATTCGAACAATTCGAATTATTCTATCATACTGTTCTAAGTTTATTCCATATGAGCTAGTAGGGGAACCTAATGGACCTATAGATCATGGGCTCCAATGATTCTAGATTAGCTAGCTAAACTCTTTAGACGGAGCTAATCAACATTCGTTAACTAATGGGTCATTCCACTATAATCCCGTAGTTGCACTCCTCTCATTATAGATATATTTGTGTCCATTTGATATAACCATGATTAGTAAGCTAATCCTTCACAGGTTCTTCATAATCTCGGCAGGGTCATAAAAGCCGTTTTACCCCCAAGACTACATCTTTTTTCTTAAGTTCCATTGATCCCCTAATGAACAATTGGTTTAAGGTCCAACCTATAAACCGAATCCCTCTCGGGCCAAGGAAAGGGTGGGGCCCCTTGTTCAAGATCTGGATTCAGTACTAAAGGGAACAACCTATCTACTATCTCTATAACGGGTAGTAGTGAATTCCGTCTTGCACCCTATGTTCCCAGCTATCCACCCGATCTTACCCCTGAAATAGGAGGCTTATTGGGCCAGCGATGATGAGCTGCCCTCACCTATGCAGATCTAAGGATAATTCCGAGTGAACAGGGGTTCATAGTTAGCTCAGGATTAAGATTAAGTTACCTAGGTCATCAATTAACAAAATAGTCAGTTTTATACATAAAACGGCATTTAGATCGTAAAAAGTGACTATTTCATGGTTCTGTCTTATGCAAACTCATTGCTAGGATGCGCCCACTCACATATATCTATATGAACGATTTAGGATCACATCATTTGTACTAACTATAAAGTGGGCTGCATCTATAGTGTCCCCAGAATAAGGCGCCTAACCTTATTCATATACTATAGACCATTTTGACTATATATTTGAACTTGATCGACATTTATGTCACTATATAAAGTTCAAACTACATTAAATAGCCCAAGGACCTTAGTTTATTGGATTCAAGATTATAATTTCAATAACAACTTTATCGAAAAACAAAACAGAATATGTTTATTAATTTACAAACTACGAGTTTTAGGACATAAAATCCAACAAACTCCCACTTGGACTAAAATTCCTAGTGGAGTATGACAATGTTGAATTTAAGTGAGAAACATATGAGTACAATAAACATATGAATACAATAAACTAGGGCATATACCCAAAAGTTTTCCCACTTGTCTTAGTTTACAAACTTCGTAGACCTAAACTCTGTAGGTGACCTTCAAACACTTTATTCGTGAGGACCTTTATAAAAGGATCATCAATGTTTTGCTTAGAAGATATCTGGGTTACTACAATGTCTCCACGATGTACAATATCCCGAATGAGATGGTATTTGAGCTCAATATGCTTGCCGCGCTTGTGGCTTCTTGGTTCTCTTGAATTTGCAACTGCACCACTATTATCACAATATAGGGTGATAGGCAAATGCATATTTGGAACGACTTCCAAATCTGTCAAGAATTTCCTCAACCATACTGCTTCCTTTGCTGCTTCGCAAGCAGCTACATATTCAGTTTCCATTGTGGAGTTCGCAATACAGTTCTCTTCACACTTCTCCACACTACTGCTCCTCCATTCAGAATGAATACTGATCCTGATGTAGATTTTATTGCATCTTTATTGGTTTGAAAATCAGAGTTAGTGTATCCAGCAAGGATCAAATTCTTAGTATCATACACGAGCACGTAGTTCATCGTTCTCATAAAATACTTGAGGATATTTTTAACGACAATCCAATGATCATATCAAGGATTGGACTGATACCTACTGACTGTCCCTACTGCGTAGCATATGTCAGGTCTAGTACATAACATTTCATACATCAGGCTCCTTACTGCAGAAGCATAGGGAATGCATCTCATATCCTTAACCTCTTAAGGTGTCTTAAGACATTGATCCTTTGACAAATGAATTCCATATCTTTAAGGAAACAGACCTCTTTTGGAATTCTGCATCTTATACCTAGACAACATTTTGTCTATATAAGTTGCCTGAGACATGGCTAGTGTTTTGTTCTTGCAGTTCCGAATAATCTGAATCTTGAGAACATACTGCGCATTTCCTAAATCTTTCATTTGGAACTTCGTTGCTAGCCATTTCTTGATATCAGTTAGGTAACCTACTTCATTCCCAATGAGTAGAATATCGTCAACATATAAAACTAAGAACGCTATAGTAGAATTGACGATCTTCTTGTAAACACAAGGCTCGTCAACATTCTGTTCAAAGCCATAATATTTGATCGCAATATCAAATCTTATATTCCAAGATCTAGAAGCTTGTTTCAACCCATAAATTGTTTTTTTAAGCTTACAAACCTTTTGTTCTTGACCCTGTGCAATAAACCCCTATGGTTGAGCCATATAGATACTCTTCTCAAGATCGCCATTTAAAAAGGTTGTCTTGACATCCATATGGCAAATTTCATAGTCATAAAAGGTGGCAATGGATAAAAGTATTGTAATTGACTTAAGCATGGCAACGAGAGAGAAAGTTTCTTCATAGTCCACTCCCTCTCTCTGGGTATAACCCTTTGCCACAAGTCGAGCCTTAAAAGTCTGTACTTTACCGGCTTGGTATCATTTTCTCTTGTAAATCCACGTACAACCAGTTGGTTCTACATCATTTGGTTGATCTACAAGTTTTCATACATAATTGAAGCACATAGACTCCATTTCGAGGTCCATGGCTTTGACCCACTGATCACGGTCCACATCTTTTATCGCCTGTTTATTGGTTGATGGATCCTCTGTGCCATCATCAGGTATGACGACTTGTGTTTCTATTAAACCCAAGTAATGGTCAGGCTGATGAACAACCCTTCCACTACATCAAGGCATTCTTAACTATTGAGAAGGATGTGACTGACCAGATGTACTAGTTTTATCTACTACTTTAGTAGATGAACTAGTTCTATCTGTAGTGTCTTTGAAAATTTCATTCAATACTAGTCTACTGCGAGGTTGATGACTTCTTATGTGGTCTTCCTCTAAGAATGTGGCATTTGTTGATATAAATACCTTATTCTCTTGAGGATCGTAAAATAGACCTTTTGTTTCTTTTGGATAACCTATAAATAGGCATAGTTTTGAACGACGTTCCAATTTGTTAGGATTTTGCACCAACACATGTGTCGGGCATCCCTAAATCCTAAAGTGATGTAAACTGCCTTTACGCCCTTTCCATAGCTCATAAGGTTTTTGAAACACTTTTAGAGGGAACGTTATTCAAAATATAGACAACAGTCTCTAATGCATGTCCCCAAAAGGAATCAGGTAACTTAGCAAAGCTCATCATTGAGCGAACCATGTTCAACAAGGTTCTGTTTCTTCATTCAGATATATCGTTCTGCTGTGGCATATTAGGTAAAGAGAGTTGTGACTTGATTCCGTGCTCTATCATATAGTCTTGGAATCTTAAGTCCATGTACTCCCTACCTCGATCTGATCGCAGTGTCTTAATTGTTTTACCTAATTGGTTCTCAACCTCAGCCTTATATTCTTTGAACTTTTCAAAAGAATCAGACCTGTGATGCATTAGGTAAATATGACCATACCTTGAATAATCATCAATAAAACTGATGAAATATTCATACCCACCTCGAGCTTTGACATTCATCGGTCCACAGAGGTCCAAATGTACAAGCTCTAAGGGTATTGTGGCTCTGAGACCTTTTCCAGTAAAAGATCTCTTAGTCATTTTTCCTTCAAGATAAGATTCACCTGGAGGTAAAGAATTGTCTTCTAACTGATTTTGGAGTCCATTCTTAACCAATCTCTCAATTCTTTTGAGATTTATGTGGCCAAGTCTTAAGTGCCATAGATAGGCATTAGAAGAAACTTTTTGTCTTTTGTTCTGAGTTTCGACTGTTCTAAACATCTCAGTATTTAAGACAAATTTTGCTTTAGTTGGTCTTAACTTATATAAGTTGTTTTTAAGTATAGTAGAACAAATTTGAATACCTTTTCTGAAAATGAACGCTTCATGAGATACTTTTTATGAATGTCAACTAAGTATCGTAAGTAAATTACTCCCGGTTGTTTAATCATTTGATAACCAGAGTCATTCTTTGATAAATGATCACTATGAGTCAGACTCAATAGAATTTGATCAATCCTTTTTTCTGTCGTTAAGGTGGCAAGAATTCTCTTTCTTTATCAGAAATCACTGTTCGAGACCCCGTTCACATTTTTTCTTTTTCTTATCAATGAATATATCTCTTTACTTGTATGACTTAGATGTCTCATATTTCTCGAAAAAGCGATTCGATTGATGGGATTTGGTAGGGGAAGAACAACTATAGAAAGGCTAAGTGAAGTACTTCTCGGGACTTCTCTTTTCTTCTTGCTTATCACCGACTTTTCGAGCGTAGTCTCTCATAAACATGTGAGCAATTACAAATTTCCACAAGAAATTTAAAGAAAAACAATGCCAAAATTATAATAAATCCACTTTAGTCCATATTTTATTCAACATTTGAATAGAAAGGAAAAAAAACACCCACCAAAAGTAATTGAGCTTAATTAAAGCATGCTCTAATACCACATGATGGAACTCGAGACATATGCAGCGGAATAAGGGCCTAATTACACTATAATTGCTTTTAATTTAAAGGAAAAGATGCATGCAATTGAAGGAAAACCAGTAATTAAAATTACCTTTGTAGCTCCCAAAAACCGCTCTTCCTCTCTGAATCACGACCCAAACACGAATAGAACACCACTAGAGTTGACCTATTATTCTCTGGACTCAGAACCGGGTTGTAGGACCCGGTGGACGAAGAAAACCGAGAGAGAGAAAGAGATGGGAAAAAGAAGATGGAATTTTGGTTTTGGGTTTTCCATTTTTCAGCCCAATTTTGAAAAACTAAATTTGACAAAATTGACAAAAGTCTTTAAACCAAATTGAAAAGCTCATTTTATAGAAAAAAAACCATGCAACATTTGCATGAAACAAATCCATAAAAACCCAACACCTATAATCCACTATCTTAGTAGGCTTAATGTCTCGACTATAAGCTAACACCTAGCCCACTATTTTGTTAGTGGAATTATCCAACAAAAGTTTGAATTTTTCTACTAACTTTAGTCAAAGGGCAAAATAGTCATTTGGTCAAAGTTTGACTTTTACCAAAAAGTCAACATTTTGATTTTTTAATGATTTTTTCCTTGTTGACTAATTTTGATCTCCCGAGCATGAATCCGCATTCATTTTCTCAAAATTCAAATCACATTTGAATATAAGGTCGGTCAAACTTTGACTTTTCAAGTCAAAAGTCAACTCTTTGACTTTTTACATCTTTGACCATTTCCATTATTTTCGAGCTTCCGAATATGAACGTATTCATATTTTTGATATTTAAATCACATTTAAATATTAAAGCTGTATCTCTAAACTGAAAAACCCAACCACTATATCACATCTACTTGTCGGTTTCTCTCTCTTCACCTAATTCGAACAATTCGAATTATTCTATCATACTGTTCTAAGTTTATTCCATATGAGCTAGTAGAGGACCTAATGGACCTATAGATCATGGGCACCAATGATCCGAGATTAGCTAGCTAAACTCTTTAGACGGAGCTAATCAACATTTGTTAACTAATGGGTCATTCCACTATAGTTGCACTCCCCTCACTATAGATATATTTGTGTCCATTTGATATAACCATGATTAGTAAGCTAATCCTTCACAGGTTGTTCGTAATCTCGGCTGGATCATAAAAACCGTTTTACCCCCAAGACTACATCTTGTTCCTTAAGTTCCACTGATTCTTTAATGAACAATTGATATAAAATCCAACCTATAAACCGAATCCCTCTCAGGCCAAGGAGAGGGTGGGGCCCCTTGTTCAAGACCTGGATTCAGTACTAAAGGGAACAATCTATCTACTATCCCTATAACGGGTAGGAGTGAATTTCGTCTTGCACCCTATGTTCCCAACTATCCACCCGAACTTACCCCTGAAATAGGAGGCTTATTGGGCCAGTGATGATGAGCTGCCCTCACCTATGCAGATCTATGGATAATTCTGAATGAACAGGACTTCATAGTTAGCTCAAGATTAAGATTAAGTTACCTAGGTCATTAATTAACGAAATAGTCAGTTTTATACATAAAACAACATTTAGAACGTAAAAAGTGACTATTTCATAGTTCAGTCTTATGCAAACTCGTTGCATAGGATGCTCCCACTCACATATCTCTATATGAACGATTTAGGATCGCATCGTTTGTACTAACTACAAAGTGGGCTGCATCTATAGTGTCCCCAGAATAAGGCGCCTAACCTTATTCATATACTATAGACCATTTTGACTATATATTTGAACTTGATCGACATTTATGTCACTATATAAAGTTCAAACTACATTAAATAGCCCAAGGACCTTAGTTTATTGGATTCAAGATTATAATTTCAATAACAACTTTATCGAAAAACAAAACAGAATATGTTTATTAATTTACAAACTACGAGTTTTAGGACATTAGTCTAACCCAGGCCAGGGTCACTGGACCACAGTGAAGAACATCCTCAAGTATCTTCGTAGAACAAAGGACTACATGCTCGTGTATGGTTTGAGGGTTTGATCCTTATAAAATACATGAATTCTGACTTTCAGACTGATACGGACTCCCGCAAGTCCACATCAGGGTCAGACTTTACTCTTATTGGAGGAGCTGTAGTGTGGCAAAGCACTAAGTAGGGGTGCATCGCTGACTCCACTATGGAGGCTGAGTACGTAGCGGCTTACGAAGCTGCTAAGGAGGCCGTTTGGCTCAGGAAGTTCTTGATAGACCTGGAAGTTGTTCCAAATATGTGTAGACTCATTACCCTCTATTGTGATAATAATGGGGTAGTGGCAAACTCCAAGGAGCCAATGAGTCACCGGTGCGGTAAACACATAGAACAAAAGTATCATCTGATCCGCGAGATAGTGCATCGAGGGGGCGTGCTCGTCACGCAGATCGCTTCAGAGCATAATGTTGCTAACCCATTTACGAAGGCTCTCACGGCTACAGTGTTTGAGGGTCACCTATGAAGCATGGGTCTACAGGATCGCCCGCAGCTGAACTAGGACAAGTGGGAGATTCTATTGTACTAGGCTTTTATGCCCTAGTTTATTGTTTTGTACTAAATTTTTTTGTACACCCCACTATGCTTTAGGACAAGTGGGAGATTGTTGGGGTTGATACCCTAAAGTCTCGTGTCCTGTAGTTTGTAAACAGTTTGTACGAACACTAGTGTTGTATAATATATGATATTTTACTTCACATCTTGTATTTTTCTCAGTTGTATGTTTTATTTGCTTTACCACAAACCAATAAACTTAAAATCCCTGGTTATGTGTATGTAACTCAAGCATGTATGTGGTGACATACAAGTGGATCATGTCTTGAATGATAACCAAAATGGTCTGTAGTATAAGAATATAGGAGGGAAACCTTATCTTGGTAATGCTACGGATGCGGGCCGCTTTGTGGAATGGTCATAAGTGTTGTGACTTGTCACATATGGTTTGATCCTGATCATTCGTGTTGGGGTCATGCGAGCAGGGGCGTCCTATACAAAGAGTTTGTATAAGACCTGACCACAAAGTGTTAACGTCTTGTTATATAACACTGTTCATGACAGAGACTTCACTTCACTAAGATGACCATAGGTAACATGACCTCAATCCTGAGTGAGTTGGGAACTCCTGCCATTGAGGGCAGTCCTTTGATTTGTATGGGTGCGAGTGGCCAGGTCGCCAATTCAAACCTACCATTTTGGGGATTCGTCTGATTTGGGAGCTGGAAACTCAACTACACAAGATGGAATTCACTCCTTCCCCGAGGCAGAGGTAAGTAGATAGATAGCTCCCTTAAAGGCTGATTACAAGGCTTGAACGATGTGGCGCCACACACCTTTTCTTAGCCCGAGAGGTGTTCACACATAGTTGGACTATGTTGTATTGTTCATTAGAGGAATCAATGGTACTTAAGGAATGAGATGTAACTACAGGGGCAAAACGATAATTTGGCCCAACTGTAGTTACGAGCATCTGTGAAGGGTCATCGTACTCATGATGGTTATATCCGATGGACATAGAAATATATCTGTGGTAAGAAGAGTTTAGTTGTTGGTCTTTAATGGAATTCCTGACAGTTAACGGATGGTGGATCTCATGGCTAAAGAATTTAGTCAGCTATTCACAGACCGTTGGAGCTTCAAGCCACAGGTCCATTAGGTCCCTTAGGTAGTTTAGATAAAGCCGAGAATCAGTGTTTGGGTTAATTTGAAATGTTCAAATTGATAAGAGGAAGTTCGATTATATATGATATAATTGGACTCGTTAATTATATATGATATAATTGGCTAAATGTATGAGATACATTATTTTGGAGGAAATTAGATATAAATATGATTTATATCAAATAGAGGAGAAATTACTATAGTAGATATGTGATATCAAACTATAGGGTAAAAATATAATATGATTATATTTATTAATAATTTAATTGGTTAATTAGATGATAATTAACCCAAAATCTCGCTCGGACGTGCGTTAGTGGGAACAACGTCGGTTATTATTGTTGGGGTTGATGCTCTAAAGTCTTATGTCCTGTAGTTTGTAAACAGTATATACGAACACCTATGATTGTTAATATATGATATTTACTTCACATCTTGTTGTTATGCTCGGTTATTTGTTTTATTTGCTTTACCACAAACCAATAAACATAAAATACCTGGTTATCTGTATGTGACTCAAGCATGTTGAGTGTATGAAAATATTGCGGCCAAAAGTTAGTGTATATGCACCGATTGTATGAAAATTAGCTTAGAATTACAATAATTATAAATGATCGCAATTATACCCACTAACACCATAAAGATGGAAGACAAGCCGAATTTTACTCTGTTTTGCAGGAAACCAAATCACCGCTTGAGCTTAAGGCTCACGAGAAATCGATCAATGCATCTATGTCACATTGTGCCCGTCAATCACCAATGAAGAGACGATTACCGCAATGACGGCGCAATGCGACAGTCGATCTAGAGCTGACTTTCAACCGCATGTGGTAATAAAAACAACACCACATGCGAACTCACGATCGAAAGATGCAGCTGAGCAACGCAAAAGCGGAGGATTGAGCCACGTGTACAACTAACAGTTGTGCAGAATTGATGATCTGATTGCATAACAGAAGGAATAATATCCCTCCATTTTTGGAATTACCATAACAATTAGTGGGGACTACAAGGCCGGATTCAAAGACCTGCACCTATAAATACCCCATAGTTTTTAGAGAAAATGGATTCTACTTGATACGGGGCGAATTGCTTCTAAAGTGTTGAAAGAAAAGGTTGAGCTGAGTGCTTAATTGAAGAAATCCAGGAAGAAGACGAGACAAGGCCGAGAGGTGAGTCTCAGATCTATTCTACCAAATACCCGATTTGAGCTCTGTGTAAAGATCCCTGCTACTGATTGAGCAAGCCTGAGAGGAAAGCTCTTCCTATCATCAAATCCATCCAACCCGACAAGCAGATCTCCATCGAATCGGTGCCAAGACATTGGCGCTTGTTTGTATCTGTTCTATTTCTTTCATCGTTGTATTTCACTTTCTCTTTATCTCTTCATTCACACACCATGTATTAAACGCTTAATAGATATATTATATGTTTCGATAGCTTTCATACTCCATTCTCTGTCTATTTCCGTTCATCCATTAATCACTTTCTTCATGATGTTTTCTTAACTCCTCGATAGTTGATATGAATTAAACAAGTACTTAATCTGTGTTAGAGATATAAAATGCATATAACTAAGGCATGCTAGACGGCATCTTCACCTGCGAGAGCATAAGTGAAGATACCATTCTGATCTATCGAGAGAAGATTAGAAGAATGCGTTAACTAAAGCGAGTAGTACTTCCAGACATGGAAGCAACATTGCGTTCATTACGTTATTCTTTGTCTCACTACAGACATATGGGGGCGCGGCCGATCACTGAAAGGTGTACGCCAAGAGAAGAGCGGAACCGTATTTATAGCTTCAGCGCAATTGAGGACTTGCGTTGTTTATATTATTTATCTTTCTCTTTCTATTCTATTCATAAGACTTGCCACCACATCCACGTTCTTTGCATAACCTTCACAGCCAGCCTTGACCCCAACATCGTGTATCATATCATCTAGCTTAGGTTTACAGTATTTTATTTTCATTATCGCATCTTTGTTGCTTTCATTTACTTTACCGCAATTTTATATACTTGTACACAAAACCCATTTTTAAAGATTGAAAAACCTGGCAGCATATATCACAAACATACCACAATAACCTAAAACAGTCCTTGTGTTTGACCTCGAATCACACCGAGAAACTTGCGGTGGAATTACACTTGGTTCCATTGTAAGGAAACTTGTGACAACGCATGGTATACTACGTGAACATCCAGAATTAACGCCTATCTAGCAGTAGTATCTCACCATTTCGTGCATAGCATAGATCATCATCAATCATCTATCAGCGTTTTCAAACAAGGGGACTTGGTTAACGGTTTATTGTTTGAGTATGTTTTTGGTATTTTGCAGGACAGATCTCATTGTACTGGCTGTTCAATGTGGAAAGCAGCCTAATGGTTTATGAGTCCTGGTGCTGAACTGGAATTCGATGTTGACCCTGAGATCGAGCGTACTTTCCACGCAAAGGCACGTCAGAACCGAATTAGGCGAAAGAAGGCAGCCAGCATGGCGAACAACAATGATAATGCGGTACCGGTTGTGAACCAAAGGGCTGTTCGACTGGCTCAGGATCTTGTCTTCCTGGCGGCTGATCGTAACATCCTAATGCGTGATTATGCGGCACCTAATTTGTATGACTTTTCGCCTGGAATCTCGAGGCCGACTGTGGAGAAGAACGCGCATTTCGAGATTAAGTTGGTCATGCTGCAGATGATTTAAAATGTTGGGCAGTTCGAGCGTCTGCAAGGTGAAGACCCACACGCCCATCTGACCAGCTTTGTCGAGATGTGTGGCAATTTTTCCTTACCTAACGTGAACCCAGAGAATATAAGACTGTATCTGTTCCCTTACACCTTCAGGGACGAGGCTAAGAGGTGGGCTTACTCACTAGAGCGAATGAGATCACTTCATGGGAACACTAGTGGAGCGGTTCATGAAGAAGTTATTCCCACCTGCCGTCAATGAAATGATGTGTTGAACTTCGAACAGATGGAGAATGAGACCCTAAGCACCACCTGGGTGCGATTTAAGAGACTGGTGAAAAACTGCCCGCATATCGGGATCCCCGATTGCGTCTTGATGGAAACATTTTATAATGGCCTAAACAGAGCAACGCAGGCTTTTGCTGATGCCTCCACGGTAGGAGGTTTTATGGATAAGACATACACAAAGGCTAAAGTCATCCTCGATCGCATCTCGCGGAATATGGATGACTGGATCGATGATGGATATGGAGACCAAGGCGCCAAGAGAAGGAAAAATGAAATAACCATTGTCCCTGCGGAGATAATGACCACGTTGTCCGCATAGATGGTCGTAGTGACCTCGATCCTTCAGTCAATGGCAATTAACCAAGGAGCCATTGCTCAACAATCAGCGTAACCCGCTGTATCGGCTCAGATGGCTGCAATCAGTTGCGTTAATTGTGGAGGGGCTCACGGAGCTGACATGTGTCCATTGAACCTTCAGCAAGTGTGTGCTATCCAGAACAACCCGTTCAGCAACACCTATAATCCTGCCTGAAGGAGTCATCCTAACTTTGGTTGGGGAGGCAATCCCAACCTAGGAGGTCCAGTTAACCATCAAATGGGCAGTGGAGGGAATCCTCCTTTTCACCACAATCAAGGGCAATCAAGACTGCACAACCAGCAAACATCATCATCTAACATCTCGGGAAGCTCATTGGAGACGCTGCTGAAGCAATATATGGATAAAAACGACGCAGTGATGCAAGCGCAAGCGTCTTCAATAAGGAATCTGAAGATCCAAGTGGGCCAGCTGGCCTCTGAGTTAAGAATTCGAACACCGAAAATATTGCCTAGCAATTCAGAAGCCCCGGGATTTACAGGAAAGGAGCAATGTCCTTAAAACATTGAGCAGGCAAGTCTGATCGCCTGTGGAGATGTGGATTACGATCACTCATGACAACACAATTTTCGGTCCATATCTCAATACTATGTTTAATGCTTTATTAAATTGCTGTCTCTTTGAATTCTGAATTTTTTCTTCAATTCTTCATTTAATTTTGCCTTTATGAATTTATTTCCTCATTTATTTCTTTGCATTTAATTTTGTCTCGTCTTTAATTCCTTGACTTTTTCTGTAATTAATGCATTGAGCTTTAAATGGTGAATGATTGAGTAGTAAAGAGAGAATTTATTGTCGCAAGTCATAGCACTTGCGTTGATGAAAAAAATATAATAAAAATAATAAAACAATTAACAACAAGTATGCAAGGCAACAATGGACACATCTCAAACCAAGAAGGAATGTCTTGCGTTCACCTAACTCAACTATATTGAGTTGAGGGGTGTGTTACGCTCGTATATGTCCTTTGTCCGTCCTTAGCCAAATGCACTATGTTAAGGCATCCTCCAAAAATGCATGGGTTAAGGGGTATGTTGCGGGGATATATGCATTATTGCCCGTCCTCTGCAAAAATGCAGTTTCGTTGGTGAGCTCAATACATTAATCTTTATCTTGCGCCCATTCGAATAAAATATTTAAAGAAAATTCTTTTTGTAATTTGGGAGAAGTCAAGTCGTTTCGTATCCTCAAGCAATTATGACTTGGCAGACGAAAGGATAGCTTTATCTGAAATTCCATAAATAAGGAAGGTGGAACGACGCGCCTGTTGAGTTGCTCGAGGCCTGTCGTCGCAAAAATCACGTTTGGCCCACCACGGCCTAACCTATAAATAAGACCTCCTCTCTCATTGGTAAATCTCTACGTCATTTTAGCATTTCGAAACCCTAGCGCTTTGCACCCAGACCTTTCTTTCTTCCCCAGCAGCTCAAGCATTTTACCAGACCTTTCTCAAGTCGTATCCATGGCTAACCAAACTCCCATCTAATCTGCTTTATCTTCCACATCTGACCAAGTAGCCATGCGGGAGGCAACATTCCTGGCTGCCAGTCATTAGCTTGCTGCCCAAGCCCACACTATCCCCAGACTCGCCAGGAGAGCCCGGAGAAACCCTCTGGCCGTTAGGCCTTCTTTGTTCAAGCAAGGAGGAAGCACCGAGAGCATGCCTACGCCAACACCTACCATCTCAACTGAAATTGAAAGGAAGAGATGCGATGATACGAAGGTGTTTGGCAACATCCTGAGTACCTTAGAGCAAGAAGGTGGATTGCCTGAGGCAGGGGTTATAAATCAACCACTACCTACGGAGGAGGAGACAGTGGGGGTAAAGGATGGAGTAGTGGTGGCGGAGGAAGTGGTGGTTGAAGAAGAAGAGATAGGAAGAAGCGTTCTGGCCCCTGAGATTCCTGAGGTAATTGCCATCGCAGAATCCTATGACGGACCTCCAAAAAGAGAAGAAGAAGAGATTGTGATGGAGGATGTTGTGGGGGAAGCGTAACCAGAAGTGGTTGATGAAAAGAAAAGAAGAAGAAGAAGAAAACCAAGGGAAAGAAGGCTGGAGAGGTTGAATCTTCCCATCATCACAAAGAAAAGAAGAATAGAGAGAAAAAGGATGATGGTGAAGATGAGGAGGCCAGGAAAGAAAGAAAGAAGAAGGAGAAAGAAGAAAAGAGATTGCGCCGGCGTTAAGAGATGCGCCTGAGAATTGAAGAGGAAGCGAAACAGAGCTGCGAGCCCTGAGAAGGATGGAAAATCAACCTCCGTAAGGGAGGATAGGGGGAAACGGCATAGTTGATGGAATCGGCAGAACCTATACCAACGCAAAAAGTTGCGACCAATGAAGGAAAAAAACAGAGGGAACCCCCCTAATGCGGCGTCGTAGGGAGAATGTGCCACAAGGGTCCACAATTGACCCTCAAAATTTAATTTTGGCATTGGAAGAGGAGGAGAGAAAAAGAAAAGAAGAGGAAGAGAAGCAAGAAAAAATGGAGAGGGGCAAGCTCATCATTGCAGAGGGGAATAGAAGAAGAAGATTGGAGTTTGAAGAAATGTGAAGCAACAATGAGCTTGCCAGATTTGAAGGGATCCGAAAGCACGAGGAGGAACAGCGTCTGTTACTGGCCTCTGAGCAATTCGAAGAAGAATTTGCGAGAGAAGAAAGAGAAGAAGAAGAAAAGGACAGATTGTTGTTAGAGGAGAGGAAGAAGAAGCGCGAAGCCAATAAGCGGCACTTATATAAGAGCAAGGGCAAAGAACTTGCAGAGCGTGAGAAAGGAAGGAAAGACAAGCAGCCTGCCTTGCGCTGGCAAAAGGTAAGGCTATAGCAGAAAGCAGCGAACCCGCGGCGGCCAAGAAGCGCTCATCAAAGAAAAAGGAAAACGATGATATATTGATCGAGATGGGTTTCTTTCCTGCACCGAATCCACTATCTGACCTTGTCACGAGCGTAATTGTGGAACATGGGTGGGACACATTCTGCCAGTGCCCATCCATCATCGTGCCTTAGGTAGTGCGAAGCTTTTACCGTGGGCGTCTTCATGGAAACAGGGATGTGGTGACCTTTAAAGGAGAAATAGTATCCTTCAGCGTAAGGGACATCAACGAAACTTATCAGATCAAGGACAACCTTGATGGACCAGGGAATAAGATTATTGATGATCCCACAGAAGAACAGATGGATGATGCGCTGAGTGTATTAATGCAACCGGGCACGAAATGGTCGGTCTCGCTCAAAGGCATCCGTACCTTGGAGTCCAAGTTCTTGCTACCAGAAGGAAGGCTCTAGGTTTACTTGGTTAAAAAGCGGTTGATCCCAACAACGTACGACAGAACTGTATCAAGGGATCGAGTCATGGCCGCATACTGTATAGCCTGCGGCATTCCTATCGACGTAGGACAGTTGATCGCGAGGTAGATCAGAGCCTTAGTGGGGCATGTTCGGAGGCAGTATTTCTTCCCGTGGATCATTTCAAGTCTATGCCTATCTATGGGTGTAGGCATTGATGAGGAGCCCATGCTAGAAGTCCACGGCCTCATCAACATAAAAATCTTGGGGATGCTCCTCAAAGATTCTCCCCACTGCCCCAAGTTACCAGCAAAGAGGCCTACGATTGATTTGAATGCACCTCACGAACCAAGGCCCAAAAGAGAGTGAAGAGAAGATAAGGGAAAAGAGAAGGTTCAGGAGTCACCAACGCAAGATCTGGAACCTATGGACCCTCTCCCATTAGTTATCCAGCCTCCAAGCCCTCCGAGCCCGAGAGCGCATCCCTCTTCCCCCTTACACGAACATTTTACAAACCCCTTCTTGTCCCCGAATCTCCTATTATTTATCCAGCAGCCCCTACCTCACCATCAGCTTCATCACCGCAACCCACCATTCCACCGTCACATGTTGATGACCCACACGATTTGGGTGAAGGCACCTCTGCCCAACCCCAAAACGATGTTGGCGAGACATCGCAGGCACAACCATCCTTCACCTTCATGGCTGCTGAGTTAGCTGAAATGAGAACCCTCTTCTCTCAACAGCAGAAGCTTGTCTCTCAATAGCAACACTTCTTCAATCAACGCTTTGAGGTAGTAATGGAGCGCATTAATGAGATTCAACGCAGTACTGTAACTTCAAGGGAGGCACTCATCAATATGCAGTGCAGTATGTATAGGATCTTCTTGAACCAAAGACAGATAGCGGAGCGTAATCAAGAGTATTTTAATTTTCTCACCGCATATTTGCATGGTTCGATGGTGCCTCCGCATCTAAGGCAGCACTTATTGTTTGATGACGCTTCATCTACACCACCTCAACATCCCCCGCCAGATCCCCCTGCGAACCTTAATATTTACACTTTCTTCTAATATTATTTTTTTTTATGCGACCATTCAAATTTTGTATTCAATTCATTTATTCTTTGTAAGTTAATCAAATTCTTTGACTCTTGTACAGGCAACAGAATTTTTTTTATTTCGTTCAATTATACTTATTTGTACACTTTGTTAATATTCAATACAATTAGAGTACATGATTCACCCTACTTTTTGCCTGTGCCTCTTTTTTTTTTTTATCTTCCTTTGTTAATTTTTGTGATGTTCTTAATCTTTTATTGTTACGATCTTCATTGTGTTGCTATGATGTATTATATGTTTATACTTAGAAACATTTCCTATACTTGGTAAATTCTGACTAACACTTAGTTAATTCTTAGTTTAGCAGCACTTTACCTTTTATCTTTCAAAGTTCTGCTCAAACCTTCTTTTTGAAATTTTCTTCTAAGTGTTTATCTAATCTATCCAAACAACGCAATGAGAACCTTGCTCACCTTTAAATTTGGGGGTGGGGAAGGTCTGAGCAGATAAGATCAAGAGTATGTAATATTTAAGAAAATGCATCCATTATTCATAAAAAAAAATAAAAAAAGAATAATAAAATTGCAAAACTCCAATGTCAGCGCAAGGGAAAACCTCAAAATTGTCCCAACCTGATAAGAGTTTAGTTGTGAAAGGAGCCTGCTCGTAGTTGGATGTTTGTATGACATCCGTAGGAGCAAGCCAAAACGAAGGTGGGTTTCCAAGAACAATGCAGTATGGAAAGAAAAAAAATAAAAGAATGCAAGAGACAACTCCTTTGAAAGTCATGAGTTAAAATTGAAATTGGCACACAACCGTAGTTGGATGTCCGCATGACACCCGTGGGGATAAGCCAAAACGAAGAGTATAACCATGATCAATAGTCTCTAAATAAATAAATGACGCAAAGTTTTGCTCACCGCATATAGATATATCAAGTTGTTTTGACAAAGAAGAGATAAACATTCTATTTTGAAAACTAGAAAAGCATTTTTTAGCAGAATTTTGTCATATAGAAGAATAAAGTAGGGCTGGCTAAGAATTAGTAAGGATAGAAGGAAATTGCGATGTCAAGTAATGTGCCTAAATGTAACATTCAGAGTAACCAATCGTCGCAAAAATATAGGATAGAAGTTGAGCATGATTGCTTAGTAGAAGATATGCTTGAGGACAAGCATATATCTAAATTTGCGGGTGTGATAACTTGTAGAAATACAAGTTATTTATGTCATCTTATCTAGATATTACGGCCAAAAGTTAGTGTATATGCACTGATTGTATGAAAGTTAGCTTAGAATTGCAATAATTATAAATGATCGCAATTACACCCACTAACATCATAAAGATAGAAGACAAGCCGAATTTTACTCTGTTTTGCTGGAAACCAAGTCATCGTTTGCGCTCAAGGCTCACGAGAAACTGATCAACATATCTCTGTCACATTACCCCTGTCAATCAACAATGAAGAGATGATTACCACAATGATGGTGCAATGCGATAGTCGATCCAGAGCTGACTTTCAACCGCATGTGGTAATAAAAACAATATCGCATGCGAACTCACAATCGAAAGATGCAGTTGAGCAACACAAAAAAGGAGGATTGAGACACGTGTACAACTAATGGTTGTACAGAATTGACGATCTGATTGCATAACAGAAGGAATAATATCCCTCCATCTTTAGAATTACCATAACAATCAGTGGGGACCAAAAGGTCGGAGTCAAAGACCTGTACCTATAAATACCTCATAGATTTCAAAGAAAACTTATGCTACTGGATACGGGGCGAATTGCTGCTAAAGTGTTGAGAGAAAAAGGCTAAGCTAAGTGCTTAATTGAAGAAATCTGGGAAGAAGACGAGACAAGGCCGAGAGGTGAGTCTCAGTTATATTATGCCAAATACCCGATTTGAGCTCTGTGTAAAGATCCCTACTACCGATTGAGCAAGCCTGAGAGGGAAGCTCTTCCTATCATCAGATCCATCCAACCCGGCAAGCAGATCTTCATCGAATCGATGCCAAGACATTGGCGCTTGTTTGTATCTGTTCTATTTCTTTCATCGTTGTATTTCACTTTCTCTTTATCTCTTCATTCACACACCATGTATCAAACGCTTAATAGATATATTAAATGTTTCGATAGCTTTCATATTCCATTCTCTGTCTATTTCTGTTCATCCGTTAATCACTTTCTTCATGATTTTTCTTAACTCCCTGATAGTTGATATGAATTAAACAAGTACTTAATCTGTGTTAGAGATATAAAATGTGTATTGCTAAGGCATGCTAGATGGCATCTTCACCTACAAGAGCATAAGTGAAGATGTCATTCTGATCTATCGAGAGAAGATTAGAAGAATGCGTTAACTAAAGTGAGTAGTACTTCCAGACTTGGAAGCAACCTTGCGTTCATTACGTTATTCTTTGTCTCACTACAGACATGTGGGGGCGCGACCGATCACTGAAAGGGTACTCCAAGAGAAGAGCGGAACCGTATTTATAGCTTCAGCGCAATTGGGGACTTGTGTTGTTTATATTATTTATCTTTCTCTTTCTATTATGTTCATAAGACATGCCACCGCATCCCACGTTCTTTGCATAACCTTCACAGCCAGCTTTGACCCTAGCATCGTGTATCATGAGCCTTTATCTTGTATCATCTAGCTTAGGTTTACTGTATTTTATTTTCATTATCGCATCTTTACTGCTTTCATTTACTTTACCGCAATTTTATATACTTGTACACAAAACCCATTTTTAAAGATTGAAAAACCTGGTCGCATGTATCACGAACATACCACAATAACCTAAAACAGCCCCTGTGTTCGACCTTGGATCACATCGAGAAACTTGTGGTGGAATTACACTTGGTTCCATCATAAGGAAACTTGTGACAACGCATGACATACTACGTGAACATCCATAATTAACGCCTATCTAGCAGTAGTATCGCACCATTTTATGCATAGCATAGATCATCATCAATCATTTATCAGCGTTTTCAAACAACACATGTATGTGGTGACATACAAGTGGATCATGTCTTGAGTGATAACCAAAATGGTCTGTAGTAAATGGATATAGGAGGGAAACCTTATCCTGGTAATGCTACGGACGCGACCCGCTTTGTGGAATGGTCACAAGTGTTGTGACTTGTGACAGATGGTCTGATCCTGATCATTCGTGTTGGGGACATACGAGCAGGGGCGTCCTATACAAAGAGTTTGTATAAGACATGATCACGAAGTGTTAACGTCTCATTATATAACACCATTCATGACAGAGACTTACTAGGATGACCATAGGTAACATTACCTCAATCCTGAGTGAGAGAACTCCTGCCATTGAGGGCGGTTCTTTGACTTGTATGGGTGTGAGTGGCCAGGTTGCCGATTCAAACCTACCATTTTGGGGATTCGTCTGATTTGGGAGTTGGGAACTCAGCTACACAAAATGGAATTCACTCCTTCCCTGAGGCAGGGGTAAGTAGATAGATGGCTCCCTTAAGGGCTAATTTCGAGGCTTGAACGATGTGGCGCCACACACCTTCTCTTGGCCCGGGAGGTGTTCACACATAGTTGGACTATGTTGTATTGTTCATTAGAGAAATCAGTGGTACTTAAGGAGTGAGATGTAACTATAGAGGTAAAACAGTAAATTGGCCCAGATGTACTTACGAGCATCTGTGAAGGATCATCGTACTTCTGATTGGTTATATCCGACAGACACAGAAATATATTTGTGGTAAGAAGAGTTCAACTATTGGTTTTTAGTGGAATCACTGACAGTTAACGGATGGTGGATCTCGTGGCTAAAGAGTTTAGTCAGCTATTCACGTACAGTTGGAGTTTCGAGCCACAGGTCCATTAGGTCACCTGGGTAGCTTGGATAAAGTCGAGAACCAGTGTTTGGGTTAATTTGAAGTGTTCAAATTGACAAGAGGAAGTTCAATTATATATGATATAATTGGATTAGTTAATTATATATGATATAATTGGCTAAATGTATGAGATACATTATTTTGGAGGAAATTAGATATAAATATGATTTATATCAAGTAGGGGAGAAAATACTATAGTAGATATATGATATCAAACTATAGGATATAAATATAATATGATTATATTAATTAATGAAATTAATTGATTAATTATTTGGTAATTAACCGATTGATCCACGTTCGGACGTAGGAAGTGGGGCTGTGAAAGTTATGGTAACCGACGAATTAAAACAATGAAATTTTTTTTCATTTCATTCAATCGTGCACTCGTATTCGCCCGCGCCCAAAAAATAATCCGTGAAAACGATCGCGAGAGCCTATATGATAGAAGCTCGTTTGTCTAAACGATTTTCTACCTCACACGTTCTCTAAACGATCATATACATCTTTCCTAAATGATCGTTCAGTTTTTCCTACACGATCGTGTAGCTCTACTATACGATAAGCATTTCCGTTATACGATAGTAGAGTTCATCTCCCACTTACTTATTGTCTACACGACGTCTTCTCCTCCGTCCTCGACCAAACTCACCAGAGCCCACTCTTTGGATTTTTGACGCCAAGGATACCTCGGTTTCTCTTGTGGTGGTGTCATCCCCGCAGCATTGTTCGTGTACGTTCGGATCGTAATGTTGCAGTCGACACACTCGCCGGGTGCCGGTAGATCGGTGCGAGGTTTTTTGCTACTAAGGGTTTAGACATACGAAGATAGTCTTCATTTGGTATGAACCTTTTTCCTTGTGAATTATTGTATTCTGAGCATGCCGATAATGAGTTTAATATGCATAGCTGTATGTATGGAATGTATGTCGTTTGTTTTTCGGTCACTGTGAAATCGGAGCGATCTAAGCCCGCTCATGGAACTCTCGGTATGAGATCCTTCAATTGCAACTGATGAATAAAAATGAAATTTGTTTCATTTTGAATCATTCAAAAAAAGGTTCAAAAAAAAGATCGAAGGTTTGTGTTGGTGTGAAAAAGTAATTGATCACTTAAACTCGAGAGCCTATATGATAGTCGCCAACGCCTAAACGATCACCTACCTATCGCCTAAACGATCGCACACTAAGTCCTAAACGGTCGGTTAGCTTTCCTAAATGATCGTATAATGTGTGTTGTTTACTAAACGATCACCCACTGTTTTCTAAATGACCATTCAATAAAATCTATACAATCGTGTAGTTTCTTCTAAGCGATAAGCATCTTGCTATGCGATAGCTTCATATTCTCTCCCACTTGCTTATCACCTACACAATCAGTTCTACCTCCTACCTCTACCAAACTCACCAAAGACCACGCTTTAGGTTTTCACTCCGAGAATACCTGGGGCTCTTTTCTGGTGGTGTCGTCCCTGCTGCATTCGGTTGTTCGTGCTTCTATAGTCGACGCATCTACTGGGCGTTGGTTGATCAGGTAGAGGTCTTCCGCGGTGTTGAGTTCCATAGTTTGAAGAGCGTCTTCAACTGGTACAAGAACTCTCTCCCTTGTTATTTCTTGTTCAAAGCATGCCATTAATTACTGTTTGTTTGCATAACTGTGCGTTTGAATGTATATGGTGTATTTCGGTCACGGTGAAATTGGAGCGATCTGAACGCACTCATGGAACTCTTCATTAAGAGATCCTTCATCCTTAACCAATTTTGGCCCCTTTTTTTAGCTAGGTAACTCTCTTGGTTCAATCTTGACTTTTAACCTTTTGTTGTTCCGAAATTACCTATAACACTAACTATTATGTTTCATATATGTTAGTAATTTAAAAATGTTAGATAAAAAGATGTCCAACTTAAATTTATATATATATATATATATATATATATAAATCGACCCATTTTAATTTGAAAATAATGAAAAGGGCCCATTCGAACACACAAGCAGAAATATAACACTAAAATTTGGAGAAAAAAAAAGACAAAAAATGGATAATTAATCAATAATAAACCAAGCAGAATCAAATCAAATCAAAAGTGCCTAATAGGTCCTCAACTCCTAATTTTGTGTTTCATAAGTCCTCAATCTTTATTATACACTTTTAAAAGTTCAAGATCAAACAGATTTATTTTCGCTTGTCTAATTTATATCAAGTATATCAACATCATTAATATACTATGTCAGTAATATATCTAATATTAAAATATGGAGATGTCCACTTTTCCATAAGAACCTGCCTCTACAGGGGCGAGGGATGGAGGAAAAATTCATTGTAGTCTAAATAGAGACGAGGATGGGGAATCATTTCTCGTCCCGTTTCCTGTCCCCTCCCCATTTATATATATGAATAATTTGATGGTTAATTATTTCATTTTACTTGAAAAGTAGAGTAATTTCTCTTTAAATTCAAACTGCCCATGTGAGTTAGAGTTTTTGGGTTGACAATATTTTTTAAGGTTGCTTTGATAGATGTTCATCGAAATATTGTTTGATTTGTCCTTTGAATTGTCTTTTAGTTTGTCACTTGAATTGCAATTCTGTAGAATATAGTTTCCTTTATGGAAAATAATGGTTTCCATATTCCTCAAGGATTATTTCATTTCCAGTGGTGAGAATGCATGTTTCATTTTGATCTTTCTTTATATGTCATGCATATATATGGATGTTTTTGCTGAAGTTTTATGGTTACACCTTTGAAGAACGTTGTACTGCTTTTGTGAGGTTGTGGGGAGAGAAGTCTTCCGTATATGTCAATCCTTTGATTGTGAAGTGAGAGTTTACTATCGATCTAGAGTTGGTTGTTTGATCTTTTTTTATTCATTCTATATTGTTCATTGAAAAGGGATTCTTATACTTAGGGGTGTAGGGAAAACCATTGAAGGTTTACGTAGCGGATTGCGGAGATTGTCCCAATTTTTGTTTTTCACAGAAAATCAGAATTACGTAATTAAAAGAAAGAAAGATTATGCATTCTAAATAAAACTTACATCATGCTTTCTATAAGAAAGAGAGAGAAAAAACTCACCTTTGAAGAACTATTTCTTCAAAAACTCCATCGAACAAAGACACGAACGAATCTCCTTCTCCAAAAGGGACACGAACCAAACGGAGCCTCATATATTCTCCTTAAGGATTGAGAATGGCAGGAGATGTGGGCTTTGCCTAAGGGTTTTGGAGGAAGGAAGAAGATGGAGAGGAGGAGAGGGAGGAGAAGAACTTTTTCTTCTCTATACTTTTCTGTGCAGGGTGAATCCAGATAGTCTGCAGAGTTAGATCCACCAAATGTGGAAGAAGAAGATCACCCTTTTCACTGCACGATCAATATGAGATAGTCTGCAGAGTTAGAACCACCATATAACATATAACCCATAGTTTTATATTGTATCAAATACAATCTAATCTATAGTTTTAATTTCTCTCAATAATACATGACATTTAATATAAGTCACATTTATATTAAATTCAACTATATGAATCTAATTCATATAATTAATATTTGAATCATACTCAAATATTTAATTCCTTTCAACCTAATTATGGTATTTAATATAAATCATATTTATATTAAATTTAATCACATGAATCTCATGCATATAATTAGTATTTGAATCATATTCAAATTTCTCTCATACTACCTTATATTATAATGTATCACATATATTATATTAATTATATCACATATATAATTAATTTAATTAATTATATCATATATAATTAATCCCCTCAATTAATTTGAACACTTCAAATTAATCTAAAAATAATTCTCAATTAAATTCCTGTTGAGCTATAGAGGGGACCTTATGGACTTGTAGATTGAAGTTCCGTACTTGGATAATTAATTCAACTCTTTAATTAAATTACCCAACATCCATTAACTACTGACCATTCCACTAAAGATTAACAGCTGCACTATTCGCAATACAGATATATTTCTATGTCTATTGGATATAACCAATCAATAGTGCGATGACCCTTCACAAATTGCTCGTAAGTACAACTGGGTCAAAATTACTGTTTTGCCTCTATAGTTACATTTAACTCCTTAAGTGCCACTGATCCCTCTAATGAACAATAAGTCATAGTCCAACTATGACCAAGTCCCACTTGGGCCAAGAGAGGGTGTGGCCACTATGTTCAAGCCCCGGAATTAACCCTTAAAGGAGCAATTTATCTACTTGCCCCTGCATCGAGGAAGGGGTGAATTCCATCTCATGTAGCTATGTTCCCAGCTTTCTAGTCAGACGAATCCCCAAAATGGTAGGCTTATTAAGTTGGCAATTTGACCACTCTCACCCATACAAATCAAATGACCGCCTTCATAAGTAAAAGTTCACAACTCACTCAAGATTCAAGTCATGTCACTTATGGTCATCCTAGTGAAATGTAAATCTCTATTATTAACGGTGTTATATAAAAAGACTAATCATTTCGTGGTCTGATCTTATACAAACTCTTTGTATAAGATACTCCCACTCACATGTCTCGACATGAATGATCAGGATCAGATCATTTGTAGAACTTTACAACACTTGTAATACCTACAAAGCGGGTCATATCCGTAGTGTCATCAGGATAAGATACCCAACCTTATCCATCTATTACAAATCGTTTATGTTATTATTTAAACAAGATCCACTTGTATGTCTCTACATAGTTGTTTAAATTACATAAAATAACCTAGGATAGTATTGGATTGAGTATATACTTATAAAATAATACTTATTTTATTAATAACAACATTTTTGTATGAAGTTTACAAACTACCAGATTATAAGGAGATTTAGGACACCAATCCCAACAATCTCCCACTTGTCCTAAAGCTTAGGGAGCCTAATGTACAATACAAATAAAGTACAAAATCACAATAAACTAGGGCATACACTATACCCTAGTAATAAGGTGGAGCCTAAGTTTTCCAAGTGAAGCGATCTTCATTAAAAAGTGGAAAGATAAAAGTCTAGGTTGAAGGAGTCTCATATTTAGGGGGGAGTCTAATTGATCGTTTAACAATATTCTTACACTTAGGGGAGCGTAAGTTATCATTCAAGAAGTAATTTATTCTGTGACGTCATTGTCATTTATTTATACAACATTGTAATTGCTTGACGTTATATTAGTGAAATTATCTTTCTTAGGCACACTGCTTCCTAAACACAGGTGATATCGCGTCGAACTGGTTTACCAAATTTTGTGTTTTTATTCGTGCTTTATCTTTTTGTGTTTATCTCTGATATTCTTAGAATTACTATAACATCGTGCATAACAAGTTTTGTTGTGTTAGATAACATTTATTTCAATGTGGAACTAATCGTATAAAAACAATTAGTAAGAAATTTAATTGGAAATTTGCAAAGGATGGCAAATCCAAAATACATAATCAGGGGCTTGCCTTTGACATATGAAAAATTGTAAATATGACAAAATTCTCAAATTTAATTTTTCGTTTATTCCGTATTCCAATTTTGCCCTTTTAACAAACCCACATTTTTTGATATATCAATAAACTAATATACCACATTTGAAGTATATCAGTTGTATATTTTTTTTCCCATTAATTTGTATACTTTTGGTATTTTTTTGTTTGCAACAATATGAGTTATTACTCACTTTAATTTTGGTATTTACTATATGTATATTTTTTTTTTATCCCTTTTGTAGTTTTCCTTTTTGAATGATGTTATTTCTTTCATTATAAATGTACAATAGACTGATAAGATTCAATCTAAAGCTCAATAACACTCAATTTACCATACTTATTTTCATAATTTGGACGTATTTGGAATAACTAGAGAAAAAAGTGTTTTTCAAAAAAATCATTTTTGTGAATTTTTTAAAAACACTTAAATAACTAGTCATTTTCAATCGTATATCAATAGTTTATCAAGTAGATCAAGCGTCTGTCGATAGTTCAAGTGTGCATCAACAATGTATCAAGTGTATTTCAAGAGTATCAGGTGTATCGTGTGGGTTGAGTTTGTTTGTTTGTTTTTTTTTTTTTTTTTTGGCTATTTTTACAAAAAAATAACAAGTCTAGACAATGGATCTAATTTTTAAAACTTATTTTTGTTAAATCTACAATAAACCCAATTTAATTATGTAACTAATTTTCTTAGCTATTATTTACAAGTGTACCTAATGAAAATAAGCACTGATGGGGTTATAAAAAGGGAAAAAAAAAATCAAACTACGATGGCAAAATATTTCTTCCTCAAAATATATTTTGGATTTTAAAATTGGCTTGTATTTAGTTCTCAACTTTTAAAAAGATTAGATATTTAAGGGCTTAGAAAACATAAAATTAAAAAGTCGACACTTTTAAAAGTAAAATTCATGATATTTTCAAAATTAAAATACCATGTGATTTATGTACTTAGGGATTTATTTAATTTTAATCATTTTATTTTTAAATATCTAATTTTAGTCCTTTTCAAGTATCAATAAATTTTAAATTTAGTCCATATTACTAATTTATGGTTAATTTTTCTAGTTTTTATAGGAAGATTTTCAAAAATAGAAAAATAAGAAAGTTATTTACATAAAATAGTAAACTTTTAATATTTTTTTATAGAAGCTGATAGAAACCCATCAATGTCTATTAATGATAGAAACGGATAAAAGTGAGTTGATAGATACACTCAATATCTATCAATATTTTTTTTGCTACTTCTTATAAATAAATTGACATTTTTTCTATCTATGTTTTTTTTATTATTTATATGCCTTTTATCAATAAAGGTCAGAAATATATTAATTTTGAATGATTAAATTTAAATTCACCAAATACAAATAAAATGGTATTTTAAAGGAATCTATTTAAAAATATTTGTATTTTATAGCAAAAAGTTTCAAAAGTAAAAAAAAAACTTTTGAAGGAATTTTTCTATTTATAAGCATTTTCATTTTTTTAAACATATTTTTTTCTTTTTAAAATTTCAAATTAAATAATCGTAGGTGGGGTCTCAACTCTCAAATGCAAAATAAGTCTCCTGGAAGTAAAATAAAACCCTCGAACCGACCTGCAAAGTTTAGAAACGTTTTCCAACGTTTGCCTCTCCTCACGATTTCGCGTCGTCGTCTTCTCCGGCAGCGGCGACCGGCTCGGCGGCGCAGTTCATTCGGTGTATAGTCTATCCACTACCGGCATCCATTTCCATTAGGTCTGATGGTTCATCTTCCAATTCCCTGTTTTTGCTTCTCGTAGTATTTCTCTCTCTCTCTTGTTCTGTTGAAATCTCTCCGAATTTCACTGGCATGTTCTTCTCTTGAGGCGCCATATGCAGAGTCTTTGTTATCAACATCTGCTGTTACTTACATAACTTTCCTCCTTGACTCGGTGTAGATTGTCGGTTTGCTCGGAGGATCGAGTAAAGAACTTGTAGTTTTGTTCTTGTGCTTGTCTGAGATGTTCTAAATATGTTGTAATGTACGAAGTATAAATTCATGGAATTGTATGAAAGTATAGATTTTTTTTCATCAAGTCTATAGCGTGATTCCTTTCCTAGTTTAAATGGAGCGGAGCTATATGGATAGAAATTAGCTAATCTCTTTATGGTGCTTATCTTTGTTGTTCGACTGTTTCATACAATGTTGAGACGTTTAATCTTTATCCGGCGCTGATGAATGTTAAATTTTCATTTCACTTTCAGGAAAGTGAGGCAATATTGAGGAATTTTCCCAATGGCAAAGAATCAATCTGTTTTGATCAAAGACACAGTATATAAATTGCAGCTTGCACTCCTTGAGGGCATTCAAAATGAGAACCAGCTATTTGCAGCTGGGTCTCTGATGTCTCGGAGTGACTATGAAGATGTGGTGACTGAGCGGTCTATTGCAAACCTCTGTGGGTATCCGTTATGCCATTCTAATTTGTCGTCTGATAACACTAGGAGAGGCCGGTACAGAATTTCATTGAAAGAACATAAGGTGTATGATTTACAAGAGACGTATAAGTACTGCTCTTCCACTTGCCTCATTAACAGCCGTGCCTTTTCTGGGAGATTGCAAAATGAGAGATGTTCGGTTATGAATCCCGAGAAACTTAAAGAAATTCTTAGACTGTTTGAGAATCTGAGTTTGGATTCTAAGGAAAATGTGGGGAATAATTGTGATTTAGGGCTTGAAATTCAGGAGAATATAGAAAGCAATACTGGAGAAGTTCCCATTGAAGAGTGGATGGGTCCATCAAATGCAATTGAAGGCTATGTGCCGCACAGAGATCATAAAATTATGACTTTGCCCAGCAAGGATGGGAAAGAATCCAAGGATGGTAACTTTTTTTTTCCATTTATTTCTTCTCTGTATGCCAAACTTTTTTGTGTTTGGTTGTTGAATTCCATATTGGAGAAACTTATGCATTCAAAAGATGTTCCTAGCAAAAGGGAAAATGTTCTTAGAATGCTAAAATGGAGAAGTGGAATTGTAGATTTATTTGCATGGGTGGTTAAAGGGAGTTTAAGTATGCCGTCATAGGGTCTAATGCTGAACGTTTAGCATTGAACTTTGTCTACTATGCTATGCCCGCAACTTGCTGTGTTTCATTGTTAAATTCGATTCTTTTCGAATCTAATGCATTATTGGGATGTCCCTATGAGAAAAATCGAAGAGAAAAAAAAGCATACTTAGAAAACCCAAGAAAAAAGAAAAAAAGAAAGTGAAACAGTGTTTTATTTCCTCCTGTTAGTTTAATTGAGTTTTGGTGCACTGTTTTAGGTTCTAAAGCTAAAATTAAGCCATTGGGTGGTGGAAAGGATTTCTTCAGCGACCTCTCCTTCACGAGTACTATTCTAACAGATGAAGAGTATAGTGTATCAAAGATATCATCTGGTTTGAAAGAGATGGCTTTTGATACTGATTCAAAGATACAAACTGGAGAACTCTGTGGTAAAGAATCAAAAGACCAATTTACCATTTTGGAAACCCCACATGCTCCAGCTCCCACAAAAAACAGTGTTGGACGTAAGGCAAGAGGATCCAAAGAAAGGACTAAAGTATCAGCCACCAAAGAAAGTACTAATAATTTGTCTGATGCTCCTTCAACTTCAAATCAGTGCAATACTAATTGCAATTTAATGACAGAAGAACCAAGAGGTGGATCCAATGATCTTAGTGGAACTGAGATCAAATCCTCCCTTAAACAACCAGGCAAGAAAAACCTACATCGCTCTGTAACTTGGGCAGATGAAAAGACTGTTGACACCAGTATTATAAACCTTCCAGAGGTCAGAGAAATGGGGAAGAAAAAGGAATGTTCCAGAATCACAAGAAATTTGGTAAATTCTGACAATGATAATGGGGACCTATTACGGGTTGAATCTGCTGAAGCCTGTGCAATGGCACTGACCCAGGCAGCTGAAGCAATTTCTTCTGGGCAAAATGAGGTCTCTGATGCAGGTAATCTACTCTATGCATGATGGTTGAGGTTAATTATTGTACTATATGCTACAAAGATTATATTTCTTGTCTGGTGTTAAGATTATAGTTCTTGTCTGGTGTTGGCCTTAAGATGAGCTCAGTTCTAGTGTTCCCTATATTGATGTATAAACCAATCAGAGATTTAATTTTTGTTGCGTTTCCATTGGCTATTAGCAAATATATTATCATCCCCTTCTCTTCATTCTTTTTCCTTGGAACATTGAAACTTCATCCTACAAAAACACAAACAGTGGCTTTAGTGGTTATAAAGTTGCTGTCTGAATATAAAATTGTTTCTTATCCAAAAAAAGAGAGTTGCTGTATGAATATGAACTAGATGGTTACTCATATAATTTTTCCTTCTGTGTTCTGTTCTTTGTAATACCTCACTAGAAGAAACTTCATATAGTTATTCTTTATGCTTGGTTGTTTGTAATATTCAGTGTCTGAAGCTGGAATTATTATACTGCCGCGTCCAAATGATGGTAATGAAGAAGCATCTACTAATCCTGTCAACGCATCTGAACCACATTCATCCTCAGAGAAGTCTAACAAACTTGGGGTATTACGTTCTGATCTGTTTGATCCCAATGACTCTTGGTATGATGCGCCTCCAGAGGGTTTCAGCCTAACTGTAATCTCCTTTTCTTTTTTTGGACATACCTTCTCTTCATAACCTAAAGATATATATTTTTTCCCCACCACATTTACCTTGTTTTTTTTTTCCCAGTTATCTTCTTTTGCAACCATGTGGATGGCAATCTTTGCATGGATAACATCATCTTCACTGGCCTACATTTATGGAAAAGATGATAAGTTCCATGAGGAATTTCTATACATTGATGGGAAGGAGTATCCAAGGAAAATTGTCTCTGCTGATGGCCGATCTTCTGAAATTAAGCAAACACTTGCTGGATGTCTAACACGGTCAATACCTGGACTTGCTTCTGAACTTAAGCTGTCAACTCCAATATCAAGTTTGGAGCATGGGATGGTAATGATGAATATTCATGACATCGTCTTTTTCTCTCAATATTCTTTGTTTGTGATAATTGAGAACTTACATTAGTTTGCATATATGCCGGGCTTATTTTGTGTTGATATATATGTATATTTTAGTATCTGTGCTACACTGGCACCATTCCCCAGAGGAGTGGGTATCATTTATATTTAGTAGCTATGGCAATTCTTGGTTTTGATACTTCAAGACACTGCCATCTTGATCTAGTTTTTGGAAAATGCTCATGGGAGGTAGGAGTGAATGTTGAATTGGATTCTCTTGAGGTTTAAGGCTTTGTTGAATACGGTTTTCGATAGAGGTTTTGAAGGGTAGTTGTTTTGCTGCATCCTTGATTCAATGTACCTTAGTAGTCCTAGAAGAGGCTTCATTCTCCAAATTTGGCTAATTATAAGCTTATTCTGGATATGAATGCATTGTTGGAGACAGCAATAGACAATATCTAAAATGGAAAGAGGGAACATTCTTGTCTTCAACTTGCTGTATATGGATGTTATCCTATTGTTTTTTTGCTTGGAGGATCTCATCTCACCATGGTGCAACTGCAGAATTTGCTTTTCCATTTTGGATTTTTTGAAGCTCTCACTTTTGAAAATTAGCTAGCCAAGACCATAGTTACAGCCTACAGGTATCAATGGGTCGTAGGAACTAGGAATTGACTAACTCTTACATTTTATTTTACTTCAAAGTTCGAGATTTGACCCATGAAGTAAGTAGTCAGTCCTACCTATAAGGGTAAATCAAAAGGATGGTAACTGATTCTTGAGAAAGTTCAGAGGAAAATTGTGGGACTTTTCTGATCCTACTCCTAGCTGCTCTTTCCTTTTTTCCCCTCCTTTTTTGAAGAAAACATTTCATTGATTGATGAAATAATGGGGGAAAACCTCAACACCAATGGGTGATTAATTAAAAAAAGATGAGCTATAATAAGTTAAAGGATGCTTAAATTTGCACCAAAAACACAGTAGATAAAATGATGTCCATAAAACAATCAAAAGTGGACAGAGTCATTGCCGTCTTGGAGATTTAGGTTATTGGGAACATGAAAGCTGTAAACGATTGCTATACTCTTGAAATGGTTGCAGTGATTCACGATTGTGCTTTCCATGGCACAAGGAGATAAAAAAGTTGATGATTTTAGATTGGCTCACAGAAAGCTGGGCTGTCTTCTTCTAGATCCTCTTCTTTATTTTTAAGGCAGGTGCTGGTATCATTTAAAACAGGGCATCATCGGTTTTGTGATTTGGGTGGGGAGGAATTGAGGTATCCCGATCTCCTCTTTAAACTTGGTTTTTTGGCTTGTGGTTTCAATTATATTGTTATTGTTGAAGACTGGACGGAATTTGCATGGAATTTTGAATTTAGAAGGCATTCCCTTGATTTTGGAAGGTCTTATACATCATGAGAGAAGGATACTGTTAACCCAACTTTGGCATATGAGTGACGTTTATTTATGTTCTTGTGCAGGGACACTTGTTAGACACCATGACTTTCCTTGATGCACTTCCAGCATTCAGAATGAAGCAGTGGCAAGTAATTGTTCTCTTATTTATAGAAGCTTTATCTGTTTGCCAGATTCCTTCACTTGCCTCCCACATGTCAAATAGTAGAAGTCTGTATCACAAGGTTTGGCTACCTATAAATCTCTGCCCTCTTGCTTATTAATGAATCCTCTGTGTTGAGATGAATGTTAAAGAAGCAGTTTAAGAGTAAAAATTGATAAGTTAGATGATCTAAAACGTGCTTTATTTATCAGTTAGCTAATGATAAGTTCTAAAACTGTATACTAGGAGATTTTGAATTGTATGTGTAGAATTGATATCAAATCAACTTGTTTGTGCTCATTTTAAAATGCTAAATGAAAATTAGTTGTTGACATGCTCTTATTCCTCTCCTTGGCTGGAATTTTTTCGTTTCGAGGAAATCACATTAGGATGTTGAAATTGTCGCACATACTTTTTCTGATCAATATTCCATAAAAATATTACTATTTATTGTCCTTTACAATTAAAGCACTTTTGTAGTTTTAACTTTCTTCATCTTTTGGCATCTGCATTCTTTCTTCTACTTTTGTGCTTGCTTCTATATTCATTTTTTTTTTCAGTCAAACCTATGAAAGCATCGTTACTCGAGAAATAAATATTTGTGTTGTCAATTTTATTTCATTTTATTTTTTAAGACAGATATTGGTTTCTTGATTTTACTGCTGGATTTTCCTCTTTCAATCCGAAAATTGAAAGCTGTACCGTTGTAATGTTTAGTTCTCGGGAAAATGCTATTATATAGTTTAATGAGGACCTCTAAAGTTCATTTCATGCTCTTGTGTAGCATAAGTGATTGATCACGAAGAGTATTTGTATATTAAAACTAACCGCGGACAGAATTTTTTATGAAATGCCATATTCCTCGATTCTTAAGTTTGGGTATACTTTAACATCCTGCTCTCACTGTCACGTACATAGGTGCTTGATCGTGCTCAGATACGATCCGACGAATACGAGGTTATGAAAGATCATATATTACCGCTTGGTCGAATAGCTCAATTTTCAGGTGAGAATGATGCCTAAAAAATTAGAACCAACATCTCCAACATAAATATCATCACACTCTAAGGCCGGTTCAAATTTCTGGGGTGGTACTAGTGTAAGTTCCAGATCATATTAATGACCAGTTCCCAGCGAATCCGATTCACAGTACAAAGTAGTCGGTAATCGTGCATGTACTGTTTTTACAGGTAGATTCTCTAGGTATTTCTTTTGGGGAGAATTAGTTGTTCCAAGCTACGCAAACATTTTCTTTAAGGGGACTGCTTATAAACAGGTGTGGTCAATGTGCCATTTGAGGTGATTTTGTATTCTGTTATTTTGGAACATCTCAGTTCTAGATAACATGTTTCTTTGTTCGACTCTTTTTGAGTTTTTAGTCTGAAACGGTCATTATTATGCTTTATGCTTAAAGATGCCAAAAGTTTGAGGGGTGGAGTGGTCAGTGGAGGATGCTGATTTTTATGGAGTAGAATTTCAATTTTCATCATGTAAATATGTTATTATTATTAATTTAATACAAATTAAAGGATCTGATATGAGGAATATATTTCTTTTGGTAAAACGTCAAAGCTTCAAAATGAAAGAATACGAGTTTGAAATATATATATATATATATATATATATATATATATATATCCTTTAGGAATTCAATTAACCTAAGAAGGGGCTTGAGTCGAGCAAAATGAGCCTTTATTAAAGTATAATTATAAATGTCAGTTTTTTTTAAGCTCATTTTTATTTTAATCATTTTGATAAAAATGGATTAAAATATACTTGAAAAGTTATTTTGAATGGTTGTTAAACACTTTAATTTCTTTTAAAATGTTATCTTTTCTACTACATTGTCAAGTTCCATGTCTCTCACCTTAACTTCATATTGTATCTTTTCATATATTAAAGAAGAAACATTTTGAGATAAAATCTTGATCGCCAAATCTTGAATGGTAGGTGAGCTTGTTCCATACGATGTCTACCATTCAACTTTAAGATAAACATGTTATCATTATATGTGGTATGATTGAAAATACATAGTGACGAAGTTCCTAATATAAAATTAGATGTAATAGCAACAAGATGTGAGAAGCTTTTTAGCATCTCTAAAGTATATCAACTAAAAAAAGAAAAAAACAGAAATATAGTTCAAAATATATTATTCTTAGAAATAATATTTAAAGAATAATACAAACCTCATTTCTAAAATCAGCTACACCAGAACTTAAAAAGTTTATGGTA